>NW_020450530.1:955976-1178202 GCF_003343035.1 Apteryx rowi
CGCGGCGAGCGCCGGTGCGTCGCGGCCGCTCCCGCCTGCGCCCCGGGCCCGGGCGCCTCGGCGGCGCCTATGGCCGAGCGCGGAGGAGACCACGCTGCGCGCAGCCTCCCGCAGCACGGAGGTGCCCGCTCCGCTCCAGGCGCCCAGCCCCTGCCAGGCTCCGCGGCCGCCCCTGGGTTGGGAGCGACGCTCCCACGCAAGCACTGCTTGCTCGCCCCTTCTCCGCTCACACCTGCGCCCCAGGTGTGCAGCGCGGTCTGGCGCTGGGGCCTGGCACTCGCTCCACCTCCCTGCGCGGGCAGCTGTGCCCAGAAATGCCAGGCTGGGTTGCTGAGCTGGGCAAGCGGTGCTCAGGAACCACCGTGATACTGACGACAAAGTCCGCTCTGCTCAGCTGTTAGTGTCCCTTCCGTCCTGTCGGCTATCCTAGCGGCAGCAGCTCTGGGTCCGGGCTTGTGGACGATGTAAGCAGAAGCCCAGCCCGAGTTTTCTTCCTTCTGGAATCCCGGTACATGACTTTGCCTAGGCCCTATAGCCTATCCGTGCTCTAATTCAACCCTTGGAAACGTGATAATAAGTACACCTGGAATTCCAACCTGCCCATTAGGACAAGGGAAGCAGCATCAATATGTACCTCTCGAATCCCTCATAAACCTGCTTCTTTCGTGTCTGAGGTGGGACATACCATCAAAGCGAGGTATATATTTTCTGGTATATGTTACTAGAAAAGATAGTAAGATACTGTCCCAGCAATAACTAATATAATTCCTTGAGTCTATAGGATCTCAAAAGCTTAAGTGTTTTTAAATTCTAGGATGAAAAGCACAAGTCCATAGGAGTAGGAGTAGTCTTACCTTCCAAATGTGTAATGCTTCATAATCCATTAAAGCATTTTCCTCTTCAAGCTTTCTCATGCCAGATATAAAATATTTTTCAAGTATTTTCAGACATATTACAAAGGCTAATCTTGCAGTCAGTTTTGCATAGTAGATTCCGCTTGCTGTTCATTTCCTGGTTTTAACCTCTTTTCCTGCACTTGTTTCCTCAGCTTTTAACACATACAGGGCATTGACTGATCTATCTGGAAAACATATTATAATCCAAATAAAAATAAAAGCTATGTATTCATTAAATACCTCTATAAATCTTTCAAGAAATCTCAGTCTTTCACAGAGAAAAAGTAAATGGCTTTTCATTACTGATGCTGTTATTTTTTTTTGCCTGTGTGCCAGTTTGAACAATGAAATTGTGACATGTATCTCTAGTAATGTGGGGTTTAAGACTGTACTAGTGTGATTATAATAATGATAGATATATCACTGGGATATGTTTTGAATACGTACATCACTTTTAATCAAATCTCAAAGTTTTGATTCCTTTTTATTTCTAGCAAAGGCTTTTTTTCCCCCTGTTTGGGCTCACTTTTCTCACATCCGTGCCCTTTTTGGAGGCAGCAAGAATTCTGATGAGCCAGAGGATGGATTTCTGTGTGCACATTTAACTTGGATGAATAATACTATTAAACAATCGTACCCTCTGTATCTATTGAGGTACTACAGCATCAGAAATCCCAGTGGGCATTGAATGAGTCTCTGAACTTCTGCTGATACTTTATGCATTCAGTAGAGTATTATTTTAACAGCATATAAAATGTCATTAAGGCTATGGTGGTAGATCTGCGAGTCGAGACTGAGAATGTCGTGATGAAGGGCTAAACTCCAGCCAGAGCACCCAGCACACCCCTCTGCCGGCCTCCCAGGGACTGCAAAGCCCTTCCCAGCTGCAGGAGAAATAGTATTTCAGTGACCATGGAGCTCCCTCTTGTGGGAGAGAAGAGCCAGTCTTCTCAGCCTTAAAAGCCCTGGCTGGAGCTGACAGTTATGAACTGTTTCTTCAGCATGCTCTCACACGAGAGAATCAGTAGGAGTTTTGTGGAAATAATTTGGAAGCACAAAAGCAGAGTCTTTTTAAAGAGAAATAAAACATGATTTCTGATCCATCTGCAGCTGAAACTAAGAAGCCATATTTCTGCAGCACAAGGCAGCATTCTGTAGTAGAGTTTGACAAGGCCAGATAACCTTCAGAGGTCCCTCCCAACCTAAACTCTTCTGCGATCCCAGGAAAGCGGGAACCCCCTCTTAGGACTCATTGTAACTCGCATCTTCGGCGGATGACAGAGAGAGGCGTTTATAGCATTCACTCACCAGTGGGTTATATTGCACTCCCTGGAATAAGCTTTGACTATCGGTGAAAGCCTGAAAAGACACAGAACTGGGACAGGTCTACTCAGGGAGAATGAACTCTGCTTGTAGCTCAGTGAGAAGAGCCTGAACTGGGAACCAACAGGAGAGAGCTGATTTCATGACCTACAAGAATATAAAAAGTAATATTCTAAGTGTCAACTAATCAGTCAAAAGACAGAAGCATCACTAAAAAAGAAAGGCTTTTATAGTACAAATTAATTTCACCTGCCAGTTGACTGTTTCTTAAATGGCTTTTGATCCATTACCAGGTGTTTTGTTCCGTGAGATATACATACTTATTTAAATAGGAACTCATTAGCACATTAGCTTCTACTTATTAAGACAGGAAACAGCATAACATTACTACTTCTTTTGGGAGATTATTTTGGGAGATTGCCCTTTAACTTTGCTCAGAGTATCTCTGAATTTTACCCTCTCCAATTTCTCAGCAGCAAATTCCCCAAGGAGGCTGGCAATGAAACTGTTGCCATGAGTACTGGGAGGGCTTCACCAACTGGCATGAAAATTGTGTTTTAGCCAATCTATGTCTAGATTTAGTACAGTTATTCTGACATCGTTTTCACAATATTAAGGCTTCTTCATAGCAAATGAAGTGGCTGACAGAATGGATAAACATGCACAAATAAAACATACAGCAGATAGATATAAACATTTAAGAACTTGCAAATTAATAGTATGTTTACCTTTCTACCAAAGTTAGAGTCTTTCCTTTGTGCTTTCCTAAGTAATTCATCAATTGTAACATGATCTAAGATTCATTTTGTAGACAATCAATTATTAATACTGAGCTTTTTGCTGGGGAAGTCTCAGTGGGGCTTAAAAAATAAAGCCTCGCAGCATCCATCATAGACTGGATGGAGTCAGGCCATTTCCAAGTGATAGTTACTGCCCGACAGGCTTTTTTATGCCATTGCTTTTATGCATGCAGTTTTTGGAACTACAAAAGGTACAAACCAGTAATGACATCAAGCAATGTACTGAATTGTATATGTTAACAGAAAATAAAGACAACTGCTTCCTTCAAAGTTTAAGATTCCCCATATATAGAAAGGGAACTGCCTTTCCTGCAACATCTGGCATTCTAGCAGTTGTAAACTGCTAGAGTTTGTAAAAGTTGTAAAAAAAGTTTTCTCCTCTGATGTGTTCGAGGTGTGCCCAAAGTGCATGACAAGGCATCAGCTTATGTCCAAGAAATATGCATGCAAGGAAAATTTGGGCTGAAGTCCAGACTCAGGCCTATTCATCACAGGTAGTACAGGCACAGCCTTGAAGCCTGATTTAAGAATAATTTCTTCCTACAATAAATTAAGTCTTTAATTTCACCTAGGAAAAGAATCGGGAAAAAAGGGATGAAAACAAGATACAAAATTCTGAGTTTCAAATTGCTTCAGAAATAAAGTTTTCCTTATGAGAAATAAAGCCCTTATTCAAAAAATCAGAACGACTACCTTCATGAGCTTCCGTTTATCTAGCTACAAACTGAGGTTAGCAGTACTCATCTGCAGCACAGTAGTCAGCAGTGCTTATATGGTTCCACCATGCTTGTAAAATTGCTTCTGAAAAGCATTATACAAAYGCAAAATGTTTTATACATGTACACGATACGCTGCAGTAGAGTGAACCATCTTTTCTACTCACTCATTCAAACTCAGCAAACACAAAGAGCACGGCTATGCTGCCCACTCAGTGGAAAGCATGGTACAAGGGGAGTGTATGTTCGTCATCCTTGTGAAACAGATTTGAGATGAACAAATACACAGAACATCATAAGGTCAAAACATTACACATAACTCCTTACATACCCACACATATTCATCTTCTCCACCAAATGCTACATTTGTGTCTTTGCCAACAGAATTAGCACAATTGCCAAAGAGAAGATTGTCCGATAAAGAAAGACACAGAGTTCCTAAGAAGATCTGTATTCATTATAGTCTATGAAGCTGTTCAAATTTGCATCGTAAGTCAAAAGAAAATAAAAGTAATAAAAAGAATGTTTAAAGCATCATTTCCCCACTTTTTTTCTATTTCTGATTAAACGATTTGGGGGAAGCAATTGGCTGAGAATCTAGAACATTTTCAGGATGATATGTAGATTTATTAACAAATGTCTGTGACCTTTTTTTTTTCTCAGCAGCTCAAATCTGACAGGTCTTGTTATAATCAGCTCTCCAGATACTGAGGTTTCTGTAATGCTTGAATGAACATCTGAAGAAACTGGTAACTTATAACTGTACAGAGGTTTTCTTCTTTCTGTCCATTTAAAATAGCTGCAGTATGCAATTTAGAGCATTATAAAAGATGTTCCACTCTTGTTTATGCCAGCATAACAAATAATGCTGGATTTCAGTTTTAGAACTATAGAGTTATAAACTGCTGATGTAAAGACTTCTAAAGAGGCAGTCTTTATGTTGTCCCACTTTGATTCTTTTGGTAACTCTTTCATTTAATTAGAGTGTTTATAGTAATTTTGAACGGCCATAAATTTGTATGGTTTAGTGCAAGTGGAAGATTTACAGTCCCATTTACTTTTAGAGGAATACCACCAACTAGGCACTCAGAACTGAATAGTAAAAGTCAGTGCGATAACACTCATTTTATTTCCCTCTGTCTGATTCTTCCAGTATTTTCTTTCCACTTCTTTTGTACTTTTGCAGTTGAAATTTAATTATCAAAATCAATTATACTAACATGGTCTCACAAATACTGATCATATATTTATTACAGTAATTTCTGGCAATGTCATTTGCCATTCAGCAGGTATGACTTTTAAAACAGCAGTGTCTTCTGTCATCACTCACTGTTGCCCAAATAGCAGAAGAGTGATGTAAAGCTGTTTTACTTATATGAAATTCAATGGTACTAAGAGCTAAACTCTCTCCATTAAACAATGATTGTAATTTCTAAAGAACTATACAAGGTCATGTCAAAAGATACTTGAGCAGGCAAAATTGGGGCAATGGTTTTTTTGACCCAGCCAGCATACTAAGTTGCAGCGGTACGTCCAGACAGCAGGTTCTACAATAAACATTCAGTAACAACATCTTCATATGGCAAATCCATTAGGGTTTAACAAGCATATGTGCCTGCTTTGGAGAACTCCATCTTTTCCTATCCCTCTAAAGCCACACACACTTTTAAAACTTTTCACAAAATAGCAAAACTATTTCTCTACTATTATTGTTTCCATTAAGGTGTGGAGCAAATTGCTCCCAGCATCAAGTTACCAAATGATCGTGTCCAGTAAGAGCAGATAAAGCGACTACTACTTTAGCAACAATATTGAATTTAACCTTACCAGCTCAGAGTTCCTACCACAGATAGGCATGAACAAGTTTATGACTGAGACTGTAGCATGGCTCCAGAATCATGTTACATTCTACTACAAACAAAAAATGTAGTTAGAATGAGATGTCAATAATTATTCTCAGCAACAAGCTAGAACTGCAGTGTAGACAAGCTTCATGAACATTAAAGTATAGAGGAGGATTCTGTATCCTCCTTGGAAAATGAAATACATGAAGTTTAATTCTTCTCTGCCATGCACTTATGTGACCATTATTTCTTATTCAGGAGACCAGAAAACAATAGCATTCCTATCCGGTAGCATCTTACATACTTCCACCTACCTACATTAAAAAAAAAGACTCTAACCTTCAAAATATTAGACAACAAAGTTCATATCTGGACTTCTTGCAAGCCTGGAAATATTTGAATACTGGGCTCTGATTTTCAAGTGGAAAAGGCAAAAAGATCCCAGATTTTTCCTGGATGGAGGAATCACTATGAAAACTGTGCTGTCTGCACTTCTGTGGCTCCCAAAGCTGTTCTTTATTAAAAAACAATTCTTTTGCAACAATCTTAATATATTTGGAGAGCCTAAAAGCAATTCAGAGTAACTTTATGCAATGGTCTGATCTTGTTTTTAAAAGGCAAAAACCTATGGATGGCAGCCTTTACTCTGACCTGCCATTTGTTTTCTGCTCCCATATGAATTGCACTTCACTATCCAAGATTTCTAGTGAATTATCCAAAAACAGCACACTAAGATTACAGAACTTTTACTGCAAGTGTATCTAGCAGACAGGTGAACACAAGGCACTGGCAATGTCTTCTTGCATTAAGACAAGGATGTCATGTTTCCACTGTATAAAGAAAAGTTTATGTAACAATTGCACCATCCAGCACAAGTGAGCCTACAGCAGCAAGAGTCTCAGAAAGAAAGTTTGGATCAGTTTTTCCTCCCTCATTTCCAACTTTCTATTTTGGTTTGAGAGCTTTCATTGTTGCAGGTGTGCTGTGCTGGGGTACACAGAACTGTGGCACTTGAAGAAGTCAGTTAGCAGCAACTCAGGCTGGCTTGAGTATTGCCTTCTGGGATTTCCATCAAGTTCTTTTCCAGTTCTGTAGAAACCAAGAAGTTATAATATTAATTCACGAGAAATGACACCATAAGGTAACGAAAATGAGATGCAGCCCCAGGCACTCCTACTTGCTAGAACTGAGGCAGACACTGAAGTAAATCAGGTTGCAGGTGGATGAGACAGGCTTTGGTGCTCAAGAAACCTCCCCGATCCTTCAAACTGTAAACAAGGAAAATGTACACAAGAAGCAAAACTTTACATACTGATGAGGTTTCCTGCCCCAATTTGGGCCATGCGCCCACTGGTCTTCTCCAGCTCCTTTATCATGGATTGTTCAAAGGCCAAAGCAGCAACTCGGGAGAAGAATTCTTTGACATTTTCCCCTAGGAAACAGGACAGAAATTATATGTTTTTACAACTGCACATCAATGCATGATCAAACAAACAAGCACAGCTGTGGACAGACCACTGCTCAATACTGACAAGTCCCCAACAATCTCTCTTCCTTTCTGATCACTGCCGTGAAAATGTCTCATTTCCTTACTCTGGAATATTGTACACTGTATCCAATCCATTATTCCTAGTCAACAACAGAGAGAATTCAGTTTGTGGCACAAGCTTTTTTTATTCCTGATGTGAGTAGCAGTGCACACACACATGGTTTTGTACAACTATCCACAAAATAAACATGCTGAGACATGGCACAGCAGCTAAAGTACTCCTTTCTGTAAACATGACAGTGCAAGCATACATACAGATGGTCAAATAAAAAAAGAATCATTAATAAACCTAAAGTTTCAAAATGCAACAAAAATAAACCTGCATTCTTGGAACTGGGGAAGGGGGAACTTTAACCTCTCTCCTGCCTTAACATGAGCTCTAGGGTTACACTATTCTTACATCCTTTGCAGTAACTTACCTGTTTTGGCTGAGACCGACCAGTATTCTGCCTGCATCTCATTGGCAAAGCGGATGGCATCTAGTTCTGTCCTTTCACACACAGCATCTGACTGAGTAAACAACAAGGAATAACTTTAACATAAGAACTGTATCTGGCCCGGTAATAATACAGAAGTATTGTCAGCACCTATACTATGAGCTTCCAGTTTTCACGGTGGCCTTTCTCGCCTTGCCTTGGAGCTTGTGCAATAAGACATGCATTAAGACAGGACCAGTGAAAAAAACATCCAAATATTTGGAAGAGAAAGTACTTATTATGTCTTTTAAAATGCAAGCCTCCATTTGTCTTTCACAGCATTGAAACAAAAAAAACAACAAACAGGGGTGACCATAGTATCTAACTATACAATGTGGTAGAGAGCTATAAAGACACAGCCACATTACTGATCTTTAAACTTTTGTCACTGTATCATTCTCAGCAGAAGAGTTACAGGACCAGGTAATCACAGTGGTTCTTTGGGCTCAGTCTTTCTTGTCTCTGTCTCAGTTCTTTTTCTAATTCACCTATTTTTACCATGTTGTAACGAAACGGCCTTCCCCCTTTTTACTTTTTTTGCTCTTTCTTATATCTTCTTGTTTTTTTAAGACTAAGATTTCTCCCCCTTTAATGGATTTTGCTTTTTTGCACCTTTATCTTTAGGTCTTTTTCCCTCCTGTTTGTTTTCTGTGATCAATCATTTCAGTATCTTGCTATTTGGTTTCAGTTTCCAGCCCTTTTATAATGGGTGGCATCTGTCCTGTTTGTTTGCACAGATTTCTGTGTATTGTTATATTTTTTTATTAAAATGGCAACAGCTGGGTAGCAGAGAAAGTAAAGCTGTCCTTTTTCTTTCTCCTGGCTGCTGTAGCCTAGTCAGAGGAACCCACTAAAGAGAAGGGATGTTCCTCCCCAAAAGCAACTGAATATACTCCCCCGGAGCAACTTAATATACTCAGATGTAGTCTCTGGAGTGCCATCTGGTTTAGAAAGCAGAACTGGAGACTGGGTGACTCCAGGAATAAGCAGGGAACACAGAAACAGCCAAGTTTCAAAGGTGACAGAAAGACACTTTTCCCAGGGGGGCAGACAGAAGAGAATTAAAATAGATGCAGCAAAAGAAGCCATCAAAAGTTTCTGGACTGAGAACAAATCTGAAGAAAAGGACCCACTGTGCAAGAAAAGCAAGAAGCTTTGTTTACAATCCATTTTAATCTGTCTCATTCTGAGTTTTCTTTTTATATACAGGGTTTCTTTATATATTTGTTCTAATAACAAATTGTTTGATATTTTCTAACAGTCATGAAGAACAGCTTTGAAAGCCCTCTTGGTGTTCATGGTACATTCACTTTAAGGAAGGGATGCAAGCAATGTCTTAAAGTTCTGATGAGACCAAGGTCCTGTCGTATTTTGTTCAATAAAGTCCTAAGTAGTTTCATTCCAGCAAATAATTTTTCAGACACTCTAATATTATGAAATCATCTGCTGCTGTTGAAAGTTTAAAATGCCCACATGTCTTTCTGGATCTGGTGAATTCAATGGAAGTATTTAATTCTAAATGTATAACTATTTATGCAAGTACGTGAAGAATCAAGATCTCAGTCAGATTCCCACAGAAGCAGACTCCCAAAGTCAAGAGTTTCTTGATACTACAAAACTGTTGGCTGGCACACTGACTGTTACTCATCACACAGGTGAATAGCAGACAACTTCTTATAGCAGTAACATCAGGGATTTGCAGGTACCAAGCAAAGTCATAAGCCCTTGATGTCTATGGACTTCTGATTTTTAATCCAATTATCTTTCTAATTTTTAATGTATATATCTATATGAAGTTCCTCAATTCTAATTCCCATTATACCTTTTTTCCCAGATGTAAAGTTAATGCCTCTTTAGGCTCTCATACTGATGCAGTGTCTATAAACCATTTTATGAGTTAGGAGACAGGGTGAGAGAGAATATAATTCACCAGAAATTTGCTTTTGTCTTACACCTATGTTTCTGAACTTTTCCAGTTTAAGTATTATGTTAATGTACATAGTAATATGCTTCCCTAGCAGCACGTGTTGATTACAATGTCTTACCATGGGGAACCTCTGCACAATTGAGAGGAATTCTAAAAGTCAGGAAAGGATGACGTAACAGCAAGATGAGAAGCAGAGTGAATTCAGCTTGAAAGATACTTTCTTCACACTGACGTAATACCTAGAAACCACTATCCTTAGCTTTACTCTTGCCTTCCTTCCAGTTAAAAGTGTCATCATTCTGAAACCAGAATCTAGCCTAGGAAAAGGAATTCTAGTTGAGACAAGATTTCTTATCTGTGCCCTCAGAGGTCTCACCTATTTCACTTTTTCTCCAACTCAGAAAAAGCAATAGAAGCAACAGTCAAAGTATTCAGGACAACTGATAGACATGCAGCTTTCTGGGATGTTTTTTTCAGTGAAAAATAGAAAGGTTAAAGGCCAAAGAGCATAAAAGATACCACAGGCAGCAGCTGAAAAAATATAACTAAACAATATAGGAAGCATGCTTGTTTTGGAATCTTTGAAAATTAAGTAGTGATAGCTAGAGAAAGACAAACACAAGAAAAAAAATTATGTGGGGAAAGTGCATCATCTCCTCCTCTTCTTGGGAAAACGGAGTCACATTCAATAAGTAAGATTTTTTAATTATTATTTATTTTTTTATTTTAGAAAATGCTTTCTTAAATTGGTTCCAAGTTTGTTGTCCTCTTTATCTGTGATCTTCTTTCTTTTGATTTAGGTTTTTCCCTCAAGGTTTCTGTCCTGACAACATGGTCTATAACTTCTAAGCGAAATCACTTAAGGAATTAGGGGAAATTAGATTTTCTCAGTTGCATTTGATCTRCTTACCACCAAATCTTTTTTTGTTCCAACCAGAAAGATGAAGCTGGAATCTGGCTCATTCTCCCTCAATGCATCTTCCAGCCATTGTCTGAAATGCAGAAGAAAGAGATGAGAATCAGTCAGAGGGACTAAGGGATATGGGAGAAAGAGACAGATAATAGGGTCACAAGAAAAGTGAGAGGATGAGCTTATTAGTATATCAAAGGTCTTTTCTTCTATACAGAAAGAGACCGGAAGCTATTCCAACTCCTTTGAAAACCTGCCGTCCACTAATGAAAAGTTCAGTCAAACATGTCCACCATACAGTGCAAACTCAACAATGATTTTAGCACCCAGAGATGGTATTTATCAGTATAAGGGTGGGGCCAAATCAGTTTTGATTGATAGAGATAAGGAATAAGAAAACAAGAAGCAGAGGAAAAAATATGAATGACACAGCAGATTAGATAAGAAAGGGAATACAGAGTGAAATAATCTATTCAGCAAGATTATAAAACAGCTCCCTGTCAAGGTTGCCTGATTCTTGTCTCATAAGCTTTTATATTTTTGTTGCTCTGGCAATCAAGTTGCTCTTGAGTCATCTAGTACCAGTCAAAGAGGGAAGGGTGGTGTGGGAATCAGGTTCACAGCCTTCAATTATTTTCAGCCAAGCAGAGACACTAATATATATATTATTTTACAAAGACCTATGCTAATGAGCTAAGCATCACAGCAGTACTCTAAGGAAATACTCTAATACACTTTTAGATCAGAATACAGGTTGTAGAGAAACATGCACCTGCATTACAGTCATAACAGTATGTTAGAAATATATTAGCTCTAAGTGACAGTCTGGAGACAACTGTGTGGAACGTAGATTGGTTTTATAGCCTTCACTGAAAGCAGAGCAAGCTTATTCGTACCAGTTAATGTGCTACTGTAACCAAACCATTACATACATCTGGACTGGTAAGTCTAATTATGTCTTCATTAAATATATTTTCAGTTTTTCATCCTTGCTCCTCTTTTTAACAGCCTATGACCCAGCAGTATCTGCAGAAACTTGAGAAAGAAAATAATATCGGGCTAGCACTGCACCTAGAAAATGGGAAACTCTTGAGACATTATGCATGAGATTTATCTCATCAACTTCAGCATCTGCATTAGATGTCAGCCTGTTACTCTACTCATAGCAAATGGAGAAAAATGGATACTTTTAGAGTGCACTTCATCTTTTTTTACCTGTCTAGTTTTGGAACAATCCAACTCTAATGAAAGTGTCTTTTTCTCCTCACTGACTATAAAGGAAGTCAAGGGGGAGTGGTTCGAATTTATGCTTTCCATTTGTTCAGAAAAATCCTGCTCTAAATAATCCAAACAAGCAACTATGTCAGCCTTCATTTCTTAGCTCAATAAAAAACACACTCACCATCTACCTAGTTCTCTACCAGGCAACTCCAAACTCCTAAAGCAACGAGGCTATCTAAGGCAACTAAACCTCCCGCAAAAGCGTTAAGGGCTAAGCCAAAATCCAGAAACTTACTTTGTGTGATCCAAAGTCTGGATATCAGCCAGATCAAACACTGTTATTATAACTGCAATAAAAGACAACACAGAAAAAAGTAATTAAGTTAGAAAGTGTATCAGATGTCTCTCCAATTCAAGGCACCCTGTTCAACAAGGAGAATGATTAAATATAAAGTGTAACAACATATTTAAACCAGAGGAGACATAAGACTACTTATTTGCTCACTTTCCTTTCTTCTCTAGCAGCCAGCAAAACTGCAGTCCACAGTCTTCAACTTTATTTGGTCTTTACCTGTATTCCAGTCTAGAGCATTCGTGCTCCTTTTATTCTGGGACCACTTTAATTGCTGCAAAAATTCTCTTTTCTCAAAGGGATTGTCAAAGGTACCCACTTCTCCTAACTTCAACAAGAAACTTACCCAAATCCAAATTCTCTTTCCCCTAGATCCAACTGCCAATTTTTATCTCTGCCTTGTCAGAACATTCAAAGCTTGTAGGTGTGACAATCTATCTATAGATAGATATATCTGTGAGTTTTTTGGTCCCTTTTTCCCTGTGATAATAGAGAATCTTTTACACCACACTATATCTACAGGTACCTTGCCAGAGCCATATATAGGTGCATGTATTGCATGTTTTTTTATAAAGTCACAGCCAGGATCAAATTAATATTGTTCTCACCCTCTGCTCCTCGGTAGTAAGCAGATGCAATGCACTTGAACTTTTCCTGACCTGCTGTGTCCCATCTGTGCAATGGCAAAAAGAGAAATTTCAGGTTAATGAAACCCAGTGTAACCTGAGTAAACATGCTAATGAAGCAACAGACTGGTACAAGTTGGAGAAGAATGCGATACCAGAGATGTGTTACCATCTGGAACATGTTATTCATTAACTACTGATAGAAATACAATAAAGCTCTATTATTTAATGAAGACTTTTTAACCTTGTTTTTATCCTTTTTCACACCAGTCATTTTGGAGACTGTTCTTGAAGAGTCAGTTCAAATATATGTACTCTGCATGGTAATACCCTTTTCTTAAAACATTTCAAAACTCATTTATGTCATTTGCATTTATTTCTAGGGCAATCTAATTTTGAAAATGTATTTTCTGTGCTAATACTAGCTAAATTACATATTAGCCCCTACTAGGGTCTTGCAACTGCTTGATACAATACATGTCCATGCACTACAAATTACAGACTTACAGCTTAGTCCACCAGGTACTAATGGCACCACTCAAGTTTCAAGAAATTGCTTCTTATTAATGAGCATGACATACTGTTCTGTCAGCTACTGGCAATACTGCAGAGGTTTGGGATTTTTTTTTATAGCACAGTATCACCAGTCACTGATGCCTCAAATTTATCTTGCATGGAAACCTCTCAGCAAAAGGGGGCACTAGCATTTACCATTTAGTAACGTTCTACACAGCCACTGAAGATTCTGCAGATAATCCAAATCAAACTTAAGTAGCCCATGAACCTTATTGCATCGATTGGCAATGCACTAGCGTATCAGTCTAGATTTTTAAAGGCACTCAAGTTCCAAAAAGATGAAGATAGTGCCTGGTAGAATTTTCAAAAATGCAATGGCACTGAAATCAGTGGGAAATGGATGTCTAGGTATTTTTCAACAAATCCCACTATCTATCCATTTACATCTTTAGGCAATGACATCTCAGTGAAAATGTGTTCCTAAATGAAAAGGTTTCAATATTCTTGCACTAAATTACTTCACCCAATGCATCTTATCTCTGCTCTAGATCACGCACCATAGCATAGAAGATTGGATAATGCCTTCTGCAGAACGCTGCTAGACACTGGAAATAACAAAGGACATCTTTCAGAAGAGCCACACCATGCTAGAGAAAGTGAGGACTCCCAATAGCCTCATTTAAAAAACCCTGAAAATCCCAAAGATTCTAGGTTCAAATTCTAACAAAAGCACTTCAGTCTTTCTATGATTTGGGGAAAGTTTAGTCCCTGATTAGGTGATGCCAAAATCACTGCATACCTTGACATTGATTTCAATGGCTGCAGGAATAAACCCCCTAGTAGAGCCAAGTTCTATGCTCATCTATGCCTACTAAATCCAAATGACAGGATGGTGTAAGGGTAGCACTGGACAAAATTTGTTGCAAATGCTTCCACCTCTTTTTCAAGAAACTTCAGTAAAAAAAAGGCAGAACTCCACTGAAATGGGGCAAGACGTTCGAGATGAACTTTTATTGATAAAATTATAGCATTTTCTAAGGATGAAAGATTCAAGAGAATAATTTTTTTTTTACTAAAACTACAAGTCCGGGTGCAGAAACTGTTTTTCAGATCACATTATGCTATGTGGAATTTTAAAAAATCTTGATCCCACCAGAGTGTGCAGCAATTCACCTCTGCTCATAGTGTACTCTGCCTGACACTTAGCCACCATGGTTCAACTTACATCTGGAGATTGTACGGTACTCCAACTATTTCAAAACGTTCAATTTCAAAATCCACTCCAATGGTTGCCTTGTAGTCTCGGTCAAAATTATCTTTACAAAATCTGCAATGAAAAAAATGGGGTAAAATACTAGCAACACGCAGCTATAAATAACTGCAGCAATAGTACTACATAGGGCAAATTGTAAAGAAAAGAATTAACTGTGGATTGGCTATATAGCGCAGATGCACATATAAAAACGCTAAGAAAGGAAATAACAAAAATGACACACTGTGTAGCACAAACTAGAAAGCATACATCCAGCAAGCTCTCAGGATGAGATGAGAACCAGAATAAAATATTTTTGGACTGCCAAGGAAACTACAGTATCTTACAGTTTTAGTCTAAGGGACTTAATTAATGAGATTAAAAATTTTCCCAAAACTACTTAACAACTTGGAAGAAATAATTGAAAATGCAAACATAGACAGAAAGTTGTCAGACTGATCACAAGCTACAGAAATTCAATGTTCTATCCACTGGAATTAGATACAAAAAGCTTAAGAGCTGATTTTAGCATCTGGGGAAGAATAAAATAATTGTTCTTTAAGGCATTCTGCCATTTAACTGCCTCATTTTATAAGCTATGGAAAAACATGAGCTTTTTGTACAATCTTGCAGCTATAGAAATGAGTCCAGGTACCTGCACCGGGATGACCTAGAAAATATTTCAGTGAACAATTCTCCTAATGAGGCTAAAAACATAAAACACCAAATCAGACCCTGGAGAGGTTTTTTTGCTCCTTCTGATTAATTGTACAGCCTTTAGAACGGTTTTCTTAAGGAAACACTGAATCATCTAAAATTTGACCAGATAAAAATACTTCAGAATATAACATATGCTGCCCAGAAGACCTGACCAAAGTGACTGAGCATGACTTTCTGTGATGGCATGCAGAATATGTTTCATACTGTAGACTTTGTCTTCTATTTAATAACAAAACCATGGTTCAAAACAGAAACTATAAGTTCCCATCACGAATGGAGAAGAATGAAAACATTCTAAACATTTAGATTCGGTTCAGAATACTGAAAGCCTTACTACAACGACTGATACACTTCCAAACCGAGAAAGAGCAGAATCGAACCATCTGCTGAGATATACCGTACCTGTTGATGAGGCTGGTTTTCCCAACATACAGGTCTCCTAATACAACCACCTTGGATAGCTTCAGCCTGTAATAAACGTTTCAAACCTTTAAATATTTTTAGTAGCAATTTCAATACTCTCACCATAAAAATGATGATTTAGATCCTTAAACTTCAAGTGATTGTGAGCACATGTATCTGCAACTCCAGTCTACCTAAATGCCACCGTGCTACAGGATCAGGATCTTAAATTGTAAGAAAGAAAAAGAATGTCACAAAAAAATCATCTCTGGGGCAGAAATAGTCCTCTTCTTTGTATGTTTTTTTCTTAAATATAAGCCAGTGGGGCAGAAGCTCCCTTCTATTAAAAATACTTTGACTGTGAGAATACACATTTGGGAGTTTGCACATATGGCCGTACAGTATCTGCATCATTATCAGCCCTTTAAAGAGTGCAAGCTTAGATCCTTCTGCCATTGAAATTAATCAAAAGTTTCTCATTGACTTTAATAGTACAGAATCAAGTTCTATGTGCATGAACAAGAAATAGCTGACAATAAAATAATCTACAATGAAATTTGTCTCTGGGGAGKGGGAAAACCTAACCAAACCACACCACACCACAGTGCTTAGAGCCAATACATTTCCTGACTATCTGGAATAATATTAATCTGAAACTGGCTTCATGCAAATAATCCTCTTTGTTCTGGGTCCTCCCACAGAAAGCAGCAGATGGGCTTTAGGTGACTCAGTCTGCATTCTTAAAATTGAAATGCAGTGTATCGTTTAGGAGATAGAGATGGATAAGTGAATGTAACTGTATTTGCTGACCTAAACTTGAATTGACATCTCTTGTGCACATGCTACAATAATGGCTTAAGAGGTTTAACATTCTTTTGTATTAAGGAATAGCTTTTTAAACAATGGCATTAATCTTCTGTTGAATGCTACCTCTGGTTATATCAGGCTTCTGTGGCATGCTGTTTGCAAATTATCTATTCTAAATAGTCCCAGTCTTGACTGGAAAGCTGCATGACTAATATCTCAGGAAGAGGAAAGCGTGTACTGTGCTACACATGGTGGACACAGGCCCCTGTGCTGCTGACATGTCTCTGCCTGAATAACTGGTACTGATAGGATACTGAGTAAAATCCTTAAGGGAAATGCAAAAAAGGAAGTGATGGTTTAGGTGTGTATGTTCCACTAATTCTTATTGGGAAAAAAACTCCCTAGATTAGGCAATTTAACACATTGATCAAGACCAAGATCTCAGACTATCTTTCCAAATGACATCAAGAAATATTCTGTTACTTGGGATAACAGAATAGGAAGATGATGGTTATTCCCAACAAGTTTTACACTTACTGTACCAAACAGTTGTCTGTCTGTCCATCCATTCTTCCCCCACCCCAAATAATAATCATATCTTGACATAATAATATCTGGAGAGCAGTGACAGGAAAGGGGGTTAATTTTAAAATGTAAAGCTTTTTAGCTATGCTATATGACCAGATTAAATGAACTGGGGAGACGGTTTACTCTGAAAAGAACAAATACATCTCAGTTATGGTGGGGAAAAATGTTTTGGTTCAGTGAAGCATATTTTGCCAGCAGAAATGTCCTGACACTTGTAACAAATTTACAGGAAAGACAGTGACTGTGCTGCTAAAAAACAAATCATTGATGCCTCTCAGGGAGCCATATTTTGGCTCCTATTTTTTAGCAAGACTCACTAATGAAACGAATAAAGAGTTCTGTCTAAAGATGGATATCATGACAAGTCTCATGGTAATTAACAACTCTAGATTTAAACAAATAGTGAGCTAATTGTCAGTATTCATAGTAGCTTTATTTTATGAAAGATCTTTCACACTGAAACACAGAAGTATTTATTACTAAAACATACAGCTATTTATTTTAACTGAATAGGGATAATTTCTAACACAGTTTAGCTTTCTTGTCTTGCTTCAGCAATTAAATCAGTACAAGTAACAATTCTGGGAGAGGGATGACATGAAAAACAACTTAAGGAATATTAGAAAGGCAAAAAACAAAAAATTGATTTGTATTTTTCAATGCTATATATTTACTCCAGAATTTTGCTCCAGCTTTAAGGAAACATTTAGGACAGCATGTATACTTTTAAAAGATAAAGCTGGATTCCTATATACTTCAAATGACTTAAAAGTAGAACTAATACACATTTGCATCAGTGAAATCTTTTCCCTTCCTCCCCTCAGTCTTTATTAACTACTAATTTGGCATACTCAGTAGGTACTGATATCAATGGAGAATACAAGGCTACCTCTACCCTATTCCTTATATTTGTTCTTGTCATACTGACTTGGATTGGCAAAATTCAACACTAATTTTAAGCAATCAGTTCATCTTTCAAACTAAGAATTTAGCTATTTGTTGCTAAACAACTCCTGTATTTTTTCAATTCTACTTATGCCACCAGAAAAAGTATCTTTGGAACTTGTGGGAAGAAGGGGCACCTTAGCCATCTATTGTCAAACAGGACAGAGAACTGCCATGTGCATGGGCTTAGTTCCCTTGAAACACACTGTAGTGAGGAAGATGAGTAATGAGGATAAGCCTAGGAAGGAAGCAGGCTATAAAGAAGAGTTTAAAATATTTACTTCAATGCATACTTTATTTGTATTTATTTATTTAACAAACCTACCCGACTGTTCCAGTACTCCGCTGACAAGCAGCTCTGACCTGTGCGTGGAAGTGTTCTTTGAACTGCAGGCAGGCCTCAGGTGTGTACCACTGAAGACAGGAGAGAACAGCGACTAAGATAAACCGTGTGATATGATAAAACAACTCTGCAAGGAGTCCAACCAGCATGAAAAAATAGATAAGAAGATTAATTCAAAGAGCTTCTCAAGCACAGGGATACCCTGGCTTAAGAAAACAGATAGCCTGGGTTAGAAGGCAGTCAAGATGCCTCATGGGCACATTCAATAAATATTCCTTCAGACAGTAAATATATTCTCCACTGTTTGACCACTTTTTGGAGTGTCAACATCCTACCCCTAGCTAAAGTTCCACTGCCAAACACATTTGTTTGTCATTCTGTACAATAATATGAAGTACCTTAAATTATCCCAGTAAAATAGCACAAAACAAAAACCCGTATTTGGGAACATGCAACCAACATGTCATTCTTACTAGGAAGTCTGCTGGATCTCTTGTGTAAAGCACTGTTTCTATTATTGTTTTTTAATTAGGTGTTGGTTAAAAAAGAGGAAAATATGTTTTAGCTTATATTTGCCTAAAATAACTGGGGTAATTTTCTTAAAAACAAAATATGGAGCTGAGATCAACATGAAAAAATATTAACTCCCTTAAAGGGGACTTTTGAACAACTGAAAAATGGAATGGTAGTTCTTTGTCCTTCTCTGTTCTTAACTCTCCTATTATACTTCAAGTACAAAATTCTTTGGGGACAGGAATGACCTTTTCTATCTGTATTTTTACAGTGCCTACTGCATTTGACCTAAACACACACACACAGAAAAAGGAAACTGCCTCATACTCTTTAACCAAAAAACTCTACAGAGATCTAATTAGTTTTTCTGCATATTAAATATCTGCAATGGTTCTCATTTCCCCTCAGTGTAGTAACTGTCTAAGCACAGCAATTATCAATGTTTGGCTGAAAGAACAAGGTAGAGATTAGAAGATAATGCTCATACGGCAAAAATTACTTTCTGCGGATGTTGAAGAAAGAAGTCAGGCTTATTATTAAAGATATCAGCATTGAATKGGAAAAGGAAGTCCCATTCATCTGTGAAAGAAATCATTAAACAATTTTTAATTTTAGCAACAAACAACAATTTTACATTAAATGAAAATACTATTGCACATGGGAAGAAGCCCCAAATGGCAGGTGCTACATATCCTGACCACAGGGATAAAGAACGCTTACCTTGGGAAACTGGGAGATTATTCTGTCCCTACTCACTGGGGGAACCAAATGCATTAGGCTGGACTTCATTCTTCAAATTCAATTCAATCCTACCAAACAGGAAATGTGTAAAGAGATACGTAACAATCAGGAATCATCTCAATGCAGGGGAAATATTATAAAACACACACACACACACACACACACACAAAACCCCACTGACAGCCCTTATGGACTTATCATCTTTGTTTCCCTTCCGGTACAGCTAATAGTTCTTTTATTTTACTTTGTAATAAAAAAAACCCAAAACCGTTTCTTATGTAAAAGGGGCCACTTCAGTGTGTATAGCTGTAGTAGCAAATGTAGTAGCTTTCTGAAACYACAAAGCACCACATCTCATTTCATGCAAGGGCAGAGACTTCCTCACTTAATTCCACAGAAGTTCTTGTAGTTTACCCCTTAAAAGATCTTGCAACATTTAATTTTAAAATCTTGCTCACTGTTTAAAATGTGCCTGCACAAAGCATGTTAATAAATATGACGGGATACCACATTTGGTCATAAGAGAAAAGAAGGAACGATGATGAAGTTGTCACATTTCTTGGCACAACATCAAACTTTCATCCAAGATCAGCTCAAACAGAATGAAGTAAATAGACAGTCTGACTTGAAAGAAGGAGACTGTTCATACGGAAAAAAAAAAATCACAAATACATGAAGATATCCCACTTTCCCACTTGAGACTCATCAATTTGATTATGCAATGAAACCTCGTGGGTTGTTGGGGGAGGGGACCCATAATGAGGTACCAAGTCCTTACTGGCATTCAAAAGAATGTTTCTAATAAGAASACTCATCATGCAGCAAAGCGTAAGGAAGGACTCACCGTGCAGCAGCTGATGCAGCAGATTCCCAGCTACACAAGCAGCTCTGCCTGCTGCTGCGTGGCCATAGAAACGGGTTTGCAACAGTTCCCTTCCTCCCCTTCTCTCAAAGATTAGGAAGGCGGAGTTGGAATGGAGTAACTTAACTACACCTAGACTCCTAGCTTTAAAAGAACATACTGGTTTTAATGGCTGTTCAGATTCCTTTGATCAGAAATTGCTCCTTAGTAAGCTCAGTGGTCTCCTAATCCTGCCTAAGAAAATAGTTCCGTCTACTTCAAAGGTAGTTGTATATATGCATGCAGAGAGCAGGATCGGCCCAGCAGACAAGGAACTAATGGAGTAGGGAATTGCTATCATGATAATATTAAATATACTAGCAATTATAAAGAAACTCACAAGGGATTTTTTTCATTTCAACTTGACTTCATCTCAACTTCAGTCAGGGTGCACATACCACAAATGAGCCATTTTGAATTACAGAAATGTCTTTCTAGTCATTAATAATCTTGCTTTCTAACATCCCAAACACTAAAAGCAAAGAATAAGAAATCACAGAGCTCTGCTGCATTGCCAAAGTGTTGTTAATCAACTCATTAGTTTAGACTACATGCCCTCATCCCTATTTTTCCTGTGTTTTAGATTAATTGTAATCTAGTATGCTGAAAGATTCTGCTATTTTGTTTCACTAAGACTTAAACTTCTGAATTAAAAAAAAAAAAGGAAAAAAAGAAAAGAAAATGGAGGCTCTCGCATTCTAATGGCCATATTTCCTTCATGTTGGAACAGGCTTGGAGCTCCTACCATCCAGGAGACAAACCTCTCCCATTCCTGCAGCAGACTAAAAATGTTAAAGGACAAACTAGTGTGGACAAATAATTTTAAAAAATGCATAAGGTTATAATGAAAAACCTGCAGTTGTGTTTCACAACCACACAAAATGAATACTGCTCAACAGAATTGTTAGTCCACTACTTAAAATTAATGTTTTATTCTCTTTTTTGGGGATTACTTTTAAATCACTTCAGGCACTCATGTGAACACAACCATACTGAAAAACAAACAAGAATTCAGATTGCAGCTGATGTGTTATTCAGCAGAGAAGGTGGCATTACAGTATTTTACTATATGCCTAGTTCTATTTATAATGCTACTTGTGACAGTATAAAACACGAGAAATCTAGATCTTTTTATGCTGTACTACCCACCTTTTCGGCAAGTTTGAATGGTTTTAAAACAATGTTAATGTCTTAAAATAATAGTTCTGAAAAGAAAAAGAAAAACCCTGCCAACTGGTAACAGTTTCACAGTGTAATTTGCTTTCTCCACCCTCCCCTAGTTCTGGATCAACACATCCTAAGCATGTAAACATCTGTCATGTGTACATAGGCTGACTCACTGCTTGTCTCCTAGAGCTCTTTCACAAATTAAGCTGCAAAAAATCAATTCACCAGTCTCAATGAATGCAAAGTACAGTAGGGACCAAGGTAACCAAACAGAAACGTTTTTAAATAGAAGGGCAATTTACTAACATCTAGTGTATTTAACCTAAATCTCTCTGTGTGTGTCTCTCTCTCACACGCACACACACACACGCAATCATATTCCAAGTTGTCAAATCAACAGATTGGCTGCTCAGTTAGTGGAAAGGGTCAATCATTTAAGAAATACATAGATGCTAAAAATAGTGGGAATGATCTGTACTGAGATCCACGTTTTCTTTTCTTACAGAGTTGAAGGGGACTCAGGCACCACAGAGGACTGGGAATATACTGTCTCCATGGCACCATCCCCCTGCTTACATCAATGTTGCAGGAACAGTATTGTCAACAGATTCTGTGGATAGATAAAGGTTTTGAGGAATACATTCAGAAGCTGCACGTAAAATAAGTTAATATCATGGCTACTAACCGAGATCAGTATTCAAAGCTATAGGTGAAGGACAAGACAGACCAACTCCTGCCAAAAGGATGAGAGCAGAGTCACCACTGAAGGACAACAGAAGTATCCCGTTTTCTCCTACCGCTTCTACATTGAGAAAAGTTCACATTCCTATTGAAATAGGAGGAGGCTTTACAAGTGTATATTTCGTGAAAGTCTAATTCATTACAATAACCTCTACTTTAAATAATGTTTAAAATGCTACAGAAAATAAATGCTTTTCTGAAAATACTTTTAAAAGCAGCAATCTTTCTTTTATGGATTTTGATGCCCAACAAACCAGAATCTATTCCTGTGTTTTATTTTAATCTGGTTGATCTGATTGACTTCGGCTTTGTAAAATCCCGATTAAGAACTTTGATTATTATAATTGTTACTCAAACATAATGAAAAAATATCTCAGCGATTTCTGTATTTGCACAGAGAAGTGAAATAACCCCTTTCACAGCAGAAGCCATTCGAAATCGCTTTTTCCTGATTCCAGATCACATCCGACAATCCGGASCACCCTGAGGCTGGGCCGTCAGCACTGCAATACCATACCCTCCTGTGCGCAGGACTATACTTTTTAATGGGGTCGTACAGAAAAAGCGTGGCCAGATCTTGAATATAGTTAGGAGAGACTACCCCAATGTGAACGGAGGCCATTCCAGCTCTTTATAGTGAGACTCGGGAGAGACTAGGCAAACCGGGCCCAAAGCTGCTCAGCTCCCAGCCGCCCGGCTACCCCGCGGCCGGCTCGCTATCTGCACGCTGCCTGCCTTCTTGGGCGCCCCGGATGTCCCTTAGCAACCGCCGCCGTGAAATGTCTGCACAAAGGAAGAGGGGAGGAGAACCTCGCTCCTCGCTTTCGGGAGAAAAGGGCTCAGGCTGCCGCCACACCGCAGCCCCCGGCCGGCGCTTCCCCCCCCCCGCTCCCGTCCCCTCCCGGAGGCCCCGCCTCAGCCCAACGGCCCGAGCCCGCCACCACAGCGCTCCGACCGCGCGCCAAGCCCCACGCCAGCAGCGGCCGCGCTTCCAATTCACCAACTACGCCGTTGACGCTACTCCCGCTCAGCGGCCCCTGGCGAAGGCGTTGGTTACGCTGTTGACGGAAGGCGGGAGCCAGTGGAGGGAAAGGAGCGCTTGGCGGCGCAGTTTTTATTCACGGAGCGGGGCGTACGCAAGGAGCTGGTTGCTGTGGCGACCGGAGCACGCGAGCGCGACAGGCGTCGGCCGAGGTGGAGGGGGCCGCGGAGCGGGAAGCGGGGCGGGCTGGGGCGGCGCCATGGCGCTGGGACGGGGCGCCCCTCTCTAGGCTCTTCGGGGTGTTTTCAAGAGAGAAACGCAGCTGTTTTCTAGTTAAGTTTTAACGTTGTAGTTGTAATTTCTGTTGAGTAGTTTTGAAAACTGGAAGGCGCCTACTTCCGTCAGCGGAGCCGTGAGGGAAGAGGGGTCAAGCATCACCGTTTCTTTCAAACGTTAACGAACCCTGAGGGCGCGTTTAAACCAGACTGCTTTTAAATGAATGCTTTTTTGAAGACTGGCTTTTGTTTGCTTTCGCTTTAATATTGTTATTTTGAGCCCCTTCTCTGGGGTAGGACATTAACCTTTCAGAAAGAACCTGCTTCCCCTCACCTCAATCTCAAATTTTTGCAACTTTAAGCTTTTTTTTTTTTTTTTAACTTTCCGTGTTCAGTAGAAAATTAAACCAGACAAGACAGTTCAGCTGATGAACAGGCATTAATGCTAATGTTCATGCATCATTCCAGCCTCTTCTTTTATGGCTGCCTAACAAGTACTGTGTCCTAAAATAGCTCTTCTGGGGCATAGAGCACTGCTCAGTTTAAAGTCAGCAGTTGTCTCTGGTTTCRGTCTTGGTCCTGTCACCAGGTACAATCGTTTTGGGGTATTTCTAGGGACAAAGGGAATCTGTCCCAGGGAAGCTCGGGATGGCACAGGCTCGTATCTCAGCCATGCTGCCCCCGGATATAGATCCCACGAAAGCTCCCGTTGCGTTTGGGGAGAGGGCCCTTCCCAAGCTGAACGAGGAGCTCCAGTCCCCTGAGCTGCTGACGCGGCAGCGGGCGCTGATGGCCCTCTGCGATCTGGTCCATGACCCAGAAAATGTCTACCAGGCAATACACCTAGGTAAGTGACCTCTGATGTCAAACTCTGACACAGCGGGAGAAAAAGCTGTACTTTTTTGCCCTGTTTTCTTATCTCCTGCATTGTCTTTGATAACAAAATAGCCACAAAGATTTTTTGTTTTTATTCTCTGCTTGTTTTACCTTAAAAAGGTAAGGAATGTTATGTCACATACATGACTATTATTTTAAGAGTATGCTCACTATAGGAATTATCAACCCCTAAATGTAAAAGTAGTGCTGATTTTTTTTCCTTGTGTATTCTGAATTTTAGATAAATCTTAACAGGTGCTAATAAAAAAGAGCTAATTAGTCCAAAGTTAGAAACCTCCAATCTTGTTYGCCTGGTATCTTCTCTAATCCTATTATTAATGCATCTTTTCATAAACTTAAAACTACAACAAATATTTTCTTTAGAAAGGGAAAAAAAAAACTTTCAGTTATCCTAGAGCAGGAAAAAATGGCAAAAATGCCAGTATTTTTTTTTTCTTCATTAGACATTCTTCTAATACCTATCTGACAGTAGTACCTTCCTTCAAAGCCCTGGATTTTTCATATATGGGGTACTCCCAAGCGCATTAGACCTCAGTGGGGCTTTTCATTGAAGGAAAGGTCTAAGCCAGTATCTCAGACATCCAGCCACATCTCAGATCACATTACAATATCAGGTAAAATACTGACAAACCTTTTAATTAATGATGAATAAAATAATGAGATATATAAATCAAGTTTACAAATTCATCAGCRAAATCTCTGAAGGCATCTTTTGCCTTTCTTTCCTTTGGCAGTGGATAGCATGGCACATCTAGATATAACTTCACTGGAGGATTAGAACATCAGGGCTTTTTATGCCGAACTGTTTCTTAGAAGTATCTTAGTGATCGTAGAATGAGAATATCAAAGAAATCAGTAGAACTTCAGAAGAAAAAGATAAAAGACAATATAACTGAATGTATCTTACTCATCAGGATTATATCCAACCACCACAAATTTTCAGTGCTTTGGAAGAAACCCACACAAGCTTATCCTAACATTTAACATTCAGTTTGTTGTGCATCTACATAGCTCATTATGCAACATTAAATAAGTCCCCAGGTTTGCCACCACTTATGTCTCCTTTCACTTCCTTTTTTTTTTTTTTTTGATAAGAGGTAGCAATAAAAATCATTGAAAAGTAGAGTTATTGTTTGGTTAGCAGTAAATGCTGAAGTAATGAGAGATTCATTTTTTTTGTCAGTGCTCTCAAGGGTGCTTTYCATTTACATGCATAGCCTTTAATGGTTTATCAAATTTACCAAATATATTGCTGCATATGGAAATCAAGGTTATGTGCTGCTACATAGCCTTTGTTACACCTAAGAAAGTTTACAGAAATGTAGGCGTCAATCCTGCAAACACACACTTATGTATTTTAAAACCAGTAATAGCTCCAGAACCCAGTGTACCTTTATTTTTAGAGTTAGGTTATTACATAAGTATTTGCAGCATTAAGAGTTTGTGGTATGATTCAACACAAAATTRGTTAAGTGGGGTCTTTCCACTTAACTTATCTTCTCTGCAAGTCAGACAATTAGGGATGCTAGTTCTCTGGAGCGCTTGTATCAGTAAACTTTTATTCTAATGTTAAGATATTTGAGGAATTATGGCATGGCATTTTTGGCAGTAGATCAAGTTTCTTCCCTACTTGAGGTATGGCAATGAGAGTTTGACTGTCAGGACAAGATGAAAATTCTCCCTGATTATTTGTGCTTTGTATTGTGAAATAAAAAGTGATCATTGCTATTTTGAGCTAATGCTAAAGRTAAGAAATGTTAAAATAAACTTGTGTTTTGTAGGATTCTTGGATAACCTGAAGACTTTGCTGCTAGATCATGACAGTACTGTCCGACAAAAATCAACAGAAGCCCTCCACATAATGGCTATGCATCATGTTGGCAGGTAGGTATAATTCTAGCGTTTACTGAATGGTATGGAAACAAATAAAGAAATTTCAGTGAGAAATAACAGAGTTCAAGTTTTGGCAATATAGGTGCAATGTAAATAGTATTTAAGATTATGCATCTGGCAAATATTTTAGTTATGCTTAGTTAAATCCCTCTTCCAATGCTGCTTCTAGGCATGGGTTTATACAAAATGGAGTAATTTCCGCCCTGGCTCAGCTATTGGATGATCCAGTAGATATCTGTCGGAAGAACACACATCAAATTTTTGAAATGATGGCAAAATTACCTGAAGGTAGGGATTTTTTAAYTACTTAAATATTCAAATAGACAAAGCAGATAAATGAATTTACCTGATTCCCTAAATATTTTTCCCCAGATTTATTTTTTCCACTTTCCTTCAAAATCCCATTTTAAAACAATATCTTTCTATTTTTGTTCATCTTAGTTTTCTTTAGTTAGTTTTCCTTTGAGAGGTTATTCTTTGGGTTCTATTGGGAAACTTTGGAAGGTACAGCTGTCTTTTGTTCTTCATGGGTGGAGACAACTATGTTGTCTGGAACTGTTGTTGCACTTCTAAAACAATTTGCAAATTGTGTAATAATAGTAAGAACACTTGGCCAAAATATATAAAGTGTCTGCACATAGATAACAAGTGAAAGGCCCTGTATTAACATAATGTGTATGTGAATAGTGCTGCCTATGTATTTCTTTTAGGGCTTGATCCTGCAAATTCTCAGTCTTAAGGCTAGATCCATTAATTTTTAGGTCTGCTTACACAAGTAAGGGCTACCCCCTCAAGATACAGATTATATGGCCTGTGCCCTTGAGTTTGTATTTCAGAGTCTTACATTGAAAATTCACTTTGTCCTCTTCCGTTCAAAATGATGTTTAGGTATTAATCATGTTGCACTGATTTCACAGCATGTAGGGTTTTGCAAAATGGGTTTGTAGAAAGCTTTTCTGGTGTTAGGAAGTACAAGTCTTGTGAAATATGTTATATGCTTTCCCTGCTCCTTGCAAGCACTAGAGTAGGAGACAAATGAGCACTTAAGGGCACCGTCCATTGCACTGAGTATTCTGTGGATTCAGGATTAATGCTTTTTCAGCATCAGGCTCAGAGGCAACATTTTTTACTGGATCCTTTTACATTGCTTTCGGTTGGTAAATTGAAAAAATTTGAGGGTAATGCAAGGAACAGTGAAGGAGTTTGCTTTTACTGATTCTTTAATTTAAATATTGTTTACCCTTAGGAATCAAAAGCTAGGTAATATTGTTAAATATACTTAAATGGTAGGATATGAAGCTAAATGTGGATTCATTTTGCCTGATTTCAGATGTCAAATTAAGCTAGTCATCCTACACTCCCTGTGCAGTGGGAGACAAACCAGCAGAGACAAATCAGTATCTTCTGGGGCAATAAATCTGACATATCTTAGGTGCTTAGTTTAGGATGCAACGAGCTGTGCTATGGTGATGTCCATTTATCTCCAGTGAGAAAAACATAAGCTAGGTTAACTATGTCAGAGTTAGGCATCTAACTTTTAAATGCTTCAGTTTAGGTTGAGGAAAACAGGCTGACAATTTGTCTTTGACTTGCTAGAAGAATAGAGTAAGTCATTGTACCTTTTACATGCTTTCTTTAGTTTTATTACATATATTCATTTTTTTAAAAAAATCTGTTACTCACTAAAGGAAATTTACCCTGATTTGTTACTTTTATACCCAGACTCCAAAACTATAGTTTCAATAATTTTCTAATCTGACCATTACATTACAATTCCACCAATTAAAATTATAATTTTAAAATTTTAGCTTCAGTAGATGGAAATTGTCAATTAAAAAGTCATATTACTAAAATTTAAGGGAAAATGTCTAATTTGAGGACTTCTGTTACATTACTGGTGCTTAAAAAAAATTGAATGAATTTTTAGAACCTTCCTGAGTGAGAATACATAAATTCTTAAAAATATATATATTTTTACATGCTCTTAACCATTTAAAGTCCTAATTAATTAAATCGGTATGAAGGATATTGATATAGTGGGCTAAATAATTTCACAAACATCACTATAGAAAATCAGATTTTCTTTTAAAYTAATTTCTCTAGTCATCTTACAGATTTTCAACTCTGAGACAGTGACTTGACTTGTTTTAGTATATCTTGACCTATCTGACTGCCTTCAAAGAAATCTGCCGGTTACCTATGTAGATACATAGGTACCATCCTGTGAATATTTGGATCATGAGAAACTTGGATGAGAAAAAAAACTTAATAGAAGTAAATGTTGCCAGATTTTTCCTAGGTCACTGTTAATCATTAACCATCCATCCATACTGGCTATGGTCTTCTTAGCTGTTTGGGAACTGCATAATTCAGTAATAAGCCTTGCTGTTCAGTCATGGCTGTACTGAACTTTATTTTTARCTCTAACCTTCAGATGTGTCTGGATGCAGGAGCTTGCCACTTGTCTCCTTTGGTGGTACAATTTTCAGATATGTGCATGCTGCAGACCTTAAGCTGACTAGAAAGGTTTCAGGTTAAAGAGGGAAACCTCCTCAGGATTAAGTGGTTGCTGTACACTAGATTTTTTAGCTAAGAATTTGAGATGTAGGAATGCAAAGTTCAACTAACACTCTGTTTAAACACCTGCCCCTTTTTAGGTTCCATCTCCCAGAACTCAGAGCATATACTAAGTAGGTTGAAAGTTTAGCTATGTAAGCAGAAAACTAAYTGGAGGACAAAAAATTTCTTCTACGATAAAAGCTGGGGGCAGGTAATTAAAAAAAGCTATTCATGTGGCCCTGGAAGGAAGTGAAAGTTTTTCAGAGTGTTCGAAGTTGGACACCCAAGAAACTGAGGTACTGGGAATCACTTGTCAGTTCTGAAATTCCATGTATTAAGTTTCATTTGTGCATATGTTGCAAGCTAGCATTTTTCTATGACATACGACCTCTTGTGATTATTTTTGTATCAAACTGCTGTACACAGGCCRCATACCAAATAAATGCACATATTTAGTAAACAGCCATTATTGCACACATGATCTGGAATCCTGAATAATTAATGGTGTACATTTTAAATTCTGTGCCTAAAAATCTAGATACARTTGCAAACTAGTATAGCAAATTAGGGTTTTTAGTGGTAGCTTCCCCCTACCCGTACTGGAAGACTTAATGGGAAAAAATACTTTAAGTAACTTTAAGCTTAATCATTTTATGCTGGCTTTTTAAATGGGCTGCACAGATTTGAACTGAAATTCCTTGACTGTGCAGTTAAAGCTGTGGGGTGCAAGCTGGAACTTCAAAAGCTAGCAAGAAATACTTATTTTGGCAACAGCAAGGAATGGAAGGGCATAGCAGATTATAGGAAAAATATTTAATTTATATTTCTTCTGAATCCACTATTGCTAGTGTATATTAGCAACATTTAAATGCTTATTATTAGATTTGTGAATTAATGTTTTCTTGACATGAATGTTCCAGTTTGCAGTTCATACGAAATTTAATAAAATTAAGGCCAGTCAGTGTGTACTCGATCAAGCATAGTTTTAATGTAATTCTATTGCAGCCACTTCAGACTTCACGCTACATCTATAGCGAGATTTCTTTTGTTTGTTTTCTTGTTTAAAGTCCAGTCCCTTCAGGATTTTTCCTTTGTCTACTGTTAAGATTTCAGTGGAGGTTGAAGATATTTCACAGATCGCTTGCCTTTACCCTTTTTTTAAAATCTACTGTATTCATAATTGATTATGATTATATGGAACTATTCACTAATGCTGTCTTGGGATGTGTTTTTGTATAATAATTTGAAGTTTACTTATGACTTGGCTGAAAGTTTTGACAGCAACAGTAATGACTAGTTGCAGTGCAGTGTTTGAATTTTATAAGGTAAATTTGGTAGTGATGCAGTACCTCAAACTGTAGTATTCATTTAACATTTATAATAGCAGAGCCCAATTTGAAAATAATGGCTTTTTTGCAGGGATTGCCAGTTCAAACCATTTTTTGGTAATTTCTAAAAAGCAAGGACTAAAAAGGAGGGTAACATAGAAAGCATTTAATTAGACCTGTCATTTTGTTTAGTGACTTACTGTAGCACTAAGCAAAAGTGGCTGYTGGTGGTGCCAAAACATAAAACATTACTTCTTAAAAATTCCACATAAACCAAAATACGTTGCCCAAACTGGAGAATGTGTCATGGTACACCACACTGCCACTTAGGGAACAGGGACAGATATGCTACCATTGTTCCTTCTGAGTCCCTGCAGGTATCTGAATATACCAGTTTGGTTCAGGAGCCCCTGATGGGAACTGCTGCCACCTTTCACAGCTGTAAGATACCAGTTTGGTGAAACCAGGAAACGTGAGATTATACTATGCAAGGAGAAATCAAGTTGCCTCCTTCAGTGGAAGGWTTAGCCTACCCCTGCTGAGCTCAGAACTCAGCAAAAGCTGAAAGCCAACTGTACCTGTGTCCCTCCTCAAGACCTGGCCTTTGGAAGGCAAGTGATTCACAACTCTGAAATCAGCAGGAGTTTCTGCCAGACAAAGAGCTGCTTCTAACTCCTATTACAGTCCCAACTCAGTGAGAGTTGTGCATCTTTGCAAAAGAAAGACTACAGTTCTCTGAGAGGCAGCTGCTTTTGAGTGAAGCTTCTCTGGAGCTAAGACTCATGCCTGTTTTCCCATTTCACCTTCTCCAGGAGCTATATATCATCACATGCAGTGATGAGCACCAGTCCATCACTGGTGGTAGATAAAAATCAGTTTCTCCAAGTAGCAACATCGTAGCTTGTTTCAAGGAACAGTTCTGGAGCATTGTCTCCAGAAAGCAGGAAAGGGTAACTGGTAGTAGGAAAAAGGAGGGGATTTACATAACTGTAAAATTAGTTATGTGGAAAAAATTCTGTGCATCAAGTGCCTTCATTGCAATTCCCTTTTAAGTGTATTCTGAGTAAAGAGAAGTATTTTATTAAAAACTTGATATTTCAGATCTGTTTTAAATACATTTATTTCCATTATATTTGTTAATTCTCAACATGTAGCTCAATCCTAAAATATTTGCAGCAATCACACTCTGTATTCATGTAAGCCAACTTTTTCTCAGCTTCTATTTATGAGAAATAAAAGTGAAGGTAGAGGGACTATTTACATGAGTAAAGCAAGCAGAATTTAACCTTCTATCATCTGATTCTGTATTCACATCTGAGTGTGATGCCTCTAGTATTTTCTTTTTATAGTTTGCTTGAACCATACCATTCTAGAGGAAATTCTCTTCCAAAGCTTAATTTCTTCTGCCGTGAAATGACTGCACATTTTGACCATCACCTGTCTGGTCTGTCAATTTCTGTGCTATTAAAAGCCTTCAAGGTTTGCTCAGGATAAAAGTTATTGACCAGATTAAGTTAGTCTGATGCAGCTTTTTACAGACCAGATTTTCATACATGTCCTTTGACAGTTTGGGGGGAAGGATGGATAGAAAAAAGCCTGCAGCCTTCAGCCTGTCAGATATGTACAGTCTAGAAGATCAGTGGGGTAGACACTGAGCTAGCATGTTGCATGTGAAAGCATCTCTTCAAGCATTTACCCTTGGATAAATGCATTGTTCTGAGCCTCTTTTATTCTATGTCTCAGATTCTAGCATTCAGCCTGACCTGCAAAGGCTGACAGACAAATGAATCCTTAGGCCATTTGCTTAATATGGTTAAATCAGATGTTCCAATCTCAGTTACCAAAAATTATTTTTACTTTTAGCTGGGTTTTGTCTCCTACAACTTCTTTGTCTATAAAGAAATTCATCCATCACTTCTGTAACATTCAAGTGTATCATTACCTTGCCCTGGCCTTCTAACAAAGCTCCTGTTTATGCTTTTCTTCCTTCTCTAGGTAGCTGTTTTCATTTCCATTTTGTATACACTTTCCAAGTTGTTAACTTCAACCTTGAGTGTCTTTCTTACCTTTAAAGAAAGGGACCACATAAACCCTTTTCTTTGTCACTTTCACAATCTGGACACTTAATATCTTCTACCTTTCTTACCTGATAAGCACTAACAGTACTGCCTGATTACTTGGTTTTCCAGTAACGTTCTTACCTCTTTTTTTTCCTGTTGCCTCTCCACATTTGACATTGGCATGATTATTTTTGTTGACATGACAGCCTCAAATTTTTCTTTGAGCCATAGAAATAATCCATTTTAGTACATTTTGGAGCATTGTTGAGAGATCTTCCTACCAGTGCGTCACAATTCATTTTTCTGGGAATAATATGTATTATCTAGTTTTTCTGAGCTTATYTCCCTGTACTTTACATAGGTTAATAGTACTAGAGATTTATAATTTCTATATACTAGGGATATATGATCATATAAGAAAGAATTACATTTTGTATGTTTTACTCTTGAAGTTCATTCACTGATGCTATCTATGTATTGTTTTTATTTGGATAAAAACTATTTCAATATACATAAAAATGTACATGCCTGTATTTAAGGGGTAGAATATAATTCCTTGAGCAGAATTGTGTTATCATAGAGCAGAATCACATGCAGATGGCCATTTAGAAGAAAAACAGAAAGGTGCTTAATTTATTTTATGTGCTATGAACAGAGACAATTTGGGGGATTATCAGAGAGAATGGCAAATATTTTCCAATAKCTAACAAGAGTCACAAGATCTGAGGTAGTACGTTTGACATATTACAGACACAGATAGAGAAATTGTCTCTGCCTGGTAATTCAGCCTTCTTCAACCAGCCAAGAAACTCTTTTCTCTTCGCATTTGCTTCTACACCTCACTTCCAGATAACCAGATAGGATGTACCCTGTATCAGCTGGAGGAAATCAGCAACTATTATAGTATTTCCCCAGCTAAATTTCTCATGTTTTCTACAGCACAGGAAAGTTTGGGGGCCAGTAAAGCTGTATGCTCCACACTAGACGAAAAGAAACATAAGCTGTAGATGCATTTGACATGAAGTATAACTGTTTTTGTTCATTGAGATGTGGCCAGTGAYTCCACTTAATACTGCACCAGGCCACCTGATCTTTCCCCAAATAGGAGTAATTTAGGAAAATGTGATTATTTTAGGTGAGTCCACTTTTTGCAAACTACTTCTAATTCCTATATTTAAGGCTGTACACACACTTTGCAAGATTCATTATTATGCAATCATGAAATTGTACTGTTAGTGTGATCAACATTCATGATTTGTGTTGACATAAAGTAGTATCATAACTAACTTTTCTGTTTTTCCTAAAGCATAGCAGGACTTGTAAATATATGGGCTGTAGACCCTGATCTATTGTGTTATCTCAGAAATAAAAGAAAAAAAAAAAAGAACAATATGACCAGTCAGGTCTTTTAGTTGCTTTTGCAGGTATCTATATCCTTTGCAAAACAAATAGCACAAACTACCTTAAAGATCTGCCACTTAAATAAAGKAGGATACCAGTATCCTCCAGTGAAATTGGAATTGTTAAACAACAAAGGGTGGGAACATCCACTGAGACTGGAAGGACACTGAGGGGTAGCTTCTCCAGAGGAAAGAACTTAGTGACAGGAAATAATGGGTGGAAGAAAGACAGAAATAAGATAGATGTATGTATTCAATAGAAGAGGGAAGAGGGAGAAAAAACAGAAGGGAAGGATGAAGAATATCCACCAGGAGAAATTAACGGAAAAGCTCTCATTCTTTCTGAAAATAATTAATTAACATGCAAGAAATATGTAACAGCATTATTGAGGGGGTGCTATGTAATAAGTGACAGAGGCAATAACAAACAAAAAATATATCTAGGAAAATCTTTCACTAAGATATGGCTAACACTGGCAAAGTTTAATAATTCTTACCCATTTTCCTTCCTTTCTTTTAAGGTTACTTAATCCTTTTAGGCAATGATTGAGGTGGATTGGATGGGGCAGTAGGTTTTTCAGCTTGCCAGAACCTCTATTTGGGAAGAGTCCAAGAGGTGAAATTTCTCTAACTTTACTGTGTCTAAGTGTCTCCGCTATTCCATCTTTAGGAAATCATAACCTATCAAATCTGTGGATAAGGGCTGTTTAAGGATACTTTTTTTTCCCCTTTGAAATGTGTTTTGCTGTATGAAGTGCAAATGATAACAGGACAGATGGCATTCTTRCTGCAACAGATGGAACATTTCTTCTGTGAATGTCATTGTTGCCCAGGTGAAGTGAAATCCCAGCTGCATTAGTGCAGTTCTTTCAGGTGGCAGTGCACTGCATCACTGATAAACCTGAGCACTGAGAAACTGGATGCAAATTTAATTGCATGATTTATCCAGATCGAAGACTAAGAGTCAAGGGATTTCACTTTAACACCTGTCTTTGGAACAGACTTCCTATTTTAACCTTCCAATGCCTCAGGTTTTTTTATACAGTGGGAAGATAAAATTGTTTTCCTTCTATGTAAAACAGAATTCATTTTAAAAATCTTCAGTTCTTCAGCTAGAAGACAGTAACTGAGTAACCATGAGTTACTCAGAATACTAAAATCAAAAACATCATGRGGATTAAATGAATAGAGAGTTAATAGTAAGGAATTCCTATTAAGAGAACATGTATATGTGAATTGATTATTTAATCTTAAAAATTTACTGCTTTTTTCCTCCCCATTCCTATTCTTAAGTTAAATGGGAACATTTAGTGACATGCACTACTTCAGTTTTTCTTCTCCCTATTATCTTCATTGAGTGAGAAATGTGAATTTTCCTTAGAAATAGCTTTTAGTTCTTTGGTAAAGTATACTAGCTTCTCCACTTTTATTGTAGGATGCCTACAATACTTCTGTTGGAAGAACCTTCACAGTTGAATAAAGGATTTTTATAAAATACATCTCTTATCTCCCCTCAAAATTGACTGCACTTTTGCTTTTACTTTGCCTACCTGGCTTCCTTMCTTTGAAGCTATGATCCAGTGAAGACCAGTGTTTTCTTGTCACTTCTCTCACCAGTCTGAAATGGCTACAATACCAAAAAATCTAGAGGTGAAGGGGGACATACCATCAAATAGTAGTACTCCATTCCATGTCAAAGGAAGCCCAAACTCATTTTATACTTTTTTTTTTTTTCTTCAGTTCAAGTGGATAATAATGTGATATTACWCTATAGAAGGAAATTTAGACTGGAAATGTTCTGTAAGTCACTAAGTAAATGATAGTGCTCTAATAGTAGACTAAGACTAGAGAATCCTGTACTAGCAACCATCAGCACATACAGCTTTCAGCAAACTCACCAAGTCAAGCAGCCTGATACCACAAGCAGGAGGGGGTAGTTTCTGGTTTCCAGTGAGAGCACCAAATGCTCCCTGTTAGGCATGCCAAGTCTTCTATACCCCTGAGGTGCCGCCTCATTGGCTCTTTTGCCTCTGTCCTTCAGGTGTAACAGTCAAAAAGGCATGCTTAAAGGGGCCCCACATCTCCAGGGCAGGGATAAAGTATCGCATTACAAAAGAGATAGGATTTTCCCATCATTGATTAGGTCAGGACTGAAGACTATTGAAAGTCCTAACCTATGACTTGACCCTCTGAGAATATTTTTGGCTACAGTTGCACTCTAGTAAAGTTGAAAACGATTACCCCATGAACCACTGCCTTCAAGTGTATTCAGTATATTTGTATGCAGTCCCAGATCTCTATTAGCTTGAGCTTCCATGTTGCTTAAAAAAGTCCTAGCTTGACTGTAGATATCCTCAAACAGGTCAAAAGAAGGACACTTAAATATAAGGTGAGAAAGGTTAGGTCTTTCTCATGCATTTGGTAGAAATGTCCAGAAACAAACAAACAAATGAAACTTGCTCCAGACATTGTCAGGTATTTTCAGCTGATCTCAGAAATGATAAACAGGGTTGAAAGGTTGTAAGTCAAAGTCTGTTTAAATTCCAGGAATTTAAATATCTAACATCCTCTAGCAAGTGATTTTTTATGAGTGGAGAAAACATGAAGCAAAAGCCTCCTGTCAGACTGATATGCTGTTTCTACAAGAGTTGCAATCCCYTTCAGCTTGTGATCGTGGTTTTTACATCTTGTCTGGCTAGGGATACAGTAACTGATTATATTGCTGGCTTTGCTCTAGGCTTCAAATTAAGTGCTGATTGCTTTAGATCTAACCCCCTTTTTATTTTAGATAAGAATATCCTAGATTGGACTAATAAGTCTGACTAACAAGTCAGAAAATGTACTCATTCCCTCTGGAATTTTCACATCCATAATTTTGATAAATGGATTATCAAGGAATGCAAAGAGCTGCCCAGTATGCTCTTTTCCCTGCAGTGTTTTGTAGAAGAAACTAGCATACTGGAAGACAATAAACCCTGTTTGACATTATCTATCAGTTCTTAAACAAAGAGTGACAGCAAAATCTTAATCTTGGATTTTAGAATATTAAGGGAGAAATTCTTACATGTACAGTGTGAGATGGTCACCTATATTAGTTTCTTAACAAAATAGTGGCTGACATTGGAGAAAAGGTTCTGCAAATATTCTGGAAACTGTGGTGCGTACTTATTGGAAATGCAAGTGAACATTTTATGGATTGTTAGGGATGGTACTGACATCTTGGTGAAGGACGTAATAATTGCAATGAATCTAGTCTTTTAAAGGTTTAGGTTCTGGAAGAACCTTGGTATATTCTGAATGGATGGAGTTTTCAAGTAAACTTCAATGACAAACTGTCAATAAGACTTATGCTGATAGATCACTTTATATCACTTTTAAACAATATTTAGATTTTTTTTTAAAAAAAGCCTGATGTTTCAAAAACACTTGCCAAACAGAAGTTCATATTGAGAGCTTAGTAGTATAAAAATGTGGAGTGATTTTTCATTTTTTTCAATTTTTAAATAGAAGTTGATGAGACCAACTTCAGGCACAATAAAGAATTTATGTATGTGCTTACACCTAGACATATACTTTTGAGCACAGATGTTATGAAAATCATCATTGCAAAGTACCTGTTTCTGTATGGCAATATGCAGGGGGGCATCCTAAGTATCTTGCAGATACCATGGAAGTTTCTTTCCTGTAGTTTCACCATAACATTCATTCATATGTTGTAAAGCTGTTAAAGGGGAAGACATCCCTTGTAATTTACTGAATTGCTCAAATGCAATTGCTTAAGACTGAAATTTTGCTGAATTTTGGTGATTGAACTGAAGAAAAAGATCTAGAGCAAATGAACAACATTCATCAATCTGTCATAAATGAATGAAAACTTTACAAACATTATCCAATTAAGTAACTACTATATCATACTACTAATTAATGAACACGCTATAGACAAGTTCAGTATCATTTGAATTATTTATTTTTTCTTAAGTGGACAATTTTAATGTTGATGTTATTAACCATTTTGTTTTGAATTTCTTAGAGCCCTTGGCTGAGATTTCTTGCACTAATCATAGTACATAGGGGAAACAAAAGTAGAAGGTTATTTTCCAGTGTGCGTGTGTGTCTGTATCTCTGTGTACGTATGTGCTTTACAATTATCAAACATATATTTACACACCAACTTTACACTGAAGTCTTTAAGAAGTCTTTTCTATGGCAGGGGAAAGAATCAACTGACCAAAGACTTAGGTCTATATGATCCATTTGAGATTTTCCAGTATAGTCCCACAGAGCTTCTTACGCATTCAAACTTGCTTTAGTTTTGCCGGAATGTTACTCCATCCAGTAGTGTTTCTTTATGAGATGAAACCTGGAGCTGAGGAATGCATCTCTTCAGTTTCCTTAACTTCACTAAACTGTAAATAATTTATTAAATTGAAATATCAAGACATTTAGTTATTGTTCATATCGCTCATCTTTAACCTTCTAATAATACATCACATTTTTTAAATAATAAAAAGCCCAACAAAAAAAAAAGACTTTGGAGGCTATATACTACACAGTCTCAATGGCTCCTGCTTCTTGGGAAGTCTGTTACAATATTACAGTATTTCCCAGAAGTTATTGGGAGCAGTGGAACAGAATTGTCTGTTGGCAACTTTCACACTCAGCAATCCAGACACTACAACAATAATTAAAAAACTGCCTTGTGATTTTTTGTATCTGTTAAAAAAGGAACACTAACCTACTTCTTAAATATAGAGTTTGTTTTTTGTGAAACACCACAAGATTTGGCAAAAAAAGATGTAAAAGAAGACCGTTTTGATGTATAAAACTCCTTACCAGTAGAAGAAACACTGACCTTGATTTGGCCTATTCATAGATTCATTTAATATAGTTTTGCTGCATATTTTGAAGCCTTAAAGAGCAGAAAGGGCTGCTAGTCAGGTTGGAAATCACAGAACAGTTATGCACCAACAATTCCTTAGACAGGCAAGGTGTCCATGATAAACAGTAAAGTAAAGCAGAAGTGTGTACATAGTATATGCTGTGAATCATGTGCATGTGTATACATTACGTGTGTGTTTATACTGTTTGGCTGCGTGTACCAGCAGTGTGGATTCATGCCCATTCTTTACAACTGTAAGTAATATTTTGCTCAAACTCTTCTGTTTTGTAGCTTCAGATTTGAACTAGTTTTTCTCCCCAACACAACCATTCTGCTCCACCCCCTGCAAACAAGTTCATCTCTCACTCACCAGCTTTATATCTTCATGTCAGTAAAATGATTTTTAGGACAACTGGATGAAGAATTATTTCTTACACAGAATATGATAACACTCCCACTGTAGGAAATGGAATGAAACAAATGGAATAAAAGTGCAGTGACTGTGGTGAAAACATCTCCACAGAATTAGGCCTCAATCTCTTTTTTGTTTTTGTTTGAGATTTATGTTTGTAGGGGAGGGGGCAGGAGGGGGTTGCATTTTTTAGAGAGGAGGCTTTTACTCTCCAAAACATATATTTGTGAAAAATAATGTGGCAGGTTAAGGGGGCATAAGAGGATCTGTGTACATACATCAGATTTCCCCTTTTCTCTCCTTGGGCTCCTGAGCTTTGCCCCATTTTTTCCACTAGAAGTGGAGGTGGTTAGCCCCTTTTTTTATCACTTCAGGAAAACAGATTAAGCCCAAGGATTCTTAGCAGAGGCCAATATACTTGAGATTGTTCTGAATGATGACATCTGTCACTGCATCAAACACAAATTGGATGTTACTGGTATCAGTAGCGCAGGTGAAGTGTGAGTAGATCTCCTTGGTCTCCTTGTTGCGATTCAAGTCCTCAAATTGGCGTTGGATGTAGACTGCTGCCTCCTCATAAGTGTTTTGGCCTTTGTATTCAGGAAAGCAGACTGTTAAAGGGATGCGCCGGATTTTTTCTGCCAGCAGATCTTTCTTATTCAAAAAGAGGATGAGGGAAGTGTTGATAAACCAATTGTTGTTGCAGATGGAATCAAAGAGACGCAAACTTTCTGCCATTCGACTCTGTAGGGAAGGAAACAACAGTATCAGCAATAGTATTTCAATGTAAGTGTGGAAAACACACAGAATATGTTATTATTTCTATTAATGAGCACAATCTGGTTTTAGAAAGAACTTTTGTTTTGCTTGGTGACAGTCCCTCTAACCTGAGCATGCAATTTYAGGAATCTAGTTCGCTTGTTTTTGATATACTGCATTTCACCAAAGAATACTTCTTCCTTTAGTTTATATATTTTTAATAATTGGCAACCATGAAGGAAAGTCTAAAACTGAAGATTTAGAAACAATAGGTGTAACTTGGGAGAACTTAGTTGTGTTCAAAATCATGTTAGCACTATAAACAAATTTTTAAAATAAAAAGGATGATTCATTACTAAAGATTTCATACTACGGAAACATTCTGCTGTTAACATTTTAAAACAAGACTGAAGTACTACAGCACAGTCATAACATTAAAATATTCCATTTCTGTGTTCTGTTGTTCAGCACACCATACATACTCAGACTTTTTTTTCCTTGCCTTACTTTTCCTCATAGTATAACAGTAAGCTTGGAATAATACATAGGAAAAAGGGCCACATTTTACCATGGTATGTGGGACAACTTGCATGTTGTATACTTATGGGTGAAAGCTGAATTTGGCCAAAAGAGTTAATGTCTGTCTGCCTGCTGATCTGAACAGGCAGTTCCACTGATGACCTTTTTAGGATGACCAAAAAAAAAAACAATCCAATGCTGAAATCAGAAAGGTCTGTAAACTGAAATCAGAAAGGTCTCTTAGAAATCAGTGGCCAGCCTGTACTTCCTCAGTGTTATTGCCCATCTGTTGCGGTGCTGAAGTCCTTGATGCCACTGGAGCTGTCCGTGGTACTAATGCTTTTGGCTGGAATGCTGAGCAGCAGTAGGGGTACACAGACGTAATGTTTTGAACAGAAAGGGAAAGTATTCTAGCTGATTAAAATAAATATCAATTATTGTCAAAAGYAGATAAAGGAAGTATGTTAATCATAGGCATTTATGCTAAAGGTCATTTTTTTCTAGCATGTTCCAACTTAGATCTTTATTTCTATTAAGATTCCTAGGCACTTCAACATCATAACTTTAGTCAGATACTTGTCTAATATGAAGAATTTCTACAATGCACTCATATTCTCTCTTTAAAGGAGAAGATCCCTTTTAACAAATCATTCCATTCATATTTAGAGAACGTTAATAATCATTGCATATTACACTTAAGCACCAAGGATTCATTCCAGGATTTTTCAATACTCAACAATAATTTTTCCTGATAAATCCAGGAAATTATTATAAACATGATACCAATGAAGGAGGCATTTTTCTATCCATACAATGTTGTGAAAATAATAGCCACAAGAGATAAATAAGAATCATATCTTCAAAAAGRAATGGAAACATTCTTACATATAACATTTTTGGTAACTATTTCATTATCTTCACCCAATCACTACATGGTTTATATCTTGCAATGCTCCCAAAATACCCATTCTGAGATACCCTCAGATTTTCCAGTTTACTTCAAGTAAAAACAAAAATGCTTACATTATTAAAGAAAACTGTAAGCAACATAAGAGGAACATTCCATTTGAAACCTCAAAAACATTGAAGCATTCTCAGCTATTTTATACCTGAGAAGTGTAACTGCTGTGAAAATTTCCTGAAGTTTATCAAACTATACAGCAGTATTTTATTTCACTGTGAACAGTGGGAAAGGTGTTAAGCATATCCATTGGAACAATTYATTATATATTTCCACATTACCTTATAAAGTGCATTTAAATCAGTAATTCCCAACAGAAGTTAATGAATGTGGAAGTTTGTCCCAATACAAGTCTTGCACTGTTTATGACCAAATTCTTATGACAAATTGTGGCTACAGTGTAGAAAAAAAAAGATTACATAAAGAATATAGTAACCTTGAGAACTCTATGAATAACTGCAAAGTAGATAAATGTATCTGTACAAAATACTACATTTCAGAATTTTAAGTTTGCAAAATGCAATACTAAAAATTTTCATTCCAATTTGATAGGCATTTAAGTTTTTCTTTGTTGTTTTCTCTCAGTAATGTCCATCATTTGATATCTATTAATATTGTTGGTAAGACAGCCCAAGAAAAAATTACTTATTTGGCAGCTTGGACTAATGTGAGCAGCTTTATATTTTCCATTTTCTGTGTTCATGGATCAAACATAAGATTCTTCATTGTAACCTCTCTGTTGTTCATTCAGAACATTCATATGTCTGTGGCACATTATAGCTGAAACACCTGGAAACTGAAAAGGTTCTGTGCTTCCACTAATTCTTTAGAACTGCTGCTGAAATCAGAGAAACTGCTTTGGATTTTCAATTTCAATTATGTTCTAGCTATAATTCTGTAAAAATTCTGTAATTCTGGGTTTCTGACTGTAGCTCTATTAGTGTGTTTTGTATGGAATAGTGCAGCTGGAAATAAGTGATTAAAAAGTTTTTTGTTTTTTTTTAATGGAACAGGACAAGGTATTGAAAAATTCTCTTAGGACTCCTTTTTTCTCTTTGCCTAAGAAAAATAGCTAGAAGTAAAGAAATGAAAAGTGAGTGGCTGAAAAAATGGAGGTAGAATTAAAATAGAACAGGTAAAAGATGAAGAAATTGAAAGAAATGGGGACAAAGCAACAAGAAATGTTAAAAAAGTAAAAGTTAATTAATGAGAACCAAGAGGAAAAGAAATGACAGTGAGAAAATCTTTTTTTTTTTTAAGTTTAAAAATCCCCAGTCACTTTAGTTAAACATCTTCTATTACAATCAAATAGGAACCTATCATGTCCCTCTGTGGATTTGAAAAGAAAAATATTGCACAAGCTTACCCTCCTCCCCAAATATAATACAATTATATAGATCTTCTCTAGCATATGGAGCTGAATTAGATTGGATTTGCCCGCACACATGTAAACAAAAAAATTTTCCATATCAAATATGAGAAAGGAACATCTAAATACATTCTTATTTGCAAATGCCTGACCCCTATATCCAGAGTGAGAATATAAAGCTAATCTGTTGGCTAATCTGTTACAAGAGCATTTAGAAGAAGGGTAGATGGTTAAGATTAAAAAAGGTAGAAAAATTCTGTCCTCAAATACATAGAATATTAAAAAGAATAGCGTCTATAAGTTTAGGTAATTTGCAGTTTTCTTTGTGACTTTTAAGCATTTCAAGTTCCTGCAAATTCCAAATATTCATAAAACAGATATACATATATGTATAACTGATTTTTCTATCATCAAAAAATTCAACTTTGCAATAAAAAAGTAAAACATGAAATCTTGAAAAAAAATCCAGCTCACTAGCCTCTTAAAAGGTGCTGAAATACAAGCAAAATTATATGGTCTCTATATTTGTTTGTTTCTGCCTTTGCAAAGGGGAGGTCACCTGACACTTAAGCCCATTTTATATATGGACAAATATAGATTTGTAAAATTGTGAAAATTCTGTAAAAATGTAGCTTAAAAATCTGCTTGAGGATTTATTTATTAGTTTTCACAATGCAAATCCTGACACAACAAATAATCCAGAAAAACATCATAGGTCTGTTCCCCAATAATTATCCTTTTTCTTTCCTTCCCTGAATTTGGAATTGATAATAAAACTGTTCAAGAAATCATTAGCTCAGTTGAAATGCTTTTGCTATTAATTGTCTGGAAAAAAACATTTTAGAGTTAATGTAGGGTTTTGGCCATCTCTCAGAACACTCATGCCAACAGGATATTGCATTTTAAGAGGTTTGCATTTATTACTGTATTTTGTAGTGAATAATAATACTGTGTATCTCTACTACCAAGTCCTCAATTGGAATCTGTAGTCCTAGGACAAAATTTCCGTCCATAAATTATAAAATGATGAAGTAAAGTAAATGATAAAGTAATGAACACTTACAAGATGACTGATGGTTATAAATTACTGTAAACCAGATGATCTCTTAGATGATGTAATAGTAACATCATTAGAGAAAGGAGAAGTATATGTAAAAATGTGTATGTGTAAGAATATGTAGATGCAGAAGAAGGAAGGTGAGTTTACAGAGATTAGTTGGCTTTATCTCCTGCCAAGAGAAATTTCTTGCACAGACAGGTATAAAATCCTGTAAATAACTGGAAGAATATATCAAGATTACCCAGAACATATCGGTAAGAGACAAGTTAAAAAGGAAGGAAAATTCTTGTTGCTGAAAAAACAGTAAAACATGGAAGTGGCATATCCATTTTTAACCTGATGGATTTAACCTTAATATATGCATGGATTTTGCAGGGCTAGACACTGTAAAGGATTAAAGGTGAGAATTCTTTCCCAACTCGCATACAAAAACATGTAAATTATGAAGTGTACTTTCAATGGTTTTTGTATTCTTCAGTTTGTCCCCCTCTGGAGAAAATATTCATCCTCTTCTCCCCAGTAGAAAAACAGTATCTCACCAGTGAGATGAACTCTTACTCTGTTCTCTCTTATTGGATATTAAATTCCAAAGCATATCATCCACTCTTCTCTCTTTCTTTGTCTTATTTAAGAAAAATGTGCTTAGTAGCATCAGGGTACACAATGTTTTCCAGAAAATTAATACCTGAGTGTCTGTCCAAAGAGTATGTAATATAAATTAAACAGTCCACAAAGGCAGACATGGAACCAGATATGGAATGAGCTCGGGATACCAGATGTTTCAGGAAGGGGGAACAATGTGAGGAAAGAGATTTAAAAAAGCTTGAAAGGATAAGAAGGGAACTATAAGGAACTGGACAAAAGATAAGGATTGATGTGAAGACTCTAAATTAATTTGTAGGAACTGCAAACTKGATTTGCAAATTTGATCACTATAAAGAGAGTAAGTGTAAATAAAGGGACTCTARCAACAGAGAAAAGGTCACTCAGAGTGGTGGGAAAACATTTTTTTTGTTAAAGTTTGACTTAAGTTTTTAAAAATATTAGGAAACTCCTGTGTACAGAAGGCCAAAAGGAAAGAAGATATTTGAAACATAACTGAGAAAGCATTATAGAGGATTATTCAGATAGGGGTGGATTAAAAATGCAGCCTACAGTAAGGAGCAGCATATAAGCTGAAGGCAAAACTTCAGATAYATTTGTTTTAGCAGCAGTGGCATTTTAAATAACCCTACCCCAACAGTCTACTTTTCTGCCTATGCTGCATCCTCTGTTTTGCTGGTACAGTTTTTGGTAGGGCCACTGAGGGAGTCAGTTCATAAAACTGACTGATGTAAACAGTAGTCTGGCAGGAAAAAAAAAAGAAAAAAGTAACAGTCTTGGGTTTTGGACTAAGCACACTCCCTCCTTATTCCACAGCTTTTGCAAGAAAAGAGCTGCTAACAGGCTATCTTGTTCCTGACAGTGCTTAGGGAAATAGTCTTGCAAAAATATTTGTTACACTAAGCTGACGTGCTGCCTGCATGACTAAAATGTCTCATCAAAATGAAAACTACCCTGTTATCAGGGCTTTTGTTAGAGTTAGCTGCCTGTGGTCAAGATCAGCTCTGATAGGGTGCAACTGCGTAACTTTAGGAAAAAGCTGTGAGAAGACTTGCCGGGAGACTCCCAGCGCTTTTGCTCAGTAGCTGCTCAGGCACTCACCCTTGGTCTTTGCCCARGTTATACTGCAGCTATGTTTATGCTATCCCCTATGTTTATGCCATGTCCCTCACGGATCTGCTGACTTGACTTCCTGGCTTGATCCCCAAACTGCCTCATTCCCATGGACTTGTCTGGCAATCTGGACTGTTAGTCGAACCTGGCTGCTGCAACGGAGCTGTTCTGCTCTTCTTCTGGTCCTGCGGGACTGTGTTGCTTGTCAGTGAGGTCATGGCCACRGCCTGCCTTGCTGTTACCCTTGGCTTTCCCTTTTAGAGGAGCCAACTCTTGCTGCTCCCTCACACTCCATAAGGTCTCAAATTTTGATTAACATCCTGTCTAAGGCAAAAGAATGCTTATTAGAGCTGGAACATGAAGAATAAAGCAATTTTGTTTTCTCTTCAAACTTACCAGCCTTCAAGACTTACTAAACTTAAGAGCTGAGTGATCCCAAGGGAGACCATCTGATTCACAGAATAATGGGCTTCTACAGTGTTAGAGCTGCAATTCAAGCAGTCCTTCTATTCCCCTAGAAGAAGCTTATATCTTTATTTTCTGCTGTTTATGTGATTTGCCTCCTAAAAACACACTCTAGGCTATTTATTAAATGTAATTATATTTCTCAAGTGCAGCCACAGTGGCTGGAACAAAGCTGAGAAGTAAATAGGTAGAGGATCTTGATAATGCCTGCCTGAAAGCACTTCTAGGCTAAACTGATGATAAACCAGTTTGTAGATGCTCATATGGATTTGGGATTGCAGTTCTGGAGTCATTCTAAGACACTCTGAAGCTATATAATTTTTCACAGTCATGAGTCTTAACAGCAAAACACCAGAGAAGACGGCAGCCATTATCAAGAAAGGCAGAATGTCAGAAAGAACCTTAGCTGAAATTCTTTTTCTAATAGCACAGGCAGGAGAAAAGTGAAGGCTAATTCGGTTAATGATTTTTTTGACAATTAGAAAAAGTAATACATTTATAAGGAAAGGAAAATTAGCAGTACTGCAAAAATAAGGGAAGCAGTTCAAATATACAGTGCTACAAAGGAGAAAACTAKCCATAAAGAGGGCAGGAGTCAGGGTCAGGATTCAGTCGGGGTAGAGCATCACAAAATCCTAGAAGATCTCTCTCATTTATTTTAGGAAGAAGATAAGTGCCATGCTGTGGGAGCAAAACTGGAGAGAGAGATCTCAGCTACATGGTTTTGGGCAATTAAGCAATAAATTGCTGAAAATGCAGTAGAATTTGCGTGGCGTAGTGAAAAGTCACTCAAACATTACAGTAATTAGGCCAGATAGGGTAAAAGTCTAGAATACAGAGAAACCAAAAGTTAATCACCTGCCATGTTTCAGGTAAGGGCAGTCATTAGTGAATATATATCCATCGCAAATTTGAAAATTGAATTTCTAGAAATTTAAATTAAATCAGATTAGCCAAGACAACGGGTGAGATAATAAGATTTGGATTTTTAATGATAATAACTTTAATCAATGCTAACAAAATCAGTCAATGGAAATTATGTTTAAAGATGTGGCACTGGTAAAACACAGTTTGCAAATAATTGGTTTTCAGTAAACTAGTTGTCCTGCTTTCATGGGCAAAGCTATTATAACAGCTACAACTTTTCCAACAAGGAAAAGCAGAGGAGGTTGGTCTGTGGTGACAAATACAGAATCTGTTTTGAAACCCAGGTTCCTGGCAGAATCTTAGCTGTTAAAACTGTGGTGGAATCCAATATAATTCAGTAATGGATTGGAGAAGTAGATGTCTATTCATCTGCTAGATATTTCTAATACCAGGCAGATATTTAGAAAAGGAATGGGTGTTTTGTAATAATGGGTATACTAAATGCTGAGCTAGAGGAAAAACATTAAACAGAAGCAGATGGAGTTGAACTACTGCTTATCATCTAAACTTTTGGTTAGAAACAGGGCAGTGAAAGAATTAGTAACCAGTGATACCTGACACCTAAGAACTTTGTTTTTCAATGTAACATCATTGTTTTAATATTGGTAGGTATTTCAGAATCACAAAAACCTTAACTAAACTGAATAATTTCTCTTGATTAAATTGCAAATGAGATAATCAATTAATCATTTCCAGCAAAGATGCAGGTTATACTACACTGGTGCAATACTGTGGTTGCATGGTACAAATGCTGTTTATACCCTGGAAACCCCTAAAAACCCATTTCACAATTTACCTGTAGTAGTAAAAGAAGGAAAATGCATCACTGGACAATGAGTGAATGTATCAGGAAGGCAAAACCGAGCTTTCAAGTACCAGTAAGATGTAATCCATATAACTGTGAAAACCTTAGGAAAAGAGAAACAGGCAGCACCTGTTTCTATATGAAGAAACTAACTGAAGTTATTTTGAAGAATTCTCACCTGTTATCACAGAGACATGAAATGTATAGTGTTGTCATAAATTCAATCTTGCTTTCCAAGTGGAAGTAGATAATAAACAAGTAATTCAAAGCTAGGAGAAAACAGTATTCATGGCAAGAAAAGGCCTTTATAAATTTAAAGTAGTGGCTTCTGGCTTGTGTAGCGCATCAGTCACATTTGAAAGGACAACGCATGACACGGCTCTCAGTTTGTTATAGCCAGATGGCATCTTGAGATATTGTGAAAATCTTAAATAAGAAGTGGTATGCTTCAACAGTTCTGAGATAAGATGAAGGCTCACATCTGAAACTGAGCCTAAAGATACATGGTATATCCACTCATATACTCTTATCCTATTACAGCAGGCTTATTTTTGGTTTCATCAGTATTGCAGGACTACTGTATGTATTGCAGGGGAAGGGAACTTGGAAGGGTTATGGCTTATTATAACAAAAAATAAAACAGATTACTGTACAACCGCCAAAGGAGTTGTGAAAACTTTCTATTATATGGAGGAAAAATAATGGTAGAAAAAGGCATGCTTCTTCTCTGTAGTGTCTTTTCCAGTTCAGGAATCCTGGGGGAGGGCAGCTAGCCAGGTGGGTAGAAAAAATGTGCTACTGTAATTTCATAATTATACACAAGCTGGTGTATAAGCAAGATAATGCTGAGGCATTATCCAGACAGCCTTGTTGGAGGCTAATTGCAAACTCTTCCCCAAGCATGAGAACAAGGAATTGGTTGCTTAAGGGAAAGAACATGCTTAGGAACAGATGGCTGTTTCCTTTCTTCCAATAATTTGCAAACATGCAAATGTCCCTGGTCATCCTCTGGAACAGGAGAGGTGTACTTTGCAGCAAAGAGTTCCAGAACAACAAAGAGTTTCCTAAAGAGAAGACCTTGTTATCAAGATAGCATGTGATTAGAAAAATCAGTTGGTATATGGAGCCAAGTAGGAATGTAGTATCTCACACTTTTACATTAAAGTTTCTGGTCACAGTTGGGAGAGCTTTGAGCTTAAAAATAAAAAAAAAATATGAAGAGAGAAACTATCAGATATGAGAGAATTAACTATCATTTGTGCTAAATACATAAGAATTTTCTCTTTCAGTGCAACATTAATATTTTAAAACTGGTAGGCCTGTAGGGATTTTAAAAACTTTAACTAAACTGAATAAAATTTCTCTTTGGTAAAGTGCAAACATGATAAAGAAAATTGATGCAGGAATGGTACGCTTGCTTTCCAGAACAGTGGGAAAATCTTTGAATGTCAGTAAATTTTGGAAGAATCATTGAACGTTGTTCCTATTGTCCTCTTGGGGCTTTTTCTTGAGATCGTGGCTGAAAATCAGCATATACTTGTAGGTGTGAGCTATTTCACAAAACAGCATGGCATCTTTGTTTGAGATGTGTTGTTTAGAGATTCATAACTTTAGACCTTCTAAAGGAAGCAAGTGAAGCTAAAGTATTTGAAGAAAGGGTGGAGGGGCAAAAAGGTCATTGCATCTGTTGGATGTAATGACTGTTTCTTCCTTAAGATAACTATATAGAACAATTGAATCCTTTCTGAAATAATGACAGTCTCCAAATTAAATTCAAGGAAATACCATTGCCCGAGATAAAGTCATAGTCAAAGCARTTTAGAAATTTGAACTATGTTTGAATACATGTACAATGGGAGACAGAGGGAAAGCAGAAGAATTTTGCAGAAAAAATACAGATGATGCAGAAAGTGAGAGAGAGCCTGGATTAATATAAAGAGGTGCTTTTTTTCTTGCAAAAATGTCTAGATTGAGTGCTAGCTGAAAGGCCTTTCCTGTCTAGCAGTTAGTCCTGACTGAGTGTTGGCTAAAAGCGACTTGATGTAAAGAGAAAAAGACTATTGTATGATTCATCTTTAGTTCAAGGAAAGAAGATTTAAAAGAATGCATAGGATCAGACAGCTATGGGTCTAAATGGGGAACAATAATGATAATTCCATGAGCTACAAAAATAATTACTTTCATCTAATAATCAAGAAGAAACTAACTCTGTCTATTGGAGAGAAGTAAAAGGACTTATCTAATTTGCTCTCTAGATTTCTCAAATAAAGCAAGGAAGAACCTCAGTGAGGTRGGATTAAACTGGGATAAAACTCTTTACCTGTGTTGTCCTCTGTGTACCTGCTTCTAGTTTTGGCATCTCCCACAAGGGACAGCATATCCTGTAGGGATTTGACTAGACAGAATTGTTTTGCCTTTCCAAATCCTTTGCTTCCAATTCTAGGATCCTGAAGTTTTCCTGGAAAATGCTGGGAATTCTAAAATTTCAAGATTAGAAAGGGTGACATAAAAGAGTGTGTTCTATTGTGAATTCATTGAGACGTGTTCCTAAGACACTTACCAGCTTAACTTATTCCAACAGCAGCCAAACTTGCTCTCCTGTCACTGAAATAATGTTACATTAGTTTAAACCACTGCAGGGATTCCTGACCACTTATGTGGTGAACAAAACAGAAAATAGGTCAGGATTACTAGAAGCTCTGTTGATATAGCACCTGTCATATAGATATGCATGTGTACATGCCATCTACTTCTGTCTTTCCTRTCAAAACTCCTTCTGGTGTCCTGCATATAAAACGTGAATGTGAAATACAGAAAGGTGGAAAACCAACAAATCATTTTATTAGCATACATATACTTTATGCCACTGTGATAAAGGGAAATTGAAAGGTATTATATTAAAGGAAATTTAAATCTTTACCACCAAATGAGCATATAAAAGGCTGTGAAACCTGGGTTTAGGAAGTGGAACCCTGAAGGAATCTTCTCTGATTTTGAATATGGTGATATATATTTATACAGTGAGGGGAAAAAATGTTCCAAGTGTGGAACAAACTGACTTCCAGTTTTTGGAAACAAATTCATCCTCAAATTTGTAGGAAAAATTACACTAGCAAACAAAGTTTGTAAACTACCAAATTAATTCCTCACTATTTTAAAGAAAATGTCTGTGATTGTTTATACATAAAGTTTGTACATGAAAATGTAGAACAAGTAGAGGAGGTGTAGTCAATATTTGATGCTTCTCTTTCAGAGAAGAAAAGGAGATAAACCTGACAGAGCAGTACTGCAGCATACTGTCTCCCGTGACGATTTCCTGGGGAGTATTACCCCTGTCATTACAGAAAACTCTGCAGATGATAATTGAATCTGGCAGTATGAAGCAGAAGTACAGGGGACCTTTAGTCTTGGCTGTTGTATAGAAAAGAATCGTAGTGTTACTAAGGCTTACTGTGGACTAGACTAGACAAAGCAGATTTAATTAGGAGAAGCATTTTAACAGAGTCCTGAACATTTCTCAYGGAAAATCAATCTGTGCAGCTTTTTAGATTCATGTCCGTAGGAGTACATGAACAAGTTAAGCATTGTTATGCAGTAGTTACATATTGGTGCCAATGACAGACTGGGGTAAACCAGTCTTTAATACAGTGAGAAAATGGGTGAGTTGCTGGAGGTGTAGCTGCCAAGCTCCAGCCTGCCATGTCTCAGAAGTTCTACATGTCCATTACCAGTTCCCACTGGCCAAAGTGTGTTGTCCTCCAGATACAGAGCGATCAGCAGCAGGACGATTATTTCAGATGCAAAAGACCACTCCCCTAAGTCTGTGCTGGGAAACAGGCCTCCATTTAGGTCCAGCAGCTGGGGGCTATCATCCTCTCAAASCTGGTAATATCATCTTTCACTGGCTCTGTAGCACTACAGTTTGACTGAGACACCACTACTGCCATCATCATGGAGGTCTTCAAGGAGGTTTACCCCATATGATGCCATTTGAGAAATCCTATATGACACTGTGGTATTCAGAGATCATGTCATGCTTAATTGTGCCAAGGTCATAAAGAAGAGACACATTCCCATCCACTGCCCATCAAAGAGGGTCCAGGACTATTATAAAGGACACCATTCTATCATGCTACAGGGCCTTACTAATGAGGAAGGACATTTCATGCAACCAGCATTGGCCACACTGGCTGTGTTTATGGTGCTAATGTATATACTTCTGGGAACAAGGGTCATTGATTGCATTAGTTTAGTAACCTGCATTATTAAAGGCACCACCTTTAGTCTGTCTGTCTGTTTCTGGGAGCATGGACTACTGTCACAGCATGGCACTCAGGGAAGTTCAGTGCGTGATGATAATCATGTTCATCATCTGGTGGTGCTAGGCCATTTAGCATTTGCTTTTGAGATCAGATGGGTGGTCAGATGCTGTTGGGATCACAGTGGCTTTTCACACAGTCTGTATGAAAACAGCCATCAGTACTGAAGTATTTTATTTTGTATCCTAAGACCACACAAGGTGGGGGGTCACCAGCCAGAGTGATAGCCTCTCTCAAACTTTAGAATTGAAGAGATAACTTTGATATAAATCAGTACACAGAAAGAAAGGGCTTTGTATATAGATAGAATAGGATCATGCTTATGTAAGAGACTAAGGTAACTGTAGTGAAAATATAGAGTCAAAGTACCAAATAAATCTTAACTTTACTCAAGATTAGGTGAGATTACTACAAATATCCAAGCTCAGGCAAGAGGTCTAAACTGACGTTTATATTTAATTGCAGTTATTTAAAATTGATAAAATAAGCCAACCATAGAAAAGGAATAAGTTGAACTATATACAGATTTTATCTCCTCTCTTTAAGAGAGGTTGTGAACTCCACTGGATCCATTATGTGTTGGTCTGTAATATAAAAATAATTAATAATGATTGAAAAATACAGGATTGTAAACATTAATAATGCCTTATGCAACCAATCATAAACATATTACCAAATGATGGACATTATGCATAGAAAATGAATCTTAGAAAAAAGTTTACAGAGCAAAGCCATAAACAGGAAAACAAGAACTGCAAGCTAAACAAGACAGCTTGTGATTATTTCAAATGAAGTATACAGCATTTTATTGAACAGAATCCTTATGCTTCTGTTCAACACAAATGTCAAAAACATAAAGAAATAAAAGCAAAAATGATAGCCTGGACATCAACAGCAGAAGTATTTTAAAGAAGTGGTTCTTTGGTGCTACTTCCTCAAGGTAAGGTTGATCTACACTTTCTTCACTAAGTCTGGTTGAAAAGATAGGTGAAATTATAAATGTGAACAGAAGCCATAGAGAAAGACCAGCCTGTTTTCTCAGCAGATGGAAACAACTGCTTTCATTTTTCTGCTTCTGACCTTTCCTACGCAAATCTATCTCAAATTTTCCTCACTTCTTAAGCCCTAATACTTTACTTGTTTTTTTCCTTTTCCTTTCTATACTGCCCCTTCCATAGAATTCCTATGGAATCAGTAAAAGCACCTATCCTTAATATATTTTTAATCTGGGAAAATAAACAGAGATACTGGAAATGTGACTTAGCAGCATGTCAGTGCAGATACTAGCAAAGAACACCGTGTGACAACAGCAAGCAGGGATACATACAACATGTACTGTAGAGAGGACCATATGYTTGCTTTCTCATGAACACAAGCATCAATTACAATGATATTAGGAACATGTTGCTATAAAAATAGTTCTAGAAGAAAGTACTGTATACATTTAATAGCTTCCTATCTGCATGCTCCTGTGTAGCATTATTCCTTCCCCCAAGTCAGGGAGTTGGGAAAGAAAAAAATAGCAGGGGAGAGCCAGCCACGAAGACCACAGAGACTATCCAGCAGGACAAATTCAAGAACTAGCCTTAAAAGATACTGTAGCTCATTGTCAAATATTACCGCATTCCTATTATTTTCTGTACTTTTCACTCAGGATGTTTCATATCCTTTGCTATCTAGCTATTTCTTTCAGCATCATTGCTGCTCATTTTCTTATTGGTTTCTTCATCTTAACTGCACCCTGTCTCCCTCTCTGCCATTCTCCACCTTTACTCTTGACCTCTCCACCTTTGTCTTTCCACTAACTAATACCTTAACAAAACACCCCCCTTCCCCAAATCTTAAGAAGAATACTGCAGAGGAAGGTGGCATAGCAAAATGTGACTCTACTTGCATTGCTGTACCCTTTCCCTTCAGAACGGAAGGAACTATTCTATTAGTATATGTTTGTACATTGTACGGAACTACACAATACATGTTTACACAGTGCCTAGGTAGTCCATAACATAAAACAGTAAATGGAGCTAAAAAGGGGACAGAACATCAAATGGCCTTTAAAAACCATCAGTTCCATGTTCAAAGAAACATTTGCTGATGACTGGCTTTTGACTATCTTGTTGTCTTCAACTCAAATGCCTAAATTTTCTTTACTTGGTGATATGATCCAATAAAAAATATTTGCACTTTTAACATTTTTTCCTTTTTCTTTAACAAAAAGTTATTGTTGCTCAGAGCAACTTCTGATGCTACTTCAGGTTTCCCAGTGTTTCTAGAAGGTTGTGAGGATTTGGGAAATCTTTGTACTACTGGCGAATTCTGGTTGATGGTACAAATTTTATATATTATTAAGTGTTTATGAGGTCAGTCACACACTATCAACACTGTTCTATATTCCCAAACCAGGAACAATACAGATTTGTTAACCCTGGTGAGTACAGTCTGACACTAAGCTATGAATATGCTAAAGAAAGTATCTGAACTGAGAAAGAAGTTCAATAAAATTTGTTGACAGGAAGAACAGTTTTGGGGCCATAGAATTTTCAAGCAAAGGAACAGGACAGCAAGTGCATATGCTAGGACTTATAAACTCAAGGGGTCCTAAAGAAAGGCTACATAGAGAGAAACCTCTAGGAAGAAAAGAGGAAAAGGTTACTGAGTTCAAGGATCAAGAAGAGTAGGGTGTTTCAGGATTCAGCATAGATGCTGGGAGATGCAGTGAAAGGGTAGTCCAGAATGTCTGGCCAAAGTATTAAAGGCTGCTCTACAATGGAGGGGGGCATAAAAGTGGAGAAATACATGTAGGTCGAGTTATTCCTGGTGACTAGCTGTACCTATCTTCTAAGCAAGCTAAAGTACAGAAAAATTATATTCAGAACTCTTTGTAAAATGTGCATTTGATATATGCTCTATATATCACTTCTCACAGAAAAGGAGAATTACAAGTCCAAAGATTATTTCTGGAAAAAGTTATGCACAAGATACTAGAAATGTGGGGCAGTCAATATTAGTCCTGCGCCTGATGGAACTGGAACAAAAGATGCCATTTCTGGGAAGGAGTAATAAGGATAGAGTGGCAAAGACACAGTGCTGCAGCTGACTCAGGCCAAAAAAAAAAGCCTTAAAGACACAAAGTGCCAACATATTAAAACCTAAACATAACATAGCTAGTGTCCAGCCAGTGCAGTGCTACCAGGGCTGTAGTAAAAGTACACAAGATAAATAGTATCATGGAATAAACCTCTTTTCCCAACACTTTGTTTAATCATCAAACTGGGCTGGTAGCTTGTTTTTTCTCCTTAGAGGAGAACTTGCTATGTTTCAGTTACTCAGCAAACAATTATTAAARCTCTGTTGAACCCCTAAAAGGGTGACAAAACTTTATGATACATAAGCTGCTTGACATAAGACGTATGAGAGCTTGCACTTTGCTTCCCTATGTATCATTTTTGGAGGCAAGCAGTTTTAAGAGAGCAAATATGCCATAAAGGGAATACAAGAAGAAAACTTTGGTGTCTTTGATAATGCTAAATAGATTAAGATTTCTTGAGTACAAACCAAGCAAGTTCTTAACTGTTTTTAAGAAGCAAATTAGCAACATACAGTACTTATGCTTGCATTGGTGGGTGTTTTTTTTTAAGCATTGTACAGTATTCCAGAAAAATTGCATGGTTTTGGAGTTTAGAAAAAAATCTAGTTTGGAAACATTTCTTGTTAAAATCATACTCATTTAAAATCTTACGGTTCTTGAAAATATATGCATAGGAGCATAACTACTCATACTTTAATTTGTAAATAGCTGGATGTTTTACCTTTAGATTAGTTTATGTATATGGTATTAGAGTCCTGCTTTTTTATTCCTGATAATAAATTTCAACTGCTTTCAATGCTGACTCATTATTTTCCAATGTATTTTTTTTTAATTTCTCTTTCAGGCCTTTAAATTTCTTGCTTAGCTCAAGGGCAAAAGGGCATTTAAAGTATATGTGCAATATACCTGAAATGTTACATAGTTTTACAGGTAAGGTGGCTCAGGACTTTAGCTGTCCTCATTTAAGATCTTTAAGCTTAGTATCTTAGCCCTCTGTGTTTAGACAGTAAGTAACTTAAAGCTGCATTGACCTACAAGGAGAGGCTAAGGGAACTGGACTTGTTTAGGCTGGCAAAGAGGAGGCTAAGAGGTGATCTAATAAAAACCTACAATCACTTGAAGGGTAGTTACAAAGATGATAAAGCTAAACTCTTCCCAGTGGTATCAGATGAAATAGTAAGAGGCAATGACAACAAATTGCAGCGTGGAATGTTCAGATTAGACATTAGGGAAAAAAAAATCACCAGAAGGATAGCACAGTACTAGAACAATTTGCCTAGAGAGCTCGCGAAATCTTCATCCTTGGAGGTTTTCCTCAGTCAGCTGGACAAAGTCATGGTTGTCTGGATTCATTGCTGTCAATAGTCTATATTCAAAAGAAGTACTGACAGAGAATATGATAGAGTTCATCAAATCATGAAAGGCATGGAGATGGTGAAGAGTGAATGATATTGCACCATTCCTAACCATTCAAGAACTAAGGAACATCAAATTTAATTATCTGACAGTAGATAAGTATTTTTCCATGCAGTGCATAATTAAATGTAAAACTGTCATGAGATGCTAGAGAATAATAATAATAGTAGAAGTTATAAAAGTATAATTGGGTTCAAAAGGCAATTAGACAAATTAAAGGGTGGTTAGACAGAAAGATGTTGATGCAATCCTTGGTTCAGATTTCTGGTAGGGTATATGGTGGGAGGTATCAGTGTATACTCGATCTGTTCTCCTATTTTTTCCTAAATATCTGCTATTGGCCAGACCTGGACACACTATTGGGCTACACAGATATTTGCTGTGACCCAGTAAAACTGTTCTGTATGTTATGGCTGTTGGAGTAGCTCATCTGTTTTGAGAAATAAGCCATTTCATTCTGTATTAGTGCCAGCTTCTCAATTACATTCACTGATGCTACAGTTCCTAGGCAACATTGCCTTTCCCATTAGTCTTGTCCAGTTTAAAGAAAAAGTCTGTTTGTTTTAAAAACTTCACCATCATTTGAAGCTGTGAGTGTTGCTCACCAACTAGATAAGCAAAGGGGCTCGGAACATAATGTATTGACCTTGAATTATTGGCATTGTCCAACACCACAGTTATCTGAATGACAGAATAATGGGAGAAACTGATATTGATGCCCAGAAGAAAAGTTAAAACTGGCTCACACTGATGCTGAACCAGTTTTCATCAGAACAAAGTTGACCAGTAGTTGCATTCTTCAGTAGTATTTGAACAATAATGAACAGTAAAAAGAGCCACTTAAACAAAAAGGTGTCACTTTATACTGACACATTCACTGCAGGAAAAAAACAAAAACCCACAAAACCTGAGGCTGTTTTTGAGCTGGTGTGACGTCTTGAGAAGAACACTTTTTGCCCTCACAGCTTAAGCAGCTGAAATTCTTGCTGGAGGCTTGTCTTTGCCTTTTATTGCATCTTTGAAGATATTTTAGGCAAGAWGCTTACAGAGTTCGGTGCAGCTGGAGCTCTTATGGGAACAATGGATGTCTTATCTTTTTATCCTGTCTGTRTTGCAAGATTAATGTAGCATACTTAAGGAGCAAGTGGCAATTTCAGATCTTTTAGCAGCCTTGCCTATAATTCTAACATAGTTCTTGCCATCATGCTGATCTTGAGCTTTCCTCCTACTAACCTAGAAAAATTGTGGAGGCTGTCGGGCACATAGGTCAGTGTTCAAAGTCAGAATGAAACCTGAACAGAGCAAGAAAACTAAACTGAAAGAATGCAAAGCGACATTTTAGAAGCATTTTTCTCCATCAAATAGAGGGTCCACATTTGGGTCTGATCTTGACCCTTTTCCCATAAGCTGAGAGGGAAACTTAGGAGTGCAAAAGCAGCACACTTAGCAGCATGGAGAAAGACAGAATCTGGTTTTCACTCTCAATAAATTCTTTAGGTCTGAAGCTGCATTATTGGAATTCAGATCAAAATCGCCTTCAGGAGATGATTTCCATGAAGTCATTTTTAGAGTAATTGGAGAAGAGTGAAAGGAGAGAAATGTTGATGGATTCTGAAAAAATGCTTCTCTCCCATATTTGTAATGGAAGTTGCAGTCTGCCAGGCTACAGACAAAGAAGTTAAAAGGTGGCTTTGGGTTGCCCAAGACTGAATAAAAAAAAATGCTGTGATCACACGATACAAATCTCTTTGTTGGTATAATTTACTATTGCTAGATTTGTTCAGAAAAAAATGGAGATTAACTTTGATCTGGAATTTATTCAGCTGTTTTCAGGATCACCTCTTCCACTTTGCTTAGACACAGACTGATCCGCAAGCTCTTTCATCAGGCAACTTCTGTCTCCTTTCTGAGTTCTAATACTTCAATGCTATGGTCTCCAGGTGTCTCAGACCTTATTTTAAGCAATTTCCATATAACTACAGCCACCACCTTCTTCTCCATTCTCCTTGGCACTGTTGCAGTGGTTATTTATTGCATCAAGTGTGGTTCAGCTTTTCACAGATCTCAATGAATGRCACCTTTCCCATCCTCAAGCTCTCTTTCCAGTGTTGGTTTTACAATGCTAGATGCATGAGCTTCAGTCACTAATCTTTGCTCTCAAGTTAGACAAAGATATAGGGGTCAGCAAGTCTGTGTTGGTATACAATTACACTGCTGTAAACCTGGAATAATTGTAGTGATATAACTAGAGTGTTGTACAGTCAAAACCACCAGAACATGGCTCTGTATTGCAGCAGCAAAATGCATTCTGACTCTTAAGAATCACGCTATTTTCTTCAGGCCAGAGAGGCACATTTTTTCATTTACAGTCACCATAGGGTATGCGGTAAGCATACTGGAAAGAAAACCCTCTCTCATTCACCATGCAAGATGGAAATGTTATGTGCCATTCAATGTTTTCCTTTATTGTCATTACTCAATTTATGGACTTTTGCTTTACTATGAGCTTACTGTTCATCAGCTGCCCAAAAGACAGAATTACTAGTTTCTTCTCAAGCTTATAATTATTGTATCTGAATATTTCGTTGGCTCCATTTATTTTCACAGCATGTTGTAAGATCAAAGAATATTGTTAACAGCAATTTATAAATAGGGAACTATACAATGAGAAATTAGAGTTACAAGGAAGCCAGTAATTCTAGACACCTAATTTAGGTACTTAGAACCTAGTTTTCAGTGGATTTATTTATTTAACAAAATTTAATAGTTTTTTGAAGCTTTCATTGATATCTGGTGTGGCTGTGAGTAATCAGACCTACTACAAATCAAATTCCAGGGTCTCAAATCAGAGAAAAGTGAGGAACGGTGTGGGATTACTTATGAAAGTTTTGATTTAAGAGACTAGTTTGGAATCAAAAAGGAACATGGACAAATGCAAGGATCTAGTACAGTTATTCAGAGTAGAATTCAGCTGCTTTAACCATATGAACTTCCTCTGTTTTCCTACAATCCTGCTTCATTCATTTCACATTTTCCTCCCTCTGCAACAGAGGAGGGCAGTGTTCCTACAGTTGACAGTATTATTTATCACATAACYCTCATTAATCATAGAAAAATCACTACATTCACTAAATGAAGCAAAAATTCCATGGCAAAAATAATGTGCCTATAAAGTCTGAATCAAAATATACAGACATAAGAAGTTCAAGATAAGGTTGCACCAACAATATTCTGTCATTTGTTAACTCTTGATTACTTGATTTCACAAGATTGCTTAAATCCCACTCCACCCTCATCCTCTACCCGCACTGCTTCACAATCTAAACCCATTCCCAACTTTCTCACTTTTCCAGCTCCCAGTTTCTTCCTCAGACCTGTTCATTCCAGATGAGAAACACTGTTTAGAAAATTTTGTACCATCAGAGGCTGGTCAGATCTCCTTAATGATGATCTATAGCATTCATATTAGTATAGGAATTTACACAGTTCAAATAAGTTCAAGTTTGCAAAGGAAGGACAAAACACATGTATGTGAGACAAGGGCCATGCCAGATTTTAAGGAGCTCTTAACTTGTTAAAGCTGCCCGAATTTTTAAAATACAGGCAAAACATTTTTCCAGTGCTTCATCCTTGCAAGCGGATGACATTTCTTTAAAAATTCAGCATAGATAATTCCATTTGCACAAGGGCAGAATTAGTCTTCTGTCCCAGACTTTCTTATCTCCAAATTGGCATAATAAGATTCCTCAGTTGTTTTGTTCCGTCTGCATATATGTGTATGGACATCTCATAAAGGGTCATGGCTGTATTACCTCTAAATTGGCACTAATATTCCTCTCTCCTACTACACCTCTCTCCTAGGCTGGGGGAAAGTTGCGCTGGTGCGTTACACTAACCCTGGCGTTTGCTGTGCTAGAAGGTTAAACGGTTCTTTCATATATCCATTGTCAAATTTCATGCTCTTAGTCAAATAATTTCTTTGGCTCCTCATGGTGAATTTTTTTTGTGAATTTTGATGTAGTCTGATTTTTTTCTAAACCATGGGATTCGGTATATGTTTGAGGAAACCACATTACTTTTTTTTGCCATAGCATAATTCCAACTGAAATTGATACCACAGACTAAAGACCAATGTCAGATGCCACCAGACTAGTTGAGTTTTACACAGCCAATGCCTGTTCACAGGGTGTGATGGGTTTTTCCTGCTCTCAGGAGGCAATAAAACCAGCACTATTAGCTTATTTTAAAAAATTATCCTGTTGCTTGGATTAAGAAAGAAGCACTATAAAAACTCAGACTGGGATCATGAGAGGAATTATGGTCACGGAATAGGAAAACTATTGAAGTACTGGGAGAATAATGACAGTCTGGGAAATGAACAGAACAGGGGAATACAGGAGGAAAAAAAAGGAAGCTGTTCAAACATCTGATCTTGTCTGTGATTACAGAAGTACAAATCATATTAATCTTTTTTGTTAGCTTACCTGATGCTAATAGCAATGCAGTAGTCCTAGCAGCCTGCCTGATGCCTTCTCCAGCAAATCAGCTTTTAGTGTTGTCGCTGTGAAATAAATATTCTCTGGTAGGTGAGCTCTTAATTAATGGATCTTGGATTGAATCAAGAAAGAAACATTCTGAGAATGAGTTATACCAAATGAAAGAAGGGAAAATACTAACCAAATTATTAGCTTTTGCAATCAGGAAGGGACTCCCTCTCTTTGCGTGGCTGCTTATCACTTGTCCATTTCATTGATTTCTAAGAGAACTGCAGAATGATTTTCTATTCAATCCWTTTAAAATGAGGAAGTTTATATTTCCATTGTGGTTTGTGTACTACTTTTTGATTTTCAACTTTGTGTTTATACTTCAGGTCCTAAATATTAAACCCAGTTTTGTCCCTGGCTGTAAGAGATTAATTTTGGTCCAGTGAGGCCTGAACTTAGCCTAAGCACTGCTTGAGAACTCGAGATGCCTTCTCCTCCAACCTCTGTATTCCAATGCAGTCGTTCTAAGTTTCTCTTCAGGTTTCCATGGAAATAGCAGAGAAGTGTGCTTATATTCTTAGCATTAAAATATTCAGAARAAGAGATGAAGAGATGATTTACATGGCAGATGCTGTATTGCTGAGGCAGACAGTCAAAAACATAAGCTCCTTGTTGTATGTAAATGATTGCATGCCTAAGTGCACATACTCTGGGGAGAACAGGCAAAAGATATTCACAGGGAGAGAAAGAGGAATAGGTAGAAATTCCTGGTTTCTCTGCAAATCAGATTTATACTAGTTGGAATACAAGACCTCCTAGAACAATAGGAAATAAAATTCTGCTAAGATTTTCCCATTAAAAGTAGAAATCTTTCTCAAGGGAATAGATGATTTAAACTTGCAACAGAGGCACATGCTGTACTAATGATCACATATTTCAGTTAAAATGTCTTCTGTAATAATAGACGCTGTGTTTCTTGAAACAAATTCTTGGGTTGCTATCAACAGTAGTTTATCAACCTAAAGTAAAATCTACCCTCTTTATAGTGAAAATCACCTTATAAACTTGATGCCCAGGCACCCATGGAAGTTACATTAACAGCATTTTAGATCTTCCAATTTAAAATGGGCAAGTAAAAATTAAAAGTATTTATTTAAAAATAAACAGAAATAGGCTTTGATTAAAAATGTGCATCTAATTGTCCYAGTAGTTATACTATATGTGCTAGAAGCACAATGAACTATATACTGAATCAGGACTGACACCTCTCCAAAATCTAAACAGATCAACTTTTCATACCATGGATGCAAACCCATATTTACACATCAGGAGCAGTGGCAAACTCTGGGCCCTGACAGAAGGACGTCTTTACTATCTCTGAATGCTGAATCACGCGCTCACCTTCCTTCAGCAGACTGGATGAGTCACCCTATGTGCCCACACAAGGGCATCACGCAAGTAACCTGGATGAAGCAGCAGCATCTGCCTTGGGCTTTCCTGGGTGGCTCCCAGCATTGTCTGCTGGAAGGTCAGATGAGATTTAGGGCAGCAGCCTGAGCACATTCAGCTGGACTAAAGAGATTTCAGTCTGCTCACTGGCCGGGGGTCTTACAGACAGTATAGACGTCATTATCATCACCTCTCAGCAGTCCTGCCTCTCTAGCCCTAACAGAATCTCAAGAAATATTCTAAGGCATCATCTATACTCTTAGAAGTAGAAGAAAATATACTACTGTTCTCAGCTACAACTCTTGCTGTGATGCTGTGGTGTGTGTAAATAATTGTTGAAGTGTGTAGGTATTGCAAATACAACCATATGGCACTCAAAATTATCTGAGATTTTTTAGAAATAGAATAACATACACCACCAAACGCAGTAAAAATCCTTGAGTACAATATTAACAATAATGAAAGTTTAGTACATAGATCTGTGGGGTATCAATCATATCAGCATATTTATTTTAGAATTTCCTGCGTTCAGAATTTTAAATTAAACTGCTTCGGCATCTAGTAGGGTTTTATATATGTGCATGTGTGTATATAGGTATATATTTATGTGTGTGTGTGTTCTGTTACATATTGAAATGGAACTCAAGCAGGAACTAGTTTCACAGTGAATGGAAGAAATATAGAGGAAAAAACTTAGATAAAAAGAAAGGAAGCCTTCAGTTCCATTCTCTTTGGCTTTAATATTTAGAAAACAGTATACGAAGTTTCATTCGGACATAAAAATTCTTTGGACATTCTTTGGAAGATGATTATAGAGCTGATTAGAAGATGATGATACAAAAGATCAGATTTGCAGTGTGGCTAAGGATAGTCTAGATTACTTTAAAAACCTGTTTCTTTTCTGTGATTTGTATATTTCGGTGATTTTTTTTTGACTGAATTTTTTTTCAATGATATAGTTAATTATCAAATTAAATTGAGGAGTAATATGAGGATAGAGGTTTGCTTTTCTTTCTCATTTTCCCATTAGCGGTAAGGTTCTAATAAAATTTACATATAAATTTGGCTTACTTTGCAGAATGTTGAGAGATCAAATATAAAGTCAAAACTGCTTGYTTCCTAATCAAAACCCACTTTTGTCATTTTTCTGCAATAGATCATATTTATTTCTGACTCTTTCTCAGTTTATTAGTATTAGCTAATACAGCATTCTATAATGGGACAGATGCAGCCCTGTCAGTGGGGAAGGAACTGAGCAACCACAACACTTACTCTGTATCTCATTTCATTTACCAGGTTCCAAAGAGGTAATGAGCAAAGAATGTGTGTGTAGGTGTATATGCATATTTGTGTATATACACATACATATCTATTTATCTACCCACTTTATGACAAATTTTCTTACATCATCTCACATTCAAACACAAGTCATTCTGCTTAATTCCTGTCTATAGATTTCATAAATATTTATATTCTTTTCAGGTGCCATTGTCAGAAATCCAGGTCTTGCAATAATTACTAAAGAAATAATTCACACGTACTGGACTAGAGCTTTGGTTTTCCATTGGCCAATATAAGTCTATTCCATTTAAATTAACAATGAGCACATTATTGTTTTGGTAAGATTTTTGTCTTCTAAGCTGCACCACTTTAACTTCACCAGCCCATTTCTGCACATCTCTAAAAACTTCAAATAAAATAATTTTTAAAACTCCCAACAAATCAGAAAGTATCAACAAGTAAGCAGCTGAGCACAGAATGCATCAGCTCTATTTTTATGCATACAGACCAATTTGGATAACAAAAATGGATAAACCTATTGAAATGAGCCCACTTTAGAATAGCACAAGCAGAGCATGCAAATAATCAGGCCTCTTTCTCCACCCAAAGAAAAGATTTTAAAACGTCCATCCTGATGATTTGAAAAGACATTCTTTATTACACTGCCGTTAGTAGACATTTGCTGCTAAGAATCAATATGACAGTCGCCTGATCCAATGCACAAATGACCAAGTTTTACATGTTTCTCACGTAGTTTTTTGAAACCAGTTTGAATTTACATGCTACTTTTTCTGCCAGCCGTAAAGAGGAAACAGCAGTACTAACTGCCCACTTCGGGCCCTTGTAGATTAGATTTCCTGCAAACCTAAACCTGATCACGGTACACCAGCATTTGTACTGAAGCATTAATGCAATACTGTTCAACCCAAACAAAATATAGTAGGGGAGCAATGTGTACCATTGCCCCTGGGAAATGCAGTGCTGATATAATAATAATGATCTGTTCTGTGCAACAGTGAAAAACTATTGACAAGGAAATTACATTAAATCCTGAGTCTGTCATCATGCCTTCCTTTTAGTGTTGTTTCATGACAGTTTGAAATGGGGTGTTTTTTGATATTTTTGTTTAATATATTGTAACAACATTAGGCAACCTCAAATTGTAGCTACGGTTGACAACTCTACCTTTGATCTCTTTCTACTTACACTTTGCAGTTGTTGTGACTATATGTAGATATACATATATATATATTAGTCTGAAGCAGCATAACTTTCAGTTTTGTTCTTATTAAATATGCTATGATGAATAGCTATGGTACTTTTATTTCATGTCTGTATAAGTATGAAGTCTGGAATACCTCAATCACAGACTTTTCCAATAATATGAATCTTTTTGGTTTTGTTAAGGCATCAGATTCAGAAAATCAATAATTTATCTCACTACCTTTTAATGACTGTATTAAAGCTATGATTTCAAGTTCTGTAAGAAAAGAAATAAAATAAAAAGTAATGACATTGTCACACCCAGCAGAGTTTTAGACATTTACATTATTAAAAATAAATAAATAAAACTGATGAAATATTTTGTTGCCATAGATTGAACACAATATCTGCTAATGCTAGGGCCATAGTCTGTCTATTTATCTTTGGCTTTCTAGGCCATAAATAGTTGTTTTTGCCATTCCAGGTGCATGATAGAATTATCAAAAGACATGCTAGCTTACGACAGGCAACATTTGTGAATTTCTAAACAATTAAATAAGTTCATGCAGAACAAAAGATGTTATGACAGTTTTACAATAAATCGAGTTTTAGCTCATCTAAGTCAAAGTAAGAACACTAGACAATCTTTAATAATTTGTTGGTGCAGAACAAATTCTTCATGTTCAAAAAGTAATGGAAATGCCTTGGGCACAAGCCGTCATTTATACAGATATCATGGTAGACTCTACACTGTAAAGATTTATAATATATGTCTATTTTATGCTGCTCAGCTTTAAAAATCTTGTAGAAAAGCACTGCCTCTCCTTGTGGTCCTTCATTCCAGCGCCATGGAAGCGCCAAGAAGTCACATAATCAATCTGTCTCCAGAGCTGGCAACAGTATAGGGACGTCCCTGTGTTTCTCATTAAAAAATGCTCCTACTTTTTCCAGCTTGTATCTTAGGGAAGACCACTCATTTCCCCAGTGAAGTGGAGCTCACAGGATGAGCACTGATTTGCATCTAGATCTGAAATACGCTTTAGGACAGCAGTCTTGCAATCTTTGTTTAGTTAGAACTAAGATCACATTCCTGATATTGTACCACCAGCTACGCTCCCGAGACCGAGATGTCATAGGGGTTTTTTGTTGCTTTTACTTTTAAAGGAAGAAGTAGCGCACTTGTCAAAAAACATGGTTTCCTTGAGTGCTCGCTGCACGTATATACCTCACCTTTTCATCACCATTTTTGTCAAAGCGTTTTTCTATTTTAAATATTCAGATTTTGAAGACAGAATTGAATGACTTGAGTACAGAATAGCTTTTGTATACTCAGAACAAGGTGACATTTCTTTGATTCACTATGGCCTTTTTATTCTAAACCTTTTCTTTAGCACAGTAGCAATAATAATATTTTAGAAAAGCTGTATTACTCCTTTTTACCCAGGATACCTCCATCTAACTTTGACTTAATTATCACCTTAAAGAGAATTTCTTAAAGGATTACTTTACAACCACCATGAATCAGCCTGCAGCTGACACCTAGTCTCAGGCTGGATCCCTGGATGTTTTGTTGAATCCATGTCACCCTGGACACTGAACGCCGTTATGAGCCAATATAGTAGGTAAAGTCAGGAGAGAATTACAGTAGTGTCTATGTTCTACTCTGACAATTTTATGATGTTTGTTTGTTTTTTTTAAATAAATACCCAACTCTTGCATAAATTGTGATGGGGGAAGGAGGCTGGTACATAGTAGCTGAAGTATACGGCCTGTTTTGTGACCATGCGGTTTGGAAATATGAGCATTCAGTCACCTACAGTTTCTCTCCTCTGCTAGTAGACAGAAGGTATAATTACACTCAGGGTAGTAATAGCTCCAGTCTTGACTGCAGCTCAAAACAGCAAGAGCTGTTTAAACATGATAACAGGCTGAAGGTGAAAATATAATTTAAACCTCTAATATTTTTATAAAATGGAATTTTTCAACTTGACTGAGAAAAGACTGAATAATTATTTTCCACTTTATACTACCATTCATTTTTTTTGCTATTAACTTTCTATACCATTTTCTCCTAGAATTGTGTATAGAGATATATTAACCTAATAACCTATATCTGAACATCCCTAGAAACAAGCCTACCTCCTGTATTTCCTTGTCTCATTCAAAACCCAATATTTAAATTTGCTATTTAACCAATTTTCATTAGATTTGTTCCACATTTTCCTCTAACTTTTTCCTTTCTACTCTGTGATATTGTACCTCAGTTTATATCTTTGGAGATAAAATCCATTCCCATTGTATGGACTGGATATGGAAATATAGATACATGACAGATTCAGCATCTGAACGCAGGAGACTTCTCGTTACAGTCCCAGCTGCTCCTTATCAAGGGCACATGGCTTTGATTCAACATCCTTATTTTCATAGTATGATAAAAATTAATCTTGCACTGCCAGGGTACTGGAAACATTCTGTGGATGCATGTTGCATGCGAGGTCAGTCGCTGACAAATGACAAATTATAATGCCATAATATTAGGCTATAGCGCCCTGATAAACTGACCTTGCCAGGGAAGCTGCAGAAGGAATTACCCTATTCCAGCAGCACAGCTGAATGTCGCTCCCTTATGCCGTGACATCTGTTTGTTAGATCACACTGTAAATGAGAGAGTAAACTTACCCAGCCAAAAGGGGGTGGGGTGGGGGGAAGGTTATTTTGGAGGATGAGAGGGAGCAGCATGGGAAAAGGGTAAAGAGAAGGTTTAGAACTCTAAATTGGACTTGCTGCCAAAGCATTAACACAGGATTAAGATCAGGTCTCCATTATGTTTGTACAGTGTGGTGATAACTATATTATGGAAACAGTCAGCAAAGAGCGCAGCAAAAATTTCTCACCTTTCCTCTCTTCCACCCACACAACCAACAGGATTTCTCCATACTTCATAAAAAAAAATCTGGTGAAGAAACGGCCTACATTCCAGCTCTGCATCGCGCCAATAGAAAGCATTTATTTAAAAACTGAGTGTTGTTTCCTCTGCTCCCCTAGCAATGATTGTACACACTAGGGGATAGGGACACGCTTCTCCTTCCCCTTCCTCCCCCTTTTCTTTGCTGTGGTTAAATCAGCCGTACTTGGTGGCATCTCTCAGGTCCGTATAATGTGTCCTGCTGTGATCGGCCACATTCTAGGTCTCCTCCTTTAGCATCCACACTCCTTTTGGAAACTGTTACATTATGTGACAGTACTTAATACCAACCTTGAAAGATATTTTATAGAGTAACTGTATGCTTCAGTGCATAAACAAATGAAATAAGAAAATAAGTACTTTTAGTTCTGTATTTTTTCATCTTGTCCTAATTTTATATTATCTTGACCCGTATTATTCAAATACAGGCTTTGGCCTGATCTTTTTCACAATCTCTACTTTTGTAGAGATTTGTACTTTTTTGCAACATTTACACAGTACTTAACACTGCTTGTTAATGTAACAGTTGATTTTATTCCATAATGTCACTTTCTTTAGGTCATGCCGACACTACTATAAGCAAGGCAGTTGGTTGGTGAGAATTTTTAAAGAACATTATTTAATGCCTTTTAAGCTATAAATAAAAATAACATTTTAGAAAATCGTAATAGAATTTTTTGTAATAGAAAGAATATCACATAACTCCAAACTACTTAATTAAATTTTAAAATCTCACCTGTATAAAGCTTCACATTTCTCTCACTTACTGCAAATAGAGCATCCGATACAAATTTCAATTAAAATTTAATGCCCTCACAACTGTAAAAAGATTCTTATATCTTCTTTGAGTAAATTTAATGTTCTAAAACAACCGTACAATCTTAACATTCTTTTAATCATATAAAATATAATTAAACGGAAATATACTCACTTATCTATATTTTTATTCATGAGTCTTACTCAGAGTAACTATTTTGGTTATCTTGTTCATTACAGAGAGAACTGAATCCTGAGTATTACTGAAATCATTCTAATAGCGTAAACGAGCATTTATATCCTAGGAAGTCAGTTTTTCTGATTAGAAAATTAGGCCTCAGTCCTGAAGTAGCTATCACATGGGCAGACTCCCCTGTAGTACTTTGACCCTTGAGTAGAATGCAGGACAGTGTGTCATGTGCATAACTAAAGGCACTTGAAAAAATATACAAAAATCGTAAGTAAATATATGTAATGTTTTAGACTTTGCTATTAAAATATTAACTATGTAGAGACTTAGTGTCCTTATTTTTCCAAGAACACATGTATTTTTAAAATATATTAAAATAAACATTTCAATATGTCAAAGTAATAACATTGTCATTTGTAGCAGTAGAAAGTCAAGAATATTGTATTGGCTCGTTTGAAGTTCCTCTCAGAAACCTCACAAAGCACAAGGCAGATGACCAGTGCATACCGAGTAAGAGCTGTCAGAATGTCTATTAATCCTGATCTATAAATCAGCGTGGTTTTTGGCATGTTTCAGTAAATCCTTTTTTGGAAGACATTCAAAAAGTGGGTAATATTCCACTCTGTTAAACCTATTATCTCAGCTCTGCATGTAACAAACACCCTGAGACATTTTTACAATGCAAAAAGTGTTTAAATAAATACCTCTTTCAAAAAGATTCTTTTTATAAGCCATACACATCCGGAACTGAGAAAGGTGAGGCAGAGCCAGGAAGATTAAGCCATTGACACAAGATGATAGAACAATCCAGAAAGGGCAGCTGAGATGAGAGTTTTATAATACAGAGAAGAGACACATTATAATACAGAGAAGTTTAAAAACCCTTGTTGTATAGTCAGTATAGGTAAGCTATTTTGATTACATCTTTCTTGTGGAGTTAAATCTAATAATTAAAATTCAAAAATAATACATGTCTTTTCATGTATCATTCTGTATTACAAATGCTGCAATTCTGGTCTCACTTATAGGAACTAGGCTCTGTAACAGAAAACTGTAACATAAATACCAACCCTGAATCAAGAGGATCTCATCAGTAGGAACATCAAGGATTTAGAGGAAGTATAGGTCTGGTGAACAAAGGAGATGCCAGAATTATGTTAATGATTTAATCGCACATGGTTTGCATTATTCTGCTTAGCAACCTGAAGGTAAATCAATGGAGTTGACTGGCAGAACAGCAGGACATAAAACAACTATTGGAGATAAGATACTTTGAGTAAGCAAGTTAAGAGATTTGGAGGACAACAGCTAGACTGTTAATTCTGGCAGTGGCATGTCTAGGTGTCAGTCATATATTACACAGCTGTTAGCAAAGGCCGACTTTTTTAGTTTATCCTGTTTGTGTCACTAAATATACCACATGCCCTAATCATCATCTGGGTGGAGATGATGACACAGATACTACTTTACATCTTCTACTTTAGGAGCAGTGGGGCCATTTTATCTCCAGGACCTACTTTCTAGGAAAACCTGTTGGTTTCAGGCTTGCACTCTTGGATAATCACATAATTTCCCTATTGTTCAGAGGGATGTTGTTCATCTTCATAACAGGGAAGTAGTAGAATAAAAAAGCATTCGTGAAGCCCTTTCAGAATCATTGATTGTTTCATAATGTGTATGCCCTAGTACCTTCTGCAGGGGATAAACTGAAAAACAGTTGGTGAAAGCTCTTAGAGAAGAGAGGATCATAACTTCTGTAAAATGTTGAGATTAAGTTGAACCTGTAATCTACTGATAGCACTTGTACAATCCATATTCAGAATAGTTGTTAACTAAATCTCTGACTCACAGTAAATCTCTCACTCACAGTTACCTTCCAGTGAAGCTAGATGCTGTCAGCTTTGGAGAAAAAACAAAAAGCAAGCAAGCAAACACACACGGGGCAGAACTCTCTCAGCAAAAGTAGAGCTGTGTAACTGTGAACCTCTGACTATCCATGAATCTTCCTGCCTTTGATGCAAACTTCAAAACTATTTGACCTAACTTTAAACTAATAAATAATAATTCTAAAAATGGGGGAAAAGTAAAGGAAGAAACATGATTCTTGTAAAGAAGGTTTTATGGATGGACAAGAGTTCAGATACCAGGCAATAAACAGTGGAACAATATTAGCTACCTGTCATATGGATGACCTACAAGTTCAATGTATTTTCGTTTCAGTGAGCCAAGACCTTATCTGATAGCCTGTCTTCTTTTTACTTAACAGCTTCTCCTTACTTGACCTTGCACTGCTGTGTAGCTGATGCACTTTTGGCAGGAACTATAATTCGTCTACATCAACTCAAAAAGTGCTATACAAATAATGCTGATTTTACAGATTAGGTGTTAATTCAGTGTCCAGCCACACAATGCATCATTTTCCTGAAATGTCTTTTATCTTTGATACATCCTTAAATACCTTATGACAGTCTAATGCTTTAGGTTATGACCTTCATTAGCGTAAGGATTTGATACCGTAATATAAACATAGTAATATTTATATTCACTTAGCCACTTGTTAAAARAGTGACAGTGAAAAGAGAATTAGAAGATGCATGATGTAAAACATATCTTGAATCTTTATGCTAGATAAATGCATGATTACTAATAAAAGAAAGTTAGGAAAAGTGGCATTTTATACTGGGTTTTTACCACTAACTAGATGAACACATTCTTGAAAGATTTTCTTAAGGCTATGCCCAATTTTCCAGCAAAAATGTTGTGCAGAAGTCTCTAATGAGACTTTTACAGCAAGTTATTATTGTCCTTTCATAATCAGTTTGTTTTAGAGAAGCAAATTAATTCCTTTTTTTACTACGAGCACTATTTTAGCTAGAAATTAAGCAAAACAGTAGAAGGTCTTCAGGCCTACAGTAGGAAAATCTCCCAAGGCATTAATTTACAACATTATTTTACATTATTCTTTATGAATAGGCAGGCAGCAGAACAGATTGACAGTTCACACGGTTCTAACTGACAGCATCATCCATTTCACTTAATCAGTGAACAAGCAAACTCATATCCTGTATTAGGCCTGTTCTAAATTTCTTCAGATTATTGCATTTTCTTACGCACTTTAAAAGCACTTAAACATTTGAAAACAGTTCAATTACTAYAAGACACTGCCTGTTGTCCAAAAGAAAAACAAATTTCAATAAGAAAAGAAAAATGCAGGAAAAATAGTAATTGAAATTGGCCAAATACTTAGAAATTTCAGTTTGATTTTAAGTCAAACTTTTCCAGGGTTTTTTTTTGTACCATTCAAGTTTGTGCACAATGAAACAATTTTTTTTAAGTGGCTCATATAAGGCATGACTTAGGATGATGACGTTTTAGAAAAAAATTGTGAAATCTGGTATGATTTCCATAATTAGAAAAGTGGAATATCAATTATAGATTTGTATAAGCTTTGCAAAATAGACTACAGAAATGGAAGGCTATAGAATTTTTTTGTGTACAACAGAACTATTCATAAAGCCAGAAAGTGATAATGCATAATGAAAAAGTGCAATTGGAAAAGCATTTTGAATGAATATTGGAAGTGAAAAAGAGGGGATAGAGGAAATAATATTCAGATCACCAAAAGTAAAGACTTTTCTACATAGATAAGGTACATTTGTCGATCGTGAATGTATAGCCTCCTTACAATGTACTTTTCTGTGAGGCTGTTTTCCCTACTTTCATAGTGGAGCAATCCTGCATATAGGTTACCTCTTCTCTTTGTAGATATGTTTATAGCTGAGGGGTCCAGTATTTCCTTTGGAATTATGTAACAGTTTAATTTCTCCTTCAATTTATCTTACACCCTTGCCGTAGATTAAACCACTGTTCTACAAGTCTTCACCCTGTTACACTGTACAAGGGCTTCCCTATCATTCCCTACACAGTGAGCAATACAACAAAACGCGTATAAAACTGGTTCCTAAGTAGGAAAGTCAACTTTATGAATCAGAAAGCAAAGACTCCAAACAAGATGTCATCCAGGATCTATTTACCAATAAAGGAAACAATTGAGAATGTGCAGGATTAATAAGGAAAATGAGTACTAATAACAATTAGCAATTTCCTCACAGTAAATGATGAGTGCAAAGAGCACAGAAGTACAGAAGTATTAATTTCAGGAAAGCAAAGTACACAGAATTAAAATCTGGAGCCTGGTTTTGCTCATATTAAAATCAGTGGTAATATTCTCATTGACTTTGTTACTTGAAAAATGACTTTTATTAGAATGAAATCAGCATCTGCAAGTCAATCTGCTGAACTTCTATATAATTTCTCTTATTCACTAGTAAAACAAAGACTTCAAATATTAAACTATGTATATGATGGTATAAAAATAAATATTTTTATCATCTTGTATATTTTGCATGACTGTTTACCATACGATTTTTGCTTATACTTTTTCTAATGTGTTTATAAAATAAAATAAAAAAATACAGCTGATTGTTCCAGGAATTCTTGGGAGCAATTCTTGTTTTTGGGAATTTGTGAAATTGATTATTTTCCTACAGTTTCTCTTATTCTTCTGTTTCTGTTGAGCACAAACTTTCATTCCTTAGCTTTGAACACTTGTTCTTGTTCTAGGGTCTTCTAAGACCATGAATAATTCACTATGATAAACATTATAACATAAAAAAGAGCATCAAAAAGTAGATGCTAATAAATACTGGAATGAGGCAAGAGGGAGGAGGTAAGAATAGGAGTAAGAATTAAATTTAACTGAGCCCCACCACATATCCCACCTCTATTTCATCCCTGAGAAAATACAGCATAAATTGACTGAGGACCTCATTTCTGCTTTGGCTGAAGAGTTGAAGAGGAAGGAGGGAGAGAATGAGACCTTCCCTTCTTCTGAAGTGGTGAGCTGGTAGGAAACTCAGCAGGCTTAAATAATTTCACCTAGAGCCAGATGACCAAATGCATGCAGTCCTGCTTTCCATATTTTGTGCTGTTTCCAAAAACACCCACAGAATCACTTTATCAGGATGGGAGATCTTGAAATGGAAGGATTTAACAGGAATGTGCAATTTAATTTAAAAAAAAACAAGGCTATTCTTTGGAGTTTTTTTTCTCTCTGTACGCATAAAAAATATTAATCTGACAGTAAGAAAGTACAGTATTAAACTTGTATAGTATAAAGCCTGAAATGATCATCAGATCTTTTGGTCTGTCTTCCAGTATGTCTCAACCATAGTCATTTCATYCGGTTGGGTTATCCTCTCTTAAACCTAGTAGTTTGTAGTTGACTGGCTATTTTTGGCTAAACTATATCTTCCAAAAAAGTTGGTTCAGCCTCCTTTATTGAAAAAACTGTGCGATTTCTGATTCAAATTTATCTGACTTAGGCAAAGTAAGAAGAAATGTCTAGAAGCTTTCTCCAGCAGATAAAATATTACTTTAAATATTGATTTTTTTTTTGCTTAGTATATAAGTACATGAAGGAGCAAGTATTTAGCAATCTTTTTTGCTAAACAAAACAAATTAACCTTTTGAAACATTTGAAGTCTCAGTCTGGATTTCAGGACAGCAGTGACACCCATTGCAGCACACAGCCTCGAGGGCATTTTAAACAGAGCTGCATGGCATTTAGTTTTGTCAGACTTTGATTTTTTTCCATATCTTCAACCTCCTTTATTAACCTCTCACATTTTTAATTTACAGTTCCTTATGATTGTTTTCCCTTTTCCATTCATGTATTTTTTTTTTTAATTTCTAATTACTACTTTCATTTGACCTATGAAGAACAGCAAAGGCGCAATGCAAGCTGCCATTAGAACCACCCATTTCCTTATGACTGCCAGGAGAATTCGTGCTATTGGACTATACCTAACAGCGAAAGGCATTATAAAATTAGTCAGCTTTGACAAGTCCGCTATCACCCCTAGCCAATATTATCAGGCCACTATTGCAAAAAAATTTACTGCACTGGAATTCCAGCTGATTTTGGTATAATATTAATGGAAAGAAGCTCTCATGGCTATCCCCCAGTTGCTGTGAGAAAGCGCAGATTGCTAGAAACACTGCTAGCTTTGGCAGGACACCGCTGGAGCAAAGCTCACTGCCGACTGACGCGACACTCTACCGTGCCACGTTGCCAGGGAAACAGCAAAAGAAGAGAACATAAGGCTGGTAAACTGGAGGGGTTCTAAAAAAACGCTCAGGGCCAGGCTCTCCTGAAGCAAGCACCAGCATACCTATGGCATAGCATCATGTTATACTATAAAATGAGTTTGGTCACGTTTTCTCCCCAGAATTGAATGGATGACATGAGGGATTCTTGCTTCTAAAGATGCTGTTTCTATTACACAGATTTTATGCTAAATTAAACTAAACTATTATCAATCTTTTCTTTCTACCAATGATAAACTTTAGGGGCCAGGTCCTATTAGAAAATTAAAATATGACCAATCAGTAAATAATGAGGAGAAGTACATAGAGACTGACTGGACTGTGTATTTTAAAAGTGAGCTGTTTCAAACAGTTTAATTATGGAAAGAAGGGACAACATTCAGATCAAATAGCTAATAGAATTAGTGACAGGAGTTAGAGAACTGACTTAATTGGAGTAGAGGAATTATTCATCGTCTGCTAATTTCAAAGTATAATCAAGGGACACTGTCATTGGTTGACAGGTTCAAAATTTAACTGAGCCTATTAATACTTTTAAAAAATACATTTTGATCCTGAAGAATCTATCCCAAAAAGCATGCTTAAGTATTTAGTCTTGGCAGCACACCATCAAAAAAAATCTATAGCACAGGCATATATTGCCTGATCCATCACATAAGAAAAGAACAGCTGTCCTTTGACAAAGGTCCATCTAACTGAGAATCCCATCTCTTATACAAGCTAATAACAGATAATCTGGGGGAAAAACTTAAGATCAGGGAAATGCAAATATTTCCCTAGTATTTTCTCCCAGCTTCTCAAGAGCTGAACTCAGTAACTTCCGAGTCAAAAGTGTTACCCGTTGTCTTGACGCATTTTTCTATTGCTTTTTACACTAAAGTGTAAAGTGCAGAGTTTTGGCAACCACAAAATCCTCAGGCCTAGGTGAGTTCCATAATTTCATTCTATATTGTGTGAAACTGCACCTTTACTTTTACCTTGTTCTGAACATCTTACCTAATAATATCATTCAATATCCTTAGTTCTTGAAAGAGACAGTGGGTAATGATAAAATACCAATTTTCTCTATGCTGGTCATGACTTTATAAGCCTATCGTATTGCTTTCCTTTGTACATCTTTTCTAGGTGCAAGAGTCCTGCTCTATTATTTATTCCTTGCATAGAAAATGCACTGTACTTCAGGTCATGCTTGTCAGCCACTCTAATTCTAATATATTTTCTTGGAAATGGGAAAACAAGAATTTAGATAGCATTCAGAAAACGGGCATACTTTGGATACACTTTGGATTTTATACAATTTTCTATTTTATTCCCTAGTCATTTCCTCACATTGCTTTTTTGACCACTGTTGAACACTGAGTTGATATCTTCATAGACCAGGCTTTTACAACTCCAAAATCTCTTTCCAGTACATCCACTCTTATGATTGTGAGCCAACAAGATATTGAAGTGTTCAACCTCACTTTCACTGTCTTTAAAGAAATTAAACTTCCCATAAGACTTGTTTTACTGCCAGAAAAATGACAGTTACTTAAAGTGCTCTCAGTATTATATGCCATTATTTTTAGTTAAAAAATTAGTGGAATGGCTACACTGTAATTACTTATATATTCAAATAGAAAACACAAGGTATTAAGGCAAGAACTGAAAAGTTAGTTACATCTTTAATCTCTTACTGCTCACATAATAAAACATGAGTCTTATTACATATAAAGAATTGCATAATTCAGCTCAAAACAAGAACCTGATACACAGCTCATTTATGTAGTGTATTAATTTATTATCTTGATTTGTGTTTAAGTGCTGCTAAATGGAATTATTAGTTAATACTGAGCAAGTGAGTTCAATTCTTGTGCGTGTTACTGAGAACAAATATAGTTTAACAGAAGAAAATCCTTCTTTATATTCTCCCTTGAGTTCTCTATGATGGCTGGTCTAAGAATCTCTAAATGTATTTCCATACAGGAATGCAAACATAAAATTATTTTTTACTCACATATGACCCCTTCCTAGCTTTCTCTGGTTTAACTATAGTGCTGCTTGTAATGGGAGCAAGTATGCAAGTGCCTCATATATTTGTGTCAGCAACTGTATGGTGATGCAGGTCTTGGTAAACTCACCTTCTGAAGATCTATGCTGTGAAATTGTAGGTTACTTGACTTGCAGTACTCCTTGCTTTTATTTGCATTCAGCTGTGAAAATGTTGCACTCCTTGCTGTGCATTGTTCAGGATATGTTGTATCAAAGCCGAACATGTCTTTGAATTCATGTCATTAAAGAAAAGCTTGTTTTAGTTTCATATAGCACAAAGATTACTAAGTTTCTTAAAATTGAGATATGAGCTCATAATATTATATCTCATTGATTTTTGATGGCTTATATTTTTGACCATATTCTTCTCATTTTGTGATAATATCTGAATATACACAGATGTGATATTATATTTGAAAAACCAGCTGTCAAAGAGTCAAACTTCCTATTTTATGTAAGAAAGGTCAAGTGATAAGAGGACTTGAAATCAGTTAAGATAAAGCAATTTATTTACTAGTACCTAATATCAAACAAGAATCAGTAACTTGTTCTAAACATTAGTAGATCTATTTTCCAGTTTTACAAATAACTATTTGTTTTTTGCCTTAACTCTGGTTTGCATTAAATGCAGTCTTACCGTTCCTAACAAAGACAGTAGTACATTATTTCTATGGATATAATAATACTTAAAACTGGAACAGCAAAACACTCTACCAATGCCCTGGATCCCCAAAACATTTCCCTGTGTAACTGATGAGCCACTAAGCTGCAGAGACCTGTTCAGTAGTAGAACAGGGTAGCTAATGTAGCAGAATTGTTTCCTGATGTTCCAGCTTACCGAGGGTCCCTCCCCAGCAGCAGCAGCATAGATGGTGCCTGAACTCTGAGGGAGTTGCAACAGCATCTATCATGCGCTGAGTTGTTATCAGAAATGACTTTCCAGGAAGGGTCTACATCGCGGCTCTACCCATATGACTTCTAGTCAGGTAAACTGAGGTTTTTTTCTTTCTGCATCCAGTGTGTTATATGATTTTGGGCAAGTCATTTGAAGATGTTTCAGGTATTGTATTCACCCATATGTTTCTGCTCAATTCTTCAGTATTTATGCTGTTTTTCTGCCCTTGTTATGTGAAGACCCATTGTTTATACTACATAAAGCATAAATTCCTGTCTGTGAACATTATTCCATCTAGTGAAAATGGCTGAAAGAGCAGTAAAACAACAGCAACAAATGCAAATTATCAAGTTTACGGAAGTGCATAGCCAGCTTCTATGGGGATCTGTTTAATGTCCAAGCTTATTCGATATCTTAGTTAGTGACAGAAAAAGGATTAAATAGCATGCTAACCATATTCACAGATAACACTACATTGGAAAATGCCATAAATGCCAGCCAGGACAAAGAAAACAATGTAATAGAATTAGAAGTAATTACTGGTTTATGCCAAATCACAGGGTTGGTTTTTTTATTCATATTTGTAATTCAAGGTAGGAATTCTTCTCATAAATTCTCCTTCTAATGCCTGTATTTGCCTTATTATGAAGGGTGCTCTAAGTTCACTTTTATCTTTTTTGTCACAATATATTTGGAAAGAGGATCTTGACATTCCAACCCAATTGAGTAACGCTGAGGAGACTCAGCTCCTTTCCTCTGCAAATGGGTTCCCCATCCCTTAGACGCTATCCAGTTTATACAGTCACCTTCTCTGCCCATCTGTCTGTGTCTAACAGAGAGGGAAGAGCAGTGCTTTCTGCTCACATTAAGTAAACTAACTGCATAATGGCAATGGCTTTGCTACTAAGTCAGTACTGGATGACAACACTTTATCACCTAGGAGTAGTCAATCTTTATAAAGATACTGAAGTATTTAATATTGTCTCCAAAATATCAATTTTATCCCCATAAATCTTTGTCCCTGTCTCTTCCTGCAACTGCAACATCATGAACTGGGACACCTATAAATATTGTGGGCATATACTGAAAATTCCTTCTGTTACATTACTTTGAGCAAACTGGTTATGCTAACAAGCTTCATTTTATTAGACGGAAGGTGATTATATTCCTAGGAGCTGTTTTTAGTTTGTTAGTTCAATTATCACTGAATTAGTTCAAACTTAAATTTAACAAGTGCAGCTGATGGTTGCAAAAGTCACAGAATTAACTTTTCCGTGTTTTTCCTCAGTATGTAGTGTGATGGGCAGTACACTGGTACCAATTTATACTGCAATTTTAAGTGTACAAAATACCAAACATTTAAGTTGCTAGGCTCCATTACAAATGCTGATTTACAGTTACACAGAATCAGTAGCGTGCGCAGACTACATGGACTGACCCTGCCCTGTCTCTGCCCCTTTCCCTAATTTTTCATATCCCACCCAGAGCTGGTTTGGTCCTGTTTGCATGGTCTCTCTAACCCAGCTGAACTACCTTATTCTGTCATGTTTTTCATCATTGGCAAGTTTAGCTCCCAGGTTTGAATTCCTTTTTGGCAAAGCAGCTTAACCAATGATGCAGTTGCATTTGCTGTTTAGTAATCACTTTCTATCTTTCAGTCTAATCTTTTATTCTGATCTTAAGTGAAATCATGATCATATGCTTATCATACCAGATTTAAATTATACTAATTATACTAAAGTTAGAAGGCTACAGATAAACCTTAAATGAATGAAAATATAATTTCCATTTCAAGTACTTTTACAATGCAGTGGTGGTAGAGATGAATTGTATAAGTGCTATTTGGCCCTTCAGCTTCTAGACTAGAACAAAAATCCCTTATTTAAACATACAAATGGATTTAAAAATTAACATAATTATGATATTTCCAGAATAAGTAAAATGGTTGACTCCATGAACATGCGTGCATGCATATACCCTGAATCTCAGTTTTCTTCAGTAAAGTTCAGCACTTTTTTTAAAAAGCTGTATCACTTTTCTGTGCCAATATAACTTGCTAATACGTTTTTATATGTCCAGAACAGCATATACACAAGAGGACTTTTGATATATAAAACCAGCTACTCATTCATAAAGTTAATTCTTCCAATATCAACTGTATTGATTACATTAAGACATCAATTATCCCAACTATGCAAAAACAAATAAACACTTTTCCCTCACTTTAGTTTTCATTGCTAGATCTTTTTAGTACGTTGAGTCAAAGGAAATTTTGACGAGACTAAGTCAGAAAAGTAAAAGACAAACCCCAGGAAACAGAGAGTAATTATGTGGAGGAAAAAAAAATAAAAAATCTGTTATGCACATTCTTATCATGGCATAACTACTTTATGATTTCCAATAGAAAGCAACAACAACAAGATCAGATTACCTTCATCTTTCTCAACTTTCTAACTTTGAGTAACAAAGTTTCTGGAAGCAATGTTCTACTTAAAAACATTAATACTTGGAACTATTTTATTCATGCTACATTTTTCTATTATATCTTGGCATTTTATAATAGATCATAAAAAATCAGTTAGGAAAGTGGTTGCTATACCCATTTATCTACACAGTGAATAGAATTAGKGTATAAACTGCTAGATACATGTAGGCATGTTTCCTTATCAGATGATCAAAATAGCATCTTGAAATGGATATACACAAATGTTTTGTTACAAGAGGATGAGATTTTTGCATACAGCCACCTGCGATGCAAGTTTCGTACTGGTGGATGGATGTGAATATAACTTGAATATAATACTAAAAGAGAAGAGAAGGATAAAGTTGTAACGGAAAACCAAATGAAGGCATAGATAGATATAAAATAATGCACTGAAGCCTCCCTTGTTAAGCTTGATTTAAAAAACTCAAGCAAGTATTCATTTATGGACATGTAATTCTACATGCTCATGTCTTAATTCCTCAAACGCTTGTAGGAACTCAGATGTTGATGAACAGCTGCTTTAAAAAAATAAATAAAAAAAACCCACACACCCAACCACTCACAAGGCCAAAGTTACTCATAGGAATACAGCGACCACAATTTTCAGATAAACAACAATAAATGTACGTAAGATGCAAAAAGTACATTGAATCTCAGTACAAATCCTGAGGAAATAAGATATACAGATACCATAACTCATCTTTTCTTAAAAATCTGTATTGACTCTCAGACAAGAAGCCAGATGTGAACATAGCATGAAATTAAAGATAACACACTAAAACCAAGGGATTGCATGTCAGGGCACATCCTTCTGGTGTTAGAGATTCAGTGACATGAGACCTCAAGCATCTGATTTATTGAAAAGGGAGTTGACAAGGAGATGTATTAACTATCTGCCTGTCTGCACCACATTTCTGTTGTGTTTAGTGCTTCTGCTAATTAGCGGCGGGGACTAGAAAGGGTATGCTCTCCCTTGACGCAGAACTTGGTTTCTGGAAAGCAGCGTGGAGGGATGGAGAGGGGACAAGCAGTTATGTTGTTGTTGGAGCATTAAAAAAATGACTGCAGGTAGATACAAAGTTAGATGTGATGTAGTAATATTACAGTGATGTAAAATTCTCCAAGTGCTTGACTGGTCTCTCTTATTCATACATACTACCCTGCTGGCTAATTTAACTCTCCAATTAGGAAGGAAGTTTCACCCCCACATTAGACTGATAGGCATCATTGGAATTAGTTCCCCCCCTCCTCCTGTTCTAGTTTGGGGGATGGCCATGCTACAGAACTGAGACTTTTACTTAAATTCTGGTTATTTATCTGACAGTACCTATATCTCTCCACCTAAAGACCATTGTGAGCCTGAAACTCCTAGTGTATTTGTAGGTATTCTGCAACTCCTGATGTCTTAGTATTTGATTTATCTCTGTACTAGCATGCTCCGAATGAATTTAAAATCACAGTAAAACACCTTACTTATCTAGGAGTTTTGAATATTGCCAGTCACAGGGACTAGAAGAAGGATATGCATATCGTCTTTCAGGCATTTATCTTAGGGGCTTTGATCCATCCCCTGCAGTTGCCTGCCTACACAGGGAACATTGGTATCTAATGTCGGTCCTCGGACTTGCATCTGAACTGGATGACTAAAGTAGATGAATACTCAACGGGGTCCTTGCAGGAGTGCTGGAGTGATACAGCATGACTTTCATGTGGCGTTATTGTAATATAGGTAAAAGGGCTTAGAGTTGGTATATCTCTTTGAATTTCTTTGAATTAAGCCCACTGCTCTATAAGGATAAAAACAGTCATTCATCTGCACGTTTAAGTACAGCTTTGTTTTTAGAATTGATCTACCTAGATTAAATAGATAAACCTCACAGCAAAACTTTTTAGGCTTTGACAGTCAGATACTGTCTTCTTCATCCAACCAAAGCATGTTATTAGAAAGGGTAGTTTTCTTATATTGCAGCGGGATGCATTATCATATTTATGAACTTTTTTTTTTTAAAACAATTAAAGGAGATAATTCAGTAAATGTAGAGCCAGAACAGTTTATGTCTAATGTTACTATTAGTAACTGCAGTTGCATGGAAAATGAAGTTCAGATCAGCATACTGCAACAAGCCTAAACCATAGAAAATTGTTGTCCAGTGTTCTATATGTAGAAATCCTTATCAGAAGCATTAAGGTGAACAATGTAATGTAACTGAAAATAAATCTTCAGACTTGCAATAATAAATAGAAAAGAAAAGCAAGCTGGGAGTTAACTGATCACTCATTTGTGGAAGAATTTTCATTATTTACATATTTTAAAAGACACATGCTTAGATGCACATGTATTCAGCAAGATTAGTTACCTGGAACTTTGATATATCATTATAGAAATTTAAACTTTTATAAAGAAGAATGTATATTGCTTTCAAAAGTGAAAAAAGACAAGGCTAGAATTCCATTTGCAGTGCTGAGAGATTACACACATGAATGCTGAAGTCATCTAGGCTTTGCTCCCACGCAAAGATCACAATGAAATATCCTGAAATGGAAATGCTTTGCAAAAATGAGAATACCTAAACAGTTTAGGTCAATTTTTTTCTCAGATTTCCAAGAGACTGAGTTTGTCAGAAAGATGTTTCACCTAAAACAGTGTTTGCCAATATGGATTTTTACCACTGATAGTAGCAAGTGCTAATAAGTATTCATAAATACTGTGTAATCATAATTTCCCCTCAGTCCTGACAGCTATTATTAGTATTGCGGGAAAAGAGCTGCATGCCTGAAAGGAGTTTTAATATACTGTACTCTCAAAAAAATTGAAGCATCAAGAAAAGCAAGCAAGGCCCTGGAATATTTGGTCTCATGGGAGTAGGGAGGAAAGGGTAAGATAATTCTATGCTTAATTAAAAAAAAGGGAGGGGGGGAGAAATGGGCTTTCATACAATTGCCAGATAACAGAGGGCCTTCCAAGCAAGCTATGACTAAATAATATAAAGGTTGCATCGTGAACCAAAAGACTCATTTTTGACAAGGTCTACTACAGTCTGAACTGTTTGCTGCAGTATTTTGTCATCTTTCATCTGCATCTTCCTTCCAAGAAGATGCTATACTAAAAACGTAACCTTGGAAAAGCCTAATACGAATAATTCAATTATCCACTCACTTGCCATGGCTTTAAGAAATAGAATAAAAATTAACCAAATCTTAAGTCACCTGCAAGGAATTCTGTTTAACATTTATATATATAAAAATCATAGAACTATTGTCATTTATAAAAAAAGACAACCAAGTTAGTTATGCACAGGCATCTCCTGCATTACATGGATCTCTTGGAACTTCTGAACTCAGGAATTCTTAATCATATGCTCATGTTTAATTCATTATTTTATTAGCATATTTTTGAAGAATCCTTCTAACAGTCCAGAACCTGCACTGTACAAGAAAATTAGAAACTATCTATCATAATATATAGCAAGAGTGAAACAAATGGGTGCAAACACACAGGTGGGAAACTTGCAAAGAAAGAGCAAGACCTTACTTCTAATGGGGAGAGACAGGAGTAGTAACACGATAGAGTACGCACTATGAAATATCCTCTAGCACCACCTTCATTTAATGAGAAATGTGACTAAAGATCACATAAATATGAACAGGAAACTCCTCCCAAGTACAGGATACAACATGTGAGAAAGCAAAGATGATCACTTGAAAACTTAACAAGCAGGTGATGGAGACTAGGATTATCAAAGRCTAGAGATGACCTCTTAATACAGAATGAAAGATAGAATGGTCAACCAGGCTGCAGAGGATCTTGGAAATTAAGACAAGTAATTTGTTTGATATAACAGAGAATTAATCAGCATGGGTTACAAAAACTAAGGCAACATTCTCAGAAGGTTGATGAGGAATAATAATCTTTTCAATAGCATTCCAGAGGTATCGAGCAAACCCAGTTTGCATCTGTGTCAAACGAAGATGCAGCTGTTGCCTAGTTGAGTCATACTAGCTGTGTGGATGGAAAGATAAAGCTATATTTATTACATGTTAGGCAGAAAGAATACATTAAATGTTATAGAACTGAAAACTCAGAAAAAGGTCAGATTTGAAGATCACCCTAGATAAGTAGGATAATATTGTTATACTGAGTGATAGAGAAAAATGTACATGGTGGAAAATAAATGAAGAGTTCCATTTTCACTATCTTGCTCTTTAATAAGCAACTATATAACAGATATCTTGAACTGACAAGTCAAAATATTGGTTTGGCCAGATGTAAAAAGCTGGATCTACAAGCTATTAGCTCAGGTGGTTTTATATTTGCAAGCAACATTATCTAGAATAAATGGTAGCAGGAGAAACAGGCAAAAGTACAGAAGTCCCAGCGAAATTCTGTCTTCCCCCACTTTCACTTGTTTACAGGGAGTGTAAAGTTCGACTTACTTTGTCTTTCAAATCCAACACAAAGGAAATATTGTCCAGGCAACTGATAGTTTGGGCATTATTTTTGTTCTCCTTTCTGGACATTGGTGTCACCAAAATGCTCTTATTTTTAACAGACTTCACAAGTTATTTTATACTCATTATCTATTAGCATGCAGAAATCTTGCTCGCTTTTTCCTCAATTTTTATCATATTTGTCAATCATTATTGTAACTTATCTTCAACAAAGACAAAGCTCGTGCATAGGGTTTATCCACTTCTGTCAACTGGAAACACAAAAAATCACGTTCATACAGACTATTTGCTTAACTTTCAGTTTACTCTATAAATCAGCCAGATTCTTACATGCTCCATCAAGCAGCAAGTTGTGTTTGAGTGGCCTATTTTTATTTAATAGCTCCCTTCACTTTACATACTACACTGATAAACATTTCTGTAACTCAGCTACACACTATTATTTATAGGGCTTTTTCCACCAGTGGTGCAGTTCAAGTGATCTACCAATGTCTGTACTTCTCATAGTTGAGCTGCCAGAGCTGTTTAACACTGTATTGCAGAAGTTCAGCACATCTGGAACAGGCCAGGCCTACCACACATGCTCTACACAGTAAAATTATGCATGTGTGTTCGGATGAAACAGCTGCATCCAAAGAAGGATGGGCCAAAGGTAACATGTTCTTTATCAGTATAGAGTCAAGTTCACCCTGAAACAGTATTACTCTCTCCCCTCTGTTTTGCCACGTAAGGGGGACTTTTTGGAAGAAGATTCTCTCACTCACATTTTTCCATCTGTATTCCATTTTCTCCACAGAAGATTAAAAATGTGTCTGCAGAATTTCATGTTATAGATGGGCATATACTTGGACAGGGATTACATACCATTCCCTTTCATCAAAACATATATAGTAAAACTCTGAACCTAAATGTTGAGTATCTCTATAAGCAGTAGAGCCAAGGAACATCGGATTGTAGAAAAGGGATAAAAAGAGATCATAGGAGATTAACTGTCCAGGCTGTTAAACATTATGTAAAAATGAGCTTGAACATCACTCCGAAATATCCCAGACACTTAATTTGTTTCTAGAGGCTGGAATCTAAATCATCATCCATAAGGATTTTTCAGAGTATATTGATTTTTCTGCCCATAGACTAGTTCTTTTTWAAATTTAAATCTGAAGAGCAAGGCGGGAAAAGGCTGAAGAATTGCAAGAAACCAATGAACTCCCAGTCATAGTCTAGACTTAAATAAGAGGTGCTTTTCTTAATGTCTGTGAAAATGAAGAGAAAGAATTAGGGGCAATGTTTCTCTCATGTCAAGGGGAGGTCACTAAACAAAAAAAATCAGATGCAGAAATCTGTTACAGTGGGAAGACACTAATAGTGCCACAGCATGAAACAGAAGTCCATGTGAAGAACAGGGAATCGGTTACTATATTACACAGAAGAAAATGGAAGCGCAGTGGATAAGCTGTAAAATCACTAGAAAAAAAATAAGGAAAGGGAAGTATTATATATGTGATAATCTCTATCAACAAAAAAGGGTAATTCAAGCAATGACTAAAAGGACGATTGGAAATAACATATCTTTACAAAAACATTTAAAGGAGAATTACATCCTCACAGAATAACCGCAGGCAGATGGAGACAATGAGAGAGGGAGATGTGAAGAGGCACAATAAAATTTCAGAGAAACCTGAGGAGGCTACTAAAAATTAGACAACAGTAGTTGGATATACTGTCTTTTTGTTCTAAAATAAACTTTGCTGGGCTACATTTCTCATGACCTTTTGGATTTTACAGCTGTACAATGTACACATGGAGTTGAATCCCCCCCATCAACACCTTTAATCAATTAATATTATTTCAGCTTTAGTCTTGAACCCTCATAAGCTTTTATTTTAAACTCCTCTTTAGAGCAGATTCCTATACAACCAAATCCTAATAGAGGTCAATAGAAGTTAGATCATAAGAAAAGCTCAATTAAAGAAGAAAGTGCCAAAAACTTAATTATTCATCTCTCTGTATTCAATACATTTATTACCAATTTCTCCCAGGGAGGATTTGGGATTTGATACTTCATTTCCAAGTGGGCAAACTTTTCCTGGGAATCTCTGGGTCAAGTTCTATGATGAAAATATAATGAGAGATATTATTTATTTCGTAACTTCTGGTTTCTGACTTTTCCCTATATCTTGCTGAGATGCAAATACCAACACCTCCATACACTTTATACAAGTTTCATGCTTTCTGATGAGCTACTTAATAATAATAGTTAATTGTTTTCCCATATTGGAATGCCTCCACTAGTTTAGCTGCAAATCTGCCCCGTTATGCTCATTAGAAATTCTTCCTTCTTACGTTCCTTCTGCAGTAAYATCAAAAGAGTTTGTTGATATCAGTCTGCTAGTCTAAACGTTACTGTGATTAACCAACTAAACAGTACTTTTCTTCAGGATCAAAAGAAAGAAAAAGTTGTCTGCCTTTAAGTTCAACTTACTTTTATCCAAAACTATTAGTAAAGAATAAGAATACCATTTGATAAATGTGAACTTTTAAGTCTTCTTCGATCTGAGATCTTCAGACAAATTCAGTCTGGCACATTTCTGCAGTATGAGTGCATTTTAAGCCTACCATTCATGGATACAAAGGAATTACAGTACCGGTTAATAGAGTATGAACTTAGAGTGCTTGCAGCAGTGTCTCTGCAAGGCAAAAATTACTAAGGCTTAGAAACCCGAACAGATGCTAACCGTGCAACACCACAGACATTCTCCCCGAGGCAGACAGCTAGCCGTAATCTATTATACGAACAATGACTAAGATCAAGACTGTTAAAGATAGTATCATCCTATCAGGCCACCACACAACTGAAACTACATTACATACTTATTTTCAAAGTATCCTGATGTCTCTTGACTTTTCAGACATTTTAAATAGCAGGTCTCAAAACAGAAGCATTTCAAATTATTTCATATCAAAGAGACATCATGTTTCTCTCTCAGAAAAGTTATTATATTACACTACAGACAGGTTTTGTTCTTTCCTTGCATACTGGAGGAGAAAAGTGTTATGTAATCTTGTACAATGTCTGATTTAACAGTGGCAGTACACATTTACTTAATGTATATCTTGGAAATGCAAAGTTGTCTGAATATTCAGATATTGGAGTTGAACACTCAAAGCAGCACATATAAAACAGACTATTTTACTTATAGTAATGCCAAATTGGACATCCAAATGCAAGATTCAGGTTCTCAATAAAGGCTTCTAAATTTGAAGACAGAAAATTGTTTATCATTTTTCTGGCAGGGAAACATTGCATGAAATATTTGGACCCACAGTTGCTATTACTGATTATTCTGTGCCAGATAGCTGCAGATACTAGTTCTTTTAATACCACATGGTGAAGAGTTGAAAATTAGTCTAGAATACGTTTAATTATAAATAGAGGATTTTTACATTAGTGCAGAAATAACCCACAAATATTCCCCTTCCCAACACCAACTCTTTATTTTGAACAGAGCTGATAAGTCACTTGGATTCCTTGCTATGTATGTTTTGGGTATGGAGGAGTAAGACGGCTTAATGCGTTTGCAAACCACTGGACTTTGCCTGCAATTCTAATTCATGAGTTTGGGAAGCTGAGAAGATGTATAATATCTTTAGGCCTTTCTACATAACTTATTTTCTTACCAAAAAGAGCAATTTTGCTATTTTCTTCCTCTTAACAATGGCCTTTCTCCGAGATCACAGATAGCTAGGAAAGGGTTATACACTTTTTGCTGGGTATGCAAATTTAATCCACTTCTCTTTTCCAAGGTTCTTACTATTTCTATCAACTCACCGCTCRCATAAGAATCCAGAATAAATGTGCTGGAATTAAAGCGGTTTTGGTTAAATATTAAAGTTTGAACTTTGAAGGCAGCATTGTGCATTACAAATTTTTTTCATTAAAAAAAACCACTATCTTTTGCCCAACTTATCTTTAATGTGAAATTGCATATTTTGCTTCCGCAGCATAACTTTTTATTCACTAAAATGTTTCTATTTTCTATTCAAACTCTATTCACAGGTAAATTTCTAAAATCTACCTTTACAAAAGTTTTCTTTGATATCTTGGTCTATAGAGTGTTAATTACTAATTCATACTGAGTATTTAATTTGCAGCAAATTGGAAGTGTTTCTGAAGTATTTGATCAAAATTCAGCTTAGGTGAATGTTCTTGACAATAAAATTCTTTTCCTTGAATAATCAGAGAAAGTGCACACAAAAGGGATTCAACCATATAAGGCAAGGTTGTAAAAGACAGCGAATATTTGTGGAAACTATTCTACAGTCTTGGTTCAACTCTAAGTATAATTGCTTCTCAAACTTTTCACTTAGCTCCCTCTTAATATGAAAAAAAACCTTTGTAAAAAATTGTATTAGCAACTAAAAACTCAAAGTGTTAGAAGTATGAATAAATTGAAATAATTTAACTTTATGAATAATTAGAATAGATTTTATATGATCATACTTAAGCAACTCCTTTTCTAGCTGCATGGTATGTGAAGGGAATAGTTACATCTATTATCTTCAGTGATCTTCTATTCTTGTGCTGGCTTTGAGGGAAGGAGTTGATGTTTTGGTTTTGKTTTTTACTGCCATACCTTTCAGTAAGGTCTCGTCTGTTCAAGTTCTGGCTTCTGCAAACCAAGAGTAAGATTTCTGGGAAGTGCTGCTCCACAGAGTGTGTCTGATTTTTGTTTCTTTTTATTTTGTGTATTTTTCATATAGCTTGAAAGAAAATATTAGCATCTTCTTCCAAATCTACCTGAATGACATCTATCAACTTCTAATACAAACTCTGGAAAACACGTTAAAAGTATCACTTATGGAATTTTTTTTTYCTTTAACCACTGTCTTTCTCATACTACAGTTTCCCCCATCTCAATTATATAAACTCAGAACCAGAACCGTGTAATCTCTTGTGTCACTTGAAAATATTGTCATCTGTACCCTGATTCTATGATAAGTGGTATTTGTATAAATAACAGACTAGATAGAAAGCACTGAAGTTGTTTCAGGTACTGCTATTGTTCACCTTGCCTCAGGGAGCTGGCAAACAGCAGGCGCTTTATATAAAATGAGCCATTTTTAGGAAGCGTTCACATTTTGTTAAACCTGTTGCAGTTGTTCCAGTAATTGTCAAAACCAGGAGCATATATTCTGCATCTTTAAAGAGGACAGAAGCCCTTGACAAACATTTTTTTAAACAAAAAAAATGCAGCTATATTGACATTATACAAGTCCAATGTAAAATAAACAATAGTGATGAAGGTCAAAGTTGGTCCCTTCTTTAGGGCAGTGGAACAGAGCTCTCAGGGCAGAAGGAAATTCATGACAGTGAGCTCTGCACTGTGGTAGACATCTCACAGAGCTTCAGCTCTGCGGGTGTTTGTGGAGGCAATTCTGTTTTCTCCCAACCCATTTCCCCACTTCGTAACTTCAGAGAAGTCTATRCAAGTTGGTTATCAAGAGTAGATCGAGCGATCCTGTTTATCCACTGAGGATGTGTAGTATTTTAGGGGGAGAGGAAAACAAAACAAACAACACAACTGATCTGTACCTACAATAATTTTATGGGGAATGGGGGGGGGGGAGAGAGAAGAAAAAGAAAGCAAAGGAAAAGGGAAATGGAAATAGATGGCTGCATATAACAAAGGCTAATTGCAACTTCAGAGTGGCGTCACATCCATACAGGCATTTGAGGTCCAGTGTTGTCATACAGATTAGAGCTCTTAAATATGCGATACACTAAACTCTACTCAGGATACTCTCTAAAGAAATTCTAATATACATGTGCCTGCTACACACAAATGGAAAAGAATAGTCCAATTAGCAACAACAGTTAAGGGTGGTTAGTAATCCAGTTCCACAAAGAACTGCCAAAATCAGATCATTAGATATGGTTGAAAAATTCCCCTTCTGTAATCTTACTGAGAATCAGTTAGATTCCAAACATTGTATAAGAATATTTTCTTGGGAAAAATCTCCTCCCCACCAACACTTTAGTAATGAACCTGCTGTAAAAGAACAAGGGATGCAATGTTCTGGAGTACTCTAGGAACTGATACTTGGTGGACAAGCTATATAAATGTAAAACAATTGCAGGTGCTTAAGGGAGTATAAGAGAAGTAAAAACATTGTAAGATTAACCTTCTGATTTTCAGGGTACAGATTTTAATTCTTCCTGAAAGACAGCTGTTTTCAAACATAAGTATGGCAAGTTTAAGAACCATGAGATGATGGAATCATTGTAAGTTCCTTCCCACAAATTCTCATCTYTTAAGCATCATGTTTTTATGAGGCTGTCAAAAAAATAAGTTCAAATAAAATCCTATGAAGGTCAACTCAAGCAAGCCGAGTGTGATAGCAAACACACAGTCATATATGTGAAAATGTGCACATGTATTTCCGTAGCTACGGCATCTGTGTGCTAAGCAAACTGGAGGCTAACAACAGCATTAAAGAGAATTAAAACAGAAGTAGTTATTCATTGGACAAGGCAAAGTAGCTATATAACAGTCTTTAAACTTTAATTGGTATGGAAACTTTAAATTTAAGAACATTTGATTAAAAAAAAAAAAACTAGTTTCAAAATATCCCAAATTCTGCTTGAAAATCATGGGGAAGAAATTTGATTTCAACCAATATTTTCTCATTTCTCAAATGTTACTTGTTACTGTTTTAGATTTAAGATTTCCCAGGACTTCCAAAACATGACGTCTGCATTAACCATTCCCTTACACCAGGATGTCTACTCCCAACCACCCATGCCCCTGCCCAAGTGATGTTTGGAGTCACACTTAACCAGATAAGCCTGAGTATTCAACAAAAAGCATAAAAACCCCTTTCTACTGTCATGTCATTTGAGGAACTCCTCCATTTCCCAACAATAACATGGGAAGGATGGGAAAAAAAAAAAACAAAACACCTCTATCCAGTGGGGAAAACTGCACAAAGAAAGGAACTGTAGCTTCTGGCTTTTTACTACAGACAAGGGCAGGGGGGAGGAGGAAATGACATTTGGGGCGGACTTTTCACGTTTCCCGAGGGCCCAGAAGCAGGGCTGGGTCCTCGGGCATTCCTACCTTAGAGACAAAAGGACAAACACCGGGGGCAGGAGGAAGGGCGGGTGGGAAGAGAAAGGAAGATGCACTCACTGTTTGGTTATCTTCATATAGCTTCAAGTCATATCCACTCAGCTCCACGCAGAAAATTATTGCTGTAACCCCCTCGAAACAGTGGATCCATTTTTTGCGCTCAGATCTCTGCCCACCCACATCCACCATTTTGAAAGTCAGCTCTTTGAAGGTAAACTTATTTTCTACAATCCCTGTGGTCATGTCCCGAGAGCGCAGAATATCTTCCACTGTAGGGATGTAGTCCAGTGCTGCAATCCTTTCTAGGTCATTTAAGTAGTATGCAGCGTTATCCTCTAGGTGGTACTCATTGGAGCGGCAGAAGCACTCCTGCACCCCGGGGTCTGCCCAGAGCCGTTTCATGACTCCCAGAAGCTCAGGGGTAATCTCGCCTTTGCTTTCAGCTGGGCCTGTCAGGGCAAAAAGCTGCACAGCATCATACGCTCTGTCAGGATTGTGAAACTCTATCTTTAGGGTGGCTAGAGCCCGAATGATACGCGTGAGGGAGTCAATTGCATTATAGATAATCAGAGGTTTGTATTCCTTGCAAGCCTCCAGGTTAAAGCCACCACTATGAATGATTTTCATCTGCTTTACAATAGTACTCTTCCCAGAATTGCTGGTACCCAGGAGAAGGAGCTTAATCTCTCTTCGCTGCCGCTGACTTTCAGAGCGCAGGTGGCGGTCGATCCTACGGGACCGCCGCGCTGCCTCTTTCTCCTCAGAGCTTTGCCTACATCCCATGGTATAGCAGGCTGTTACAGAAGGGAAAGACTGGAGATGCTCTCAGTTTCTTTGTATCTCTGAAAAGGACCTGCAGTGTCTTTCAGTCCTCGTGCCAGGTACACCTTGTACAGAAAGAAATCCTTATCCAATACCTGATGGTCCAAGAGGCCTGTACCACCTAATTCAGTCCCAGCAGGGGAGCAAAAACATGTAGATATGCAACCACAGAAATAGTCTCTTCAGTAGGTCTCATGGCACTCCCCTTTACAGTGCGTAAACAGTGGCACATTCCTGTTAATGAAAGGACACTTCCCTTTCCCACAGTTTGGCTAAATCGATCAAATATTCTTTTCTGATCTGCATAATTATTTTGCTGCCTTCTGTCCAAAGGTAAGGAGCCGCACTTTCACCTTCTCTGCTTTAGCCCTTGTCTTTTAATTGTATTTTCTGGTTGCTGTGGTGATGCTGCTAGAGAGAGCTGAAGATCTTTTCAATGGTGCTGTACTTGTTTTGTCTCTTCCCCCACTTCTTCAGCTGATCCAGTTCAGCTCTGTAAATCTGCGCTTTYCACCTGCCAAACAACGAGAAAAGAAATGAATGAAACAAGACTTTGTTTTCTCGCTGCACACCACTCACTTTTTCCTCTTCTTCTAGACTTCTGAACCTTTATTATCCCAAACAGAAAATACAGATGGAAAAAATATGTAAAGAAAAGCAAAAATCTAATAACCCCACAAAAACGTAGGGACAGCTGAAGCTTGCAAACCTAAGAAAATGTGGTTTCTGAACAATAGTAAATCAAATCCCCTTTTCTTTCCAGCCTTCTGTGTTTTATTATCTAAATCTACATGAAAACAAACAGTGCTGAGCTGTGTCCCAATTACTCCCTCAGCAAGAGCTTATGGCAGTGCTTTTCCTGCACAGTCCTGTTCTGACTGGTTTTCCTGAAGTAGAAAATGAGACAGACTCACAACTACTTTTCCCAGTCTATTTATATCAATATCTGGTACTCAGATACATGTCCTCCTGCATTTTCTTTCATCTTTTCCCAACCATTTTGCTTGCACTGAACATTTAAGTAACTAAATAATGAAGCAAAAGGAGGGGATTAAGTTTGCTTCATGTTTTTTCTGAAAGGGTTTATATAAAGGGACAGTTGCTGATCTTTGCAGAAAACAGCAACATACCTTTCTTCCCCTTGGAGAACAGTACTGTGGAACATACTACTTGCTTAATGAATAAAGTGATATACTAGTATAAAAAACTTTAGTAAGCTTCTTTTCATAGCAAAGCTATCGCTATTAAGCCTCCTTTCTTCCACTTTTAATACAGAAATTCTGAGATGCAGTGATGGTGAATGGTGACCGCAAGGCAACTGTTTTAAACAAAACACACAAGAAATGCCATCTGAAGAAAGGGCTAACAACTTCTCAGAGTAATAATTCTTTCCTAAATTAGGGGTTAAGTATACTAGTTGGAGCTCTACAGAAGGCAACAACAGGAAGCAGTTACCCCTCGCAGAGGGGAAAACCATTACTGTTAACTGATTGGTGATAGCTTGCCTCTTTCATGAGGGGCTTGCTGCTCCCACCAAGCTCTGAGCTCAGTGGGAACTAGAAGTCACTAATCACAGATTTCACTGCTTCCATTTCCTCATCATACGATGGTCACAGCACATGTCACTGATTGTCTGCAGGCCCACTCTGGCACCTATTCTAACACCTGCTTCATTGGGTCAGAAGGGCCTTCAGTGAGAATTTTCACCAGCTAAGCTATACGCCAGTGACATAACCTCAGAGGTAGACTTAAGGGGGGGGAGGGTGTCAAAACTTACTAAAGGAATATATTTTTCATTACATTTACGTAAGACTAAGCCTCCTAATTTCCATTTTCAAACGTGCCCTACATGTATTTGGAAGTTTTTCCTGCATGAACTTACTAGCATTTCAATGTAGACAGGACAAAGCACTAAAATACACACTGAAGGGAACAATTCCACACTAGCAGGAGAAGGACAGAAGGATCCAAGATAGATTTTGAATCTCTAGGTTTAGTGAGAAAAGAAATTGTACTACAACTACTTGTAACCGCATGTACTTTGCTTTCTCTTTCTGCAGCATAGCTGCAAAATAGTTAGTGGACAAGAGTTATTTCAGCACTAAAAAATAGTCATCTCTACTTCAGTATTTGAGAAGGGAATGCTGGATTTAACAATACCTCTTTTTCCTTCTCCTCACATCACCTAAATCATGGGGCAAGATTCACTTATATTGATATACCACAGGACAGGGATCTCATTCCTACTCTGACCACACTAGGCTGGTTGAAAAATATGAGCTTGTGTTTACATGATTTCTATTTTAATGTGTAACATGTATATTATTAGTACATATACATTTATTAGTACATCTTTTCTAGGATACGGCTTCATTGCTGAGAATGTCAACTCTTCTTTTTTTTATCTTGCCAAAAGTCATTATCAGTGATATCCTGCTTTACCCTCCCAGTAGGTGTCACTGTAGCAGAGGGAAATTACAGCAAATAATAGTTTTGGCTAGTATTTAAACAATTTGAGATACAGCACAGCAGAAAGACTCAGGGGGATTCACAGATATAGGTGAGGATAATTACATCAGCTGCAGTACTGACGAAGGATTGTATGATTAAAATAAAGTTCAGCTTTTTAATTTCTTAACATCTTACATTTATATGAAGAACCATCTTTCTTAGAACACTTATTCCAGGGTTGGGGAGAATAACTGCTATATCTAGGATTTTGTTCCTCAGTCAGGTGGTGGAACCATATGTAATGATCTCAGCGCCTCTGTTTAGTGACAGATATTGCTATTCTTGTGCTATTTATATATTAAATCTTTGTCACAGCAGGCTATCCTAATCTTAGCTTCTGCATAGCTTTCTCTCTCAACACATCAAAAGTAACTTACAGATCTCTTCTAATTCATGATGGGCTGACAGGTGGAAACGTAGAGTCTGCATGGCTGCTTTGGGATCTGGGGTCCCTACTGGTACACATCTCTGGAGCCTACGGTTACATAACAGCACCCTGGCATTGGGCAGGCTCTGGCAGAGCAATACAGCCCTTTCCAGCACAGGTTCCAATAGGTATACGTGAAGGTATCTAGGAATGTGAAGTATGGGCATACAAAAGGACAAACAGTTATAACAATCGAGGGTGATCTCTTAACATCAGAGGAAAGGTATATTCAAGACTGGACAGAGTCAACAGATGACAGTTTTATTTCCTGAAGTTTCCTCTGATGTTAGCCCAGAACAGTTGAGCTTGCTATCATTCACCCTTAAATACTTTTACTGATTCTATATTTATCTTTAAATCCCTTCCTAACTCTAACCCTGCTTAAGGGAGATATATAGTTGAACCAATGTAGACATGGATAAAACTCATGACTACCAGGATGAGTCAATATAGGTCAGGATTGGTACTGCTGTACAGAGGAGAGCATCATATCGTAATAGTTTGCAGCAATAATCTATTCATCTTCTATGGTTAGAGACTTCCACACCTAAAACTCTGACTACAAAAAAGCTGAACATTCAGAAACAGTATACGCAGTGCACTGAATAAGAGGTGCTTCAGTGTCCCACTCATTCCTGTCAATCCTTTAACATACACATTTTCAGAACAGCAGCTTTTACTCTGCTCTGAAAATCTCCAGTATAGTATTTCAACTTCACTTCTTTCTTGTTGCTATTTAAATCTGCCTTCTCGCTGCCTTTCTTTCCATCTCTGTGCTCTAACACCTGCCTGTAAATCCATCCAAAAATCTGCCTGCATGAAATTAATTATACTAGAACAGGCTTCTTACAGTAACCAATTTCAAAAGTGAACCATGTCAATGTTATGCCCAGTTGTTTTAAACTAATTATGCAGTCAGTACATGAAGTGACTTCATGACRGTTCAGAGTGCTTACCTATCTTCTCAGCCTGTATAGACTGAAGTACATGGGCAGGCTTGTAATTTAAGCATTGCAGGTACCTTAAACTTTTAGCGGTCTGAGTCCTTTCTTCTAAATGCACTATGTATTGCTATTACCTTGCTTAAAACCCTAAAAAGAGTCTTAACGGCTGTATTTATCTCACTTCCCTTTGCACTTCAGAAGGACATTAACATATTATGAATGCATGAAGAACAGATCAATCAACAGAAAATTAAAATAATAGCATACATATTAATAGAATGGTAATTAACATAACCTTATTCTACTGCATCAAAGATATGGACAGGAAAACCCTCCAACAAAGTGAGGAGCTATACTTCACATAATTAGCTTTTTCCAAGGGCCATAGGAGATGACAACTAAGAGTGGAGGAAACTATGTTTCTTAATGAGTGACTTTCTGGCCATACAGAGAGAGTGAAATGACTGTAGTAAGTATTGGGCCAAATTCTTATTATACCAAAATTAGAGTTAGCTCCATTAATTAATTATGCTTATTCTGACATGTTCAGAACATTTTAAACCAGTTTTGCTTTAAGTTCTCATCCTCAGAGGTTTCATTTTCACATTATTGACCAGACCACTGGTCCAAGCCTTTGTGGCGTTTTCTACACATCTCAGTGACCAAAGATGAAAGATTTGCTAGAAGCACATACGGAACCATCTCTCTTCTCCCCCCTACATTTGCAAGAAGCAAGAGAATACATATTCCTTCCAAAAACATCAGTAATTATGATAAATCTCGAGATTTTATGCCCATATAAAATGAGCAGATCTTTTTTAAAATCATAGGCAATTGCTGAGGCCAATAACATATGACAAACAGTTTGGTAGAAAGTCATTTTCAAGGAGAGCGATTATTTTTAGACAGCTTGTACATTCTATGGAGTATTTCTTGTTGTGCATTTCTACAACAGGGACATTCAGATGTGTCACAAACCCCACGTTGTGTTACATATCAGCTATCCTGCTTGCCATTCATTAATACATTTACCACAGAAAAGGATGAGTAGCACCTCCATATTGTGGAAAGGACCATAAGCACATAAACACTATGTTTTTGCAAATGAGTTTTACAGTACTGAATTTCCATTTTCTTGGCATCTAGTCATTCCTATTGTATATATATATACCTAAGATATTTGGATACCACTGTTTCAAGTAGAAATACAATGAGGTGATTATATTATCGTTTTGTAAAGTAGAGTAGTAATGATACCATTTAAGGATAGTTTACTACAATAAGAAAATTTGATTTAAATAAGTTTTCCCACATACACTATGAAAAGCATTTCCACATCCATCATTACATATGACAAAAAAAGTAAAAAATAAAAATAAAGTAAAAAAGCTGCAAAGAGGAGCTCATTTAGAGCAGAACATGTGAATGTGACTGATGAGCTCAATCCTTTAATGAATATGATTTGCTATTTGTGGGAGATCACGTGTTTTAATTTAAGACCCGAAGTGTTTATATCCAGACTGGAGCGTAGAACAGCTTGGGTGACTACATAAACTTACCTACGTTCTCAATCTGTACATACTGGCTGTCTGATTTCCTTCTGACATTTACACACTTTTGTGCAGAAATGTTTCAGAGCCCTGCAAGTTCTGGTGCTGACCCTTCCTCCTCCGCATTCAGATTTTATTTGGGGGCGGGGAGGAGTTTTCCTCTAGAATTTATGAATTTAAGTTTACCAGCACCGAAGTAGCTAGGATGACATGTATGTGCTAATCAAGTCCATTCTGAAATTCAGCTTGTGTTATCACCTTTTTACCATCTAATCACTACTTTTTAAATGTAGGAAAATAAAGCAGTCTAGATTGTCTTCTATTTTTTAGAACAGATTTCATATTAAAAAAGCAAGTATCTAATGGCTATAATTTTCTATTCGGAAAAAAAAAAATCTTTTCAGTTACTTTAATAGAAGGCCCTATCACTTCCTTTCACTATGTACTTTTCTCTCTAAACTTTGCTCAAAAATCTTAGTCTTTGAGCGACCACATTATATCGTATACGTGCATCTAAACTAACGTATCTGCCTTCCACTCAAAACTGAAGCTGCTCAGAATGTTAAGAAAATGTCTTTTTTTTTTTAATAGATGAAGCCTGATGATAGATATGAGCTACCTTGTCATGACTAAAATGGCTAGTTCTTCCCACAAAATAAAATTAACATGCCCCAAATCCTATGTTAACAGGGGTCTACTTCCATTATCAAAGAAGTAATGCCAAAAAGTTCATTTTTGGAGAGGGAAGGATACTTGAACAAAATTCTGCACTGATGCATTATATAAATCTGTTGAAGGCCATTTAACTGGGCAGGCTGTTTGGCACTAGCACACTCTTCTACCCACACTTTTATAGCCAATAAAACCAGTCATTCTTGTTGCTTTCCTGTCTAGCACTACTCATTGCCCCCACCCAGGCACTTCAGTCCTTCCCCAGCTCATCTGTGTCTTTGGAGTAATAGACCCTTAAGCCCTTGTCTCCGCATGTTTCCAGCTAACTGAGGGGAAAACAAGCAAACCCACCCCACCCTGCCAGCTTCCCAAAGGAAAGAGGCACCGAGGATTCTCATGCTGCAGGAACAACTGGCACTTCACTAGGGAAAGCAGAGTTACAGAATCTGCCCTGGAAGATGCTCCCTCTCCAAAGATTTTATTGGGAGGAGCTGGCTCCTGAGCTGAGGATAAGACCAGTGAGGGTTGCTTTCACAGTGGATATAGAGATGGTGCACGCAGGACGCTGCTAGCAGCAGGAAGTTCAGTTGGCGCTGTAGACACACCACTATATTCTGTCCCAAATGCAAGTGCTACTATTAGTCTCATATTTAGCTTAGCTTAACCCTCCTCACACACTGAGCTTTTGGAGCCAAATCTTACTCAGTTCTCTACACTAAAACCATTCCAATAAGCCAGGTCCTGCATATAATTTTTCCCAGTAGAACATAATTTAAGAAAGTGAAGTGAATTTCAAAGAGTTGGGGCAAAACTTTTCACAGCAATTTTAGATATGGTTGCCAGCAATCTCAGTTACTTGATGCAGTTTCCAGTATTACAGAATATATACTACCAGAGAAAAACTTACCTAAGCTGCACTTTTCCCAACTTACTGGTTCTGACTGCTTCTTTCTCCTTGCTTATCTATACTCAGAAGTTGGACTGGTTTAAATGGGATGCTGCACCGAAAATTTAAAAGTAGCAGAACTGCCTATTTGAGTGCTTACCCAAGTAGAAGCAAAACAAATACAAGCAAATCTAGCAAAAAGTAACAGCACACACCTAAGACTTGCAAGTGGTAAGCTAAACCAATGTAATCAGAGTTTCCAGTGACCGTACATGTCCACAGAGGATTCCAGCAATTTAAATATGGCACTTTAGCAAAACCTCATTTTCACAGGTTTTACTTTCAATCACATCTTGCACTATTAATGGAAAGAGAAAAGACATGGGGGAATATGATATGCATCAGGAAATCCCCAAGATGGTTTACTGAGGAAGAAAAGAGCTCTACTAGGCAGACACAGCTTTGAGAGGAAACAAGGCTAATAAGGAATGGGGAAGTCAGTTCAGAAGAGCGACCAGAAAGAGAGGCCCAAACAGTCATGCATATAAATGCAAGGATGAAATAATTTTMTTCTGTAGTAAGTGGACTCTAATCACCATATAATAAATAGTTAAATAACTTATGTGAAATTGTTATTAAAACAATGGCCACAGGCATCCTACTAACATTCTCCTTAGACAGCCACTTAAATCTGAAAGAAGAAGAATTAAAAGCTTACAAAGAAAAAAAAATTACAAAACAAGATTGTATGATTTTCTCTTAATGAAGCCTTTCATACGCAGAGTTGATTGTCAGTCAACTGCAACAAACAGAAGTACAATCTTATTCATGTTGCTGTTTTCAGTTGCTTAAAGCCCTGGGAAACCATTTTCATTGAAAATATCTGCATCACATACCTACCTCTAAATAAATGTTTGGGGAAAGTTTTCAGTCCAAATGGCTAGTGCATTTCTAAACACAGCACTTGGGAAAAATGAATTGTTTTTCCACACTGAAAGAAATTGGAAATTTTTTCTCTAAAATTATGTTATGCATCCACACTTTGAGCCAGGACATGAAATTCAACAGATGAGAAGCTTTATGGTATGGATGTGCCCCCTGCCATTCTCACAAAACAGGAATTTTGACTTAGAGACTTGAAAATTTTTAGTTTTAGCTGAAGTAGAGAACGATTCATTTTCAATAAAGGACTTGATAGGTAGCAATAACTGGCCTGGCATCTCTAGCTAAGACAAGGAAAGACGACATGGGAAAGAAAAGATTTTATACTAATGAAAATCTGCAATCTGTGTCCACTAGAACACCCTTCTCTCCAAAGCCAGGAGCATAATGCAAAGTTACTGAGCCTGATCATTCATTTTCTGCCTGCAAGTATTTGTGGACTTCACTGGCATTCCCTCCATCTTTCCACACATACGATAAAAACCTATTGGTTATTGGTGTTGTTCACTCTTATCATTGAATGCAAGAGTTTCAACTTTGCAGATGAGCTGTACAGTTTGTTTTAAAAAAATCTGTTGGGAAATTTAAGACATCTTAGAAGGACATTAAGGATGAATGTTCAAGTACACAAGTCATATATACAAATTAGAGCAAAGATTTTAATTACATATTCATACACTATAATCTCATCCAAAACACAGGATGGATCTGATCTAATAATCAAACAAGAGGGCATAGCAAAGGAAGCTGTTGTCTTTTGTGGCTTGTTTGTTACAGCAGTTAAAAAACGTGTATTCTATTAGTCAGATGACTGAAGAAAGAAGCRATGGTGTCATGATTAGAGCAGCTGAATGTTGGGCTGGACTACTGAATTCTACCCCTCTTTGTCATGGTGGTTGTTTGTGATGTTAATTAACTGGCTTAAGCCCATCTTTTCAAAGATGATCACTGCTTGTTGTTTTCATTTCTTAGATACCCAACTTGAGGTCCTATCTGTGACCAGAAAAAATACCAAGTTATATATATAATTGGCATCAATGGTAGCTATGTTTTACATATTCAAATACTATGTGATGCTCTGTAGCCTTACAAAGAAAAAAAATCCACACAGTCTTGCTTGATGTCTATCTAAAAATGGGGCCTCATCTCCCTTCTACCTCCCAAGGCATTGAAAAGATGAATTAATGTTTGTGTAATATGCATCATAATGAGAATAATAGCAAAGCCAGTGAAGTTAATATTCATAGCACAGTCTAGCTAAAATACAATGCATGTTAAGACCAGGACCACACACAAAACCAATACTGAATAACAGAAGCTGCTGAATAAGGAAAGGAATTTTTAAAGGAAAGTCAAATCAGGCAATTAAAAACTGACCTAAATTGTACACACAAGCAGGTACGTGCACATACTGGGGAATAATCAAGTTTACCAAGGAAGGTATTAGGACAATGATACACTTCAGTTCAGAAACCATATGTCCAGGGCAGGGGATGGGCATTGACCAAAACTAGTGCTGTGGTGCGAGCTCCCCGTTATCACTAGCACTGACTGACTAGACCAGTTGGCAACTGCTTCCAGCAAACTTTCCAGAAAGATGGCTGGCAAACCATTAGGTTCTCCTCTGCTGATTCTCACTGTGTTTTTTATAGAAATACTCAGATCTGTGGATTAAACCTAGGCTCAGCTATCACAATTACCACCCAGGGATACATAGTAGAAGGAMGTTTTACAAGAAAATACTGGAAAACACAGATAAAAATGACTTGCTACAATTATTTGTAATCATAGACCTATCTGTGTATAATCTAGACATAAGTGATAGGTTTTCTGCAGTGAGATATTGTAATCAATTATATATCCATAGGGTTAAATATCACACCTTCCCCTATTATTTGGGAAGCATCCAACATACTTCAGGCAGTATCAAAATACAAGTTATGCTAGTCAGTGGTATCCACTAGCTAAATATATCATCCAGTCAAAATTTAGCATGCAGATTTGATCCAAGATTTAAGGAAGCAAAAGAGCTTATCAAGTATTCCTTATAAATCAAGTATTCAACCCCTGCTTTTATAAAGCTAAGTTGTGCTTTTTAGTTAACAGGGCTGAAGTTTGCACCAGCTCATCTAAGATCAAGACCACATTAGAATACAAGAACCTATTAGTTACTGTTCTTTTAACTACACACACCCCGCTTAATTCAAGAAGTGCGAAACATCAAACATCTACAGCATTAATACCTAAACACTCTCACCACTTCGTAGGCATTTAAGTCATGACCCATTTTAGCAACTCTAGACAACCACAAACTAGTGTGAAACAGTGAGGAAAAAAAACATCAACACAACCAGTACATAATACCAACAGCTTCTTGAACAGAAGAAAAAAAACCCAGAGTTCTGTTCTGAGTTGTGCTGAGGAAAATCTAGAGTAGTGTCAGTGACTGCATGTGGAGTTGCTTGTGCTTCATAGCAATTTAACTAAGACCAGAATCACCTTCAGCTGTCATTTTAGACCTGACCTTCAGGCTTCCATAAAGAATGAAATATTACAAGAATATTACCATGGATCTCTGACCAGTGTGCAGAAAAGCCTGGCTGCTAGACAAAGGAGAAGAGAAAYGACACATAGCAGCTGCTTTAGGGATGTACAAACATCAGATTAATCTAAAAATATTGGAACAAAGCAACAAACGAGCAGTACCCAGGCAGTGCCAGCATCAGTGCTCTGTAAGCACCTCAGGTGATGACAGTAGTGTAGGTTATGGCTTCATTAGGGTTGCTTTTTAGTATTTATCATGCGTTACTGTAGTTCTTAGGTGAGCCATTCATGAACTAAGACTCACATACCAAGTCTCCARTATAACCACAAAAAGAAAAGGATTGCTGGTTCAGGGATCTTGGAGAACTTAGAGGTTACTCCACTACATAAAAAAGCTAATACACATTAAGTTTGGTCATGAATAGAGTGGCAAATTTGCTATTGCTCACCCAACATTATTACACTCAATACCTTATGAAAACATAAGGAAACTTTGGTAGTTAACACAGCAAAAGCAAGTTTAAAAGAGAGATTTGATACAGGGTAACAATATAGCCTTGTAAAAGGATGTTTCTCTCATGGTGCATGAAAGGCCATGTACAAAAAGCAAAAACATGCTTGTTTTAGACTGTTCCAGTGACAGATATGAGCTAATCATAGGTCAAAATCAGAATCTCAGTAGTAAGAATGTGAGAAACCAGGTACAGATAATAGTGTCCTGAAGACAAGAAGTTTGTCTAATGTGATAGGGAAAGGCAGCCAATGAAGATTCAAAGATAGCAACTATAGTCCGATCAACAGGCAAGGAAGAAGTGTCTCAGTAAGTGGGACCATAGAAACAACACAAGTTTTATCTGTGATGGTGGATAAGACAGTACCTTTGAGACACTATACAGAAATAAGTCATCACAGTTCTGCTGGAATATTAAGAGAAAGGAGGAGAGGCAAAGATTAAGACAAAGAATGAGAGAAAATAAAGACAGAGAAGCTGGGATAAGACTTAGGGTAAATTGAGAGTGTATATGAAGACAGAAGCCAATAAACTTCTGTATCCATGAAAAGAACAGGAAAGGACTAGAGACAGAAGAAGGAGAGGCAAGCTGAGAAGAGAGTATGGGCACATCATACTATGCCATGTTGGAAGAAATCAACAAAAGCTGTGCAGAGAGGGAAGACGGCTGGTAGGAAGGGGCTGAGGAGTCGTTCAGAAGCTGTAAAGATAGGCTTGCACATATGGAATCCAATCACTGGGCGGGGGGGAATAAATCCATGGTGGAAGAAGTCAGCTGGTTCATCAGATTTCTGCCAAAATGGTTTTGTTGGAGAAAAGCCATTCCTGCAAGCAAATTAGGATTGGCAGTTGGCAAGATGGACCTTGTAATGAAAGAAAGAGCAAAAAAGCTTTGGAAGGAGGAAAGCAAAACATGAAAATCAGTTTCAGTAGTGATCAACACTGAAGTCACAGAAAGGTTGAGTGAGTGTTTGTGAAAGCGTGGCAGGGATGGATTGGCAATGTGATAGTTAAAGCTGGGAACTAAGCAAAAGAAAACAAGTAATGTTTCACAGAGACCAAATCAAGGAAACCTTGGTGAAGTCACAGAAAAGGAGCACAGGAGACTTATGTGAAGAGAAAAGAACGGCATAAAAGGAGTTCAGAGACAGTAGCTCATAGGAAGATGATAGGAAAGAGCATCATGATACAGGTAGAACATCACAGAGCTGGTCAAAATGAAAAGGAGTAGGAGAGAAAAGCAGGACTGTGAAAGAATAAAGCCAATAATCCTTATGATGGTCTAACCTAGGGAAGGGCATAAAGAAAACTCAGCAAACCTCATGAGGCCTCACAGCAAGACATAGAATTGGAAAGAAATGGTGTTTGTAACACAACAAGAGAAAGAAGGAAAGAAAATGCCTAGAAGGGGGTGAATTTCACCATATGAGAGAGGCAGGGCTATTATCAGTGATGAATTTGGTAGGTAAGGTAAAGAGAGATTTCCACTCTTGGGCCACTTATAAAATTAATCATACAAATGGTACCAGAAGGGAACTGCGGATTTCCTAGGTTCCATCTTAGCAACTCAAGTTAAACATGATTTTATCCACAGAAGGGGAGATGAGGAGTGGAAGATGTATTAGACCACAACCCAGAGCAAAAAAACCCCAAGAGGCTAAACGAAATCCAGAGTGCTCTCTGAAGTGTGACTCATGGGAGAGGACGTACATGCTACCAAGCACAGATTACAGCTGCAGCCTACGCCCGGTCTCATTCTGCTTCTCTTTTGAAATTCAGAAGCTCTGACAGCCTTACAATCCTGCTGCATGCAAGAGCTTCAGCAGGTGCATTTCAGACAGCTGAGCCGTTACCACAGTTGCTCCTTCTCTAACCCAAAGAATTTTTTTTTCCACCCCCAAACTGAATTTGAAGGAAGTTGTCCATGTTCCATTTTTGATATGAAATTACTTTGGGTCCAGTCCAAAAAGACATACACACCACAAAACCCAGCTCTGCAACCAGAAACGTTTAACATACAAGTGTGGTATTKTACAATGGCTAACTAGTTCTTGGTTTCAAGATCTAAACTAGCATTTTCTGTATGATGTTTTGCTTTGCCCTCAAAATGCGTTAGCCCAGTTGCAGCTAGCTTAGGTAACTGCATACAGCACTACTTTGCACAGGGTAGATGCATTGTTTGGTGCCTCTAACAGAATTTAAGCAAACTTCAGTTGTCTGAGTGAAGAACTGTGATTCTACCTTCTTGTCCTCCCTGGGTACTTAGTAGCTCCTTAACCCTGGAAAGCCTACTTAGAGGCTTTTATCTTGTTGGTCTGAAAATTCTTAAGTAAAGGAGTATTCCATGACATGCTTTCCCCAAAATCATCCTTGTTTAAGCTGCTGGATGCCTAACTCCTTTCTAAACTGCACAGGGAACCAAAATGGGACCTTTAGTTCCCTGGCAGACTTGTTTCTCTACGCTGGCACAGAGCAGAGTACCAATGATACAGGATGCGGTGGTGTGTTTAGGCTAGGGAGAGCAGCCTTCAGCCTTTCTGCTGAAACCAGGTCAGTGTGCAAGAAGGAATGCAGTAGATGTGGGGCCAGAAAGAGTAATTAAGTGAGCATGGATCTGCAGCTTGACAGATTAATCAATAGCTAGACAGGCATAACAAAAAAATATATATTAACTTCAGCTCATTTTGCGCATGAATTAGTACTACAAATGAGTTTAGTCTTGGATGATAAAGGATTTTGTTCTGGCTTAAATTCACTTCCAAATTTTCAACTATCAGTAGATCCAGTCTCTCTCTTGCAAATTAGGTATGCCTTGCTGGGATATTTCATTGGAGGAAATCTCTTCATATTTTTCCCTGCACAAAACTTCACCAGAACTAAAGCTTGTCACATCATTTGGATTGTGTGAATCACGGAACAAGAGACCCTCAGCTATCTAGAAATAATCTTCCCTCTCTCCTCCACCATTTTCCAAACTTTATTTTTATACTTAAGATCAGAGATTGATAATTTGCTAATGCCATTATCTTTTATTCAATTTAAAAGCGACTTTATGGGCTCTCAGTATAGGAGTTGTCCATTGGTCTTGCTAATAAATGTAGTCTTTAATAACTAATTGTAATCAGAAAAAGCTTGAAAGGTCCCACATTTTTCATAACAAGCCTGAAAGCTCTAATACTATATCCAGTAAATTGTTTTCTAGAATTTCAGTCTTGTGCTACAAAGCTTTATTGTCTTTTCATATGCAAACATTCAGCTGAATGTTTGCAGTTACTTTCACTAGGTTTTTAATCATTCACTGTATCACTCCATGTCATGCACTGCACTYGAAAAACGGTTAAGTCATTCAAAAGGTAAAAATGCAGGCAACATGCATATGTTCAATACGTGCATGAGTAGCACTCCACACATGGGGGCTGAAAGACTATTGCCATGAACCTCCACCTTTCCCAGTAATCACCTTTCCGTTGAAGTTCTGTACGGACACGTACAAACTCGGTTCTTTTTCACTCGCTGTGAAGTGCAAAGGCCTTGGTATCATGATGCATCAGCTTCTTTAGCTGCCACGCTCCCTCCACCAACAGACCTCAGAAAAACAAAACAAACAAACAAACCGAATTGCTACTACCATAAAAGACCTAATCTTCTTTTCACGGCTTGACAGCTACTAGGATTTCCCTTTAATCTGTCCTGTGTCTCTGCTTTCTGATTCCCTCTCCCCAAACGATCACCCCTTCCCGACACACCAGCCGCAGTTACTGAACCACACACCTGCCACATGAGCCAGTCTCAGCTGCTCTGTGCTGACTCTGGCAGCTCCTAACCAGTGGGATCAGGAGGATCCCTGCTAGCTTCTTATGTTAAACATACTTAGAACATTGGAGGACACTGGAGCGGTTAAGTTCGTTTCATTTAACTTTAAGAATTCCTTTTATAAGCAAAATGGATGCGGATAAAGTGAGAGAAGGTGCTGGTTTAACTATCTGAAGAGTCTGAATGCCCAATTTATCCACAGAAAGCAGTTAAAACAGCAGTGCAAGCATCTCTAGTAATACTCCCAGTGCGTTTTCACAGTTCATTGCCTGGAGAGAGCTAAGTTTCTTAAATAAAGTCAGTTTTTATTCTTATTCAGCCTTGTTTCTCTTCTGAGATCAAGAAAAATGAGATTGTAATATGAGCTAGAGGAAATCCATTTAAGTAGTTCTAAAGAAGTGGCAGCTTACAATAATATAGCATGAAGTAACACTTTGGGATGAGAACATTCATAGTTCCTCCTCAGCAGAATAAACACCACTGCTGATAGTATCTCATTGTGGTTGTAGCCATTCCATTAAAGGAAGGCTTTCAGCTGACTTCAGTGGGGATTGAAGTGAGCCTGTATCCTGTTTTGAACAGGATGAAAATAAACGTAATGGTTTGTATTCAAAAATATTGCAGACAGGATACTTAAGTGCTAGCAGTGCAAACAGTTTTACTGAAGAAAATTTAGAATGTAATGCATGATTCACACTCTTCTTGCGTATGGATATCCACACCAAAATAACACATGCACATAGAAATCTTTAATAATAGTAGACGTGAAATTGGATAGTCAAACTTTCAGCTCCCTGTTTCTATATGATCTCATCATTACTGTATTATTAGTAGATACTGAAGCATGATCAGTATCATATTGTGTTTTAAAGTTAACTTCTATCTATATGCAGACTTCCTAAGGCTGGCCTCTGCTGATATTCTGCTGTGTATAAATGTTTGTTTATAGGTCTAATCTATATGGTAAGTACTGAAGACAAACTTGACCATACAGATTTTGTCCGAGTTGTACTATTTTAAGTCTGTAAATAGTTATCTTTTTCCCAAATCTGAAACATACAGGCAATAGATGGATTCTTTTGTTATTAAAGAGAAGAGAAAATCCAATCAGATTTTTTCTTGTTGCATCTTTTGTTATTTTTCAGCTGTACTTTGGTAACAGAACAACTATTGCTAGTACTGGAATAGGGCAGGCAATTGTAGCTGCGGATTTTGTAACATGTACTGATGATTCACTTGGTGTTCTATAAACACTGCAACTACTCACGTATATTTTTGAGGTAATTACTACTCCTATTCAAATTTGAGTTGTATACAAGCATATCTTAAGCATGCAAATGTTTTTCCCCCAAGTTTTTTTTTTATTCCCTCTAGTCCTGTTAACTCCCTCGTCATGCAACCACCATTTCTGCATTTTCACTAAAACTCGTGACGGCATCTTCACTAGTTACTTACACCTAAAATTTTATCTGCAAATAATCTGTCCTCCTTCTGTCATACAAGTTCTCCTAAGTCAGGGAGAGAAGAGATTCCCTTTTGTATCACTCCTCAACTAGTATTTTCTTCTCTTCTTTAAAGGTACCTAATTAATCATCTCACCATTTAGTGATCCTTCACTTTTCACTCATTTCATTTAGAATAGGCTCTTGAGTCAAATACTGAGAACTTGTTGGTTAATTTGTGATGCTACATACATGATCTACTGCTACTGTTAACAGTAATAAAAATTGTGGTCTTGCATTGTTGTTCTGCATGAACCATTCCTAGCAGCTTGAGTGAGTTTCACAAACCAGGTAAATGCACAACTACAGCCATGCAGTACAAGTCTTAACAGCAGCATTTCAAATGGTTGTTCTTGCCTTTTGTTCTTTTTACTCTTTACTCTCAGTGACGTCTCTTCTTGACTCAAATAGCTGTGGCACTATCTACAATTATCTTAGAGCTGAAAGGTGCTAATCTAGCCTTTAGTTTATTCGTTATTCAGCAGTGAATCCTTAGTAATTCACTTCTCATTTCTAGTATTACTGGAAAAAGTTGTTTGTGGTACAACTGTATCATACTACTAAAATGGCAGACACATCTGAAATTCTATCACTGATAAAAAGCCATAGCTTCCTAACTGTAGTCAGTGTTCTATAGCTAGTGTATGCACTTTATGCAAATAAGATAAGTGAAAAAGGAGCTGTTAACTTAGCATTTTATTTCTTTTGGCTCATTAAACACCTGCTGCTGATGCCTTTGCAAAAACAATTGTGAAAAACAGTCACATATCTGGCATGAGAAATAACATGCATGCTGGAGGTTAAACAGATACTCAGAATATATTCATACCTCAGCATAGAGGTCATGCACAAATTTCTAACAGTGCAAAAAGATACTGCAGCTAGATGGATTCCAGCTTCCCTATTAGCTCTAAAACCACAAAGCAGATTTACCATCTAGGGGCCAATAGCCATAACACATAGCAGAACAACAGTTCATCTTGAAAACCATGTTAAAAAAGCATGAGGACACCTCAAAAACCAGTCAGACAACTCAAGCAGCAAGCAGGATTCACGTCTTCAGTAATCTGTTGTCAGGTACCCCTAGTTAAGTATTACACAAAACCCATCCCAATAACTACTTGTAGCCTTCCAGGATAATTGTGATTAAAAGTATGCATTTTGGTATAGTTCATTCACAGCATACCTCAAGACTTTTAAATTGAAGTGCCAGAGTTAATGTTGTAACTAGGAATGGATGACAAAGGTGCTGCCTCCTAACACCTTCTGCAACTTCTAAACAGCTTTGGTCCCTTCCCTGCTGCAAGACTGAAAAGTTCCTCATGGGATACATCTTAGAAATAACAAGAGAATAACTCATTATCTAACACCAACCCAAAATCCCAGGAATCCTGTAAAGTGAGGCACATAACATTCCTTACCTACCAAGCCTAGGAAGACACCTTCTCACCTCCAACAAAAGCAAGCAAATGAAGGAACTAGCTAAATGGTTCACAGGTGCCTGATTTTTTTTGGCCCAAACCAGGTTAAAACAATTTGAATTTTGTTTCAATTTCTGTCAGCTGGCAGCAATCCCGTTAAGACTCCATGCTACTGAAATACACACCCTATACACACCCCAATCTCCTCCTACCAAAGTATCTTTGGCATCAGGTACTTCAGGATGAATAGTAAGAGCAACTTGTGTCATCTCTTGGCCTACTGAAAACTTCTCGTATTAGGAAAATATCCGACAGAAGTTTCAAGTAGTTTTGCTCTTTTAGAGGTACAAGACAGTAGACTGTCATCCAAATACTGATTGTGTCCCCTTGACTTTTTTGAGACTTTTTTTGTCAGTCCCTACAAAGGAGATAGATACAATTTCAATTTGTGTTTAAGTTTCTTGGGTCTGCCATTAATTAGTGTAAATAAGTGCTCTATATAAATAAAACTTTGACAGTCCCTCCCTGTCTTTTATGTTGGTTACAGGAAGTAGCTCATTCACAATGGTAAAATTTCTAAAGGTTTTTGCAAAAATTAAAAGGAAGGACAAAATCCAAGAAGTGTTGCCCATCTACATCATTTTCTGAAATCCTTTAATCTCTGCCCTCTACTGTTTGTATTCTGTTGACCTCTGTTTGCCATAAGGCCTTTGACCAGTCCTAATACAAGCTGGAAAAATGATCTGAAGTGAAAATAGTACTTTCTATGAGTTTTTTAACTAGGTAACTGAAAAAAATGCAGCCTTTTAAATTACATTTTAGAGAATAAAGAATCTATAATGGGTGATCATGACAAAGCAGATGCAGGCACCAAGTAAGCAATGGGATTGATATGCTCTTTTTGTAACTTGATCAAATATAAATCTTCTTAACAACTTAGGTAGATAATAAAAAACACGTCTAAGATAAATTCCATTTGCATATCATATCTCACTGCTGGATAAGAACAGTGCTGCTGTAGATTGACAGCATTCTTTCTGGCCTCCTTTAAAATAATGTTTACAAGCACTTTACTATTTTCTCAACTTGGTTTGTTTATGTAAGCTTTAGATGAGTTCTATGACCAATTCTTGATTGATAAATCATAAGAATATTAAATACCCAGAATCCAAAATTAAAGTCATATAGATGAGCTCTGATTAATTGCAGATTACCTGTTCCAGTCCATATTTAGAGACATACAACACCAAGAATAAGACAGTGCACAAAGATATCAAAATACTGTATTTTGTCAATGCAATAATAATTTCAAAATTCTCTCTGTTAATATTCTCACACATTTTTCAGGTTAGTTTTTGGGACTGTATGCATTCTGTATATTGTTTACTCTAACATATAGAAACCAAATGCAAACATAGACAGAGCAAGTTCAAATTTTATTTTAAAAAATACTTTTGGAAAAAAGGCCCATATAAGGTGGGACTTTTTTTTTTTTATCTGTCATCAAAAGACAATATTATTCAATAATACCTTTAAAGCAAGAGGAAGGACAATATCTCAGTTTTTTCATTCCCAATTTATTTTTGATGAGACTAACAAGTCATACCATCCGCAGGAGTTCTGACCTTCTTTCAGAATTTTAGTCTAATTTGGCCTTTCTCAATTCTGACAACGAAACATTTGTCTCTAGTCAGCTCATGTAGGTTAGGTTATTCAGAATGGTGCGGGGAGGCATCTTTAGCCTAATAGAAGCTCTTTAGTTCAGATCTGCAGCCTGAGTATGGGATGGGGACTATGCTGGTTTTCGTGGACAGTGACCAGTACGCTCGCACTGATGGAAAAGAACAAGAATTCTTCCCTTGTTCAGCTGGCCACTGTCCTTGATAATACCAGCTAAAATGACTTTAAAAAAAATAAATACAGATATTTACTTGAGCAGGTTTCTTTTCCTTTCTTTCGAAGTTAGTCCTATGGGTGATACTGGGTAACTGTTAATTGCTTGTCCATTTTATAGGTCCATTTGTGCGGAGTGCCGTAAACTTCTGTTCAGTTAGCCTTTTCCATTTGATTCCTATGAAAGACTGCTGGGGGAATACAGAAGCAATTTAGATTATAGGATCGTGAGAAAGTACCTTATTGTCTTTGTACTCACTTGAATGTCACTTGGCTGAAATTCTCCCAATATAAGATAATATTATTAGTAAAGTTATTCGAAGAGTTTTATAAGATGGAACATGATTGTTGACTGAGAAATTCTCCCGTCCTTTGTTAATTAAGTTCACAGTATAAAGGTAGTTCTAGATTTCCATGTGACTCTACTGGCCAACTTTTCTTTTAAAGTCTGTTTTTACTACAATAGGCATTACCCATTTCTTTCAGATCAGCTCTTACAAAAATTATCCTGCCTAAATGATTTGCATGTTGCAGTATTTTCTGCTTGGGGTTCATTGTTTTCCAATGCATCAGAAGACACAAATAGTAGAGGAGTATGAATTAGTCAAAAAATACAGAGAATTTCAGATAGTTCTAGTCCCCTCTTCTTATTTTAAGATCTGAGTAGGGGAAGATTTTTTTTTCATGATCCAGCCTTCACTCCAGAGCCAGATGGGAGTTGTCTGAGCCTCAGCATGAATTGGAACAGTTTCCAGGTATGATCCCGAGAGGCCTGATGGCAGCAGTGGCTATTCCTGGTTTCCTTGACTGCAGAAATGGGAAGAAGTGTAGAGTTGCAAGGCCAAAGCCACAACACGGGAAGAGGCTTCTGTCATCACATCACAGGGAATATTCTCTGTAAGCATTTAATTTTAGTTTATAACCCACTTACTTACACTAGCAAAGAATGGGACTATAACAGAACCAGTAATGGAGACCATTGTGTATGTGGTGGGCTACTACTTCATCAGTGTTTTAACTTCTGTTCCACAGATTGCACCGCTCAGGATTGCAGTGTACCATCAGTCCTCTTGGGAAAATGGGGAATTGTAATTTGCAGTGTTAAAAGACACAGATTCATACCTCTTGTTGAGGCTGACACCTGATATTTTCATTTGTTTATACCATTATATATTGAGTAGACCTGTGACATCAAAGAATATTGTACAGATACAATAGGAACTGTGCACTTCAGCCTAAAGTCTCATCACATCTGAAACAACAGACAATTGTTAGTCCTTCAAATTAATACATTATTGAAATTAGTATCCGATAATGTGTTCCTGTAATTTAAAAGTCTTTCGTGTTCTGTTTCTTTTTGCAACAAGCTTGCGCAAAGCAAATTTTACACACCTATGTAATCACAGTCATGAAGCAAAGTTCAGATTTGCTTTTGGGAATATTCAGAGCAAGAAACGTAATCAGAAGACTTATGCTCATCTACTCAGGGAGTGGAAACAATATGGTAATCGAACAATAGTTCTAATTTGAAGTAGGCTAGCCTCAGAATCTTAAATACCACCATAAATGTCACTGAATTACAAATTAAGGTAAGTTTATCTGTTCATGAACATAAGTGAACTGAAAAAGAGGTAAAAGAAAAATCTCTGAAATTACTATTTAAGGTGATATTCTGCCACTTAATGAACAATAAAAAATGAGAGCATGATGGGTTCTTACCAGTTGTAAAAACAGATATATGTACCTGCCAGTTACAAAATGGCTTCTATCATAGCGCCCTGACTCTGCCAAATTTAAAAGGCCAAGCACAGAACAGCTTCTTGAGGGAAAAATCTTCCTACCAATAAGCAGTTGCAAAAAGGCATTTTGTGGGACACTATCAGCTCTGTGGCAGTACAGAGAGATGCTCCAGAGCAGCATTCTTTATTCTGGTACATTTGAGTTTAGGATGGTTTTAGTTAACATCATATTCATTATTTTACTGATGGATTTCAAGTGCTTTCAGTGATATAGGAATAATTTATATATAGTATTAGTTTGAATCTTTAGCCATAGCATAAGCACTAGGGAAGATCAACAATTAATTTATTTTACTTTTTTTCTGCTTAAAACATCAAGACAGAAAAAAAAAATCATTTTAATCCACTTATACATGAAAATGGATATTATATATTGTTATCCAAATAAAATAATATTTTGTTAGTACAGGCTAAATATTTTGATTTTATGCCTTGGCCTGGTAGATATCCAGAGAAGAAACTTTTTATTAAAAAAAGCCAACCTAATAACTCAAATTGTAATATTTTCATATAGAAGTGGTCTTAGATAATACTTATATATCCTTGGGAATCATGCATACTTTTCTCTTTTAAAAGAAGAAGTATAATAACCAGGTACCTACCCAAAATATAAACAGCAAGTTCTCCCAGAGCTAAACATACAGCTGTGTTTTTGTTACATGCCGTGACATTTTCATCTGAATTGATTACAATTCAGCTGAATTGTCTTTTTTTCACAACACAACTGTGTGTCAACTGTTTTTGTGCAGCAACACTTGTTGTGCTATCTAATTGTGTTTGCAACAGTGCGTTTGGGGAGGATAAAGGTAGTTATTCCGCATTGTCTCACTAAGGTTTGAAGATACAGAAAGCAGGCACACAGCGAAGGGGTAGAAGGATGTGAAGTATTCTAGCATGCTGCCTGGAGTCCTGGGAAGAACAGGGTAAGAGACCTGGATTTCTTGGACTGTTTTAATCCACGTGGAGTCCCACCTCCACAGTAAAATCGAATTGCTAAGGTACAGTTACAAGTAGAAAACAGCGTGCTAGCTTAGTTACTGTCAAAGGAAACAGGGTTGGCAGGCAGGAATAGCAATTATATTACTGCTTACAAATATTTATGGTGAAACGTAAGAATAACTTCATAACTAACTGGTTAAAATGGGTTAATTGTTACAATATAGATAGAATGGGATTTGTCTGTCCAGATTTAGCATCCGCATGTAGGTGGCTACCTCTTAGCTAGTCACTCTACGCTTCCTTTGTAGTCAGGGGAGAAAAATAGTCATTTGCGGAGGTCAGTTCATCTCAGGCTAAGGCAGCAGTCAAAAACCAGTCTGAACAATTGCATTGCAGGAATCTCTTTTTCTCTCCACTAATTATAAAGGAAGCCTGAACAACTACTCTGTATGGCAATGTCTACATTATAGGTGTCTAAAAGTGGTGAGAATAATCCCTCCCGAGTCCAGGGAATTACTGTTTCAAATAGTTAGAATTTGAGTTCAGTTTTTCAAATTTGCCTCATTATTTATTTCTATTGGCCAATGTGATCACTAATAATTTCACTGGCTACATCTGTAGCATGGAATTGTCTGGACATGTTATCGCTCTCGTCTTTTTGATGTGATGACTTCAGAGCAGAAACAGCCCCCTGATATAAGGGGCTTAGAGAGAAAACAACAGCAGAGGAAAACAGCATTTGTTGGGTAAAACTATATTTTCTAAATATACGTTGGATGTGCAGTACTACATAATAAAATGGGATTCTGGGGAGAGCTGAGTTTCTGCTGAACCATATATAATGCTCTGAGCTACACAGCTGAAAAATACATGAAAAGCTGTTGCCTTCTGAAATTTGCCAGAGGTTTTGTTAGCGATGTTTTTAAAATGATTTAACAGTTACAAATGTTTGAAGTCTAGGGAAAGTGGAAATGGTGGCCCACATGAATAATCTGTTCTTTTCATCCTACTTCACCAACGCCCTTCAGCATTAATGAAAAGCAACAGTTGAAAGAGTATTTTCTCTACCTCTTTCATTTTAAGGGTTAAACTGTGTTCTTGATTAGACTGGCATAAAGCTAAAATAACTCAAATTATTAACTTGTGGTAATTCCAGATTTATAACAGAATAAATGAAGGCTGAATCTGATCCTTCCCTGTCATGCTCTGTGTATTCCACATACCTTGAATTGCRAGAGAAATCTGAGAAGAGAATCGAGTTTAGTTGTTTTGTTTCAGTCTAGTTTTTCCTTTTGTGATTATTCTTTCATCATCATGGTAGCTGAAATTTGGACTTCTTAAGCATTATTCTTGGATTCTGGAAAGTTTAATAAAAATATGAACTTTGAATATGGCATATAAAGTGTAAGTCAAATTCTCCTCTCAAATAGCCTAAAGTGAATCTACCATAACTGTTAATGGAAGTGGATTTATTCTGGATACTTTTGGTCAGTCACAAAACCTTATGTATTTTAATCAAAATAGGACAATTTATCCCACAAAATATAAATAATATTATTATATCAAATATGCCAGCATTTTGATTTTGAAGGGCTTTGATTTAAAAATTCTTTGGTTTAAAATACTATTAATTGTTTGTGTAGCAAGCTGTTACTGCTGAAGCTGGGTAGTGTCCACTTAACAGCATTAATGGGAGGCCAAAATTTTTGCAATAACATTACATTTTTCCCAGTAAGAACAATATGATTAAAAATCACTGATAATTTACAAGTTTACAAGACATCGGTAGAGAGTTACTGAGTTTGTCATTGAGACTGTGACCTCACTGAAATCTGCTGTAAAACTGTTCAGCATTGCTGTTCCTAGAGGGCAGGGAGAATGTGATCGGTGAATCTGTGCGTGCTCCTCCTGAGCCTGGGCTCATCCCGTTGAAATTAGTGACAAAACTTCCAATGACTTCGGTGAAAGCAGAACCAAACCTATACACAAACAGTCAGATTCAGCTTTTATTTTCAATTACAGAAATCTGGAGAATCTCTTCTAAAATTAGTGGAATTACTGTGATTTACCCCAAAGGAATTGGGAGTATTTTTCTTTAATTAACGAGGGGGAAAAAGACATAATTCTTCTGTATTGCCTCATCACTACATATCAACCAAGACTCTCTGCTGTCAAAATCATTATCTGCTTAAGTTGGAGAGGAAGAGCTGACTTCATCATTTGAGGATTTAAGCTTTCACTGTCTACTGAATTTTCTGTTCTCCTTATCCCTCGGCTTATGCCCTTCCCCACATCTCAGAAGAGACAAATTTCTGTTTTCTGATTCTGTCTAGTTTTCTTAAAATTTAATGTAACTTCTTTTTCCATTAATGTGTAATCTGAACTGAGACAACCAGAGCACTTTCACTTCACTACTTCAGAACCACCTGCCTGGTAACTTTTAGATTATCATCGTTAAATTCAAACCCAAGGCCCGTAGCCAAAACACTGAGCTGTACGAGAAGCTTCCTAAATCTGACTTCAAGATAATACGTTCAGAAGAGTCGTTCAACTCTTCACCAATGGTCGCTAAAGTAAGAAACACATAATCCACAGACTGAGGTGTAATGTAGCATTCTTTATGGATCATGTAGAGTTTGTTCATCTTTGTGAGGTCCATTGTCATAAAAAAATCTCCATGGCCTTTCACAGAATTCATCTGCGAAATGTCAGTGCTTTGGTAATGGGAGATGTCATAGGCTTTTCTCCTAACTGTGCCATATAGCTAAGATCTTTTCTACTTGATTGCACTCATCACTGGCTTCTTGAAGATTGGTACCTCATTCTTCCAGGCACATAGGCCTAGCCTAGGATAATGTCCTTTATCCAAGGGCAGGGATCTGTGCTTTTTGGGTGAAAGCTTCCAACTAAATGGTGAGAGAGAGACAGCCAAGCTAATGGCAAGAAGCTCTGTGTTCTGCCACGCTGTCTCTCTGTATCTGTATCTCTTCAGTTAGCAGATATATGCACTATTGATGAAAAGTCGCCTATAACGGCACTTAAGCCATCAGCTCAGGCTTCCCACAGCCGCAGAGTCAGAAACAGTTTCCCCTAAGGAACTACAAAATACACACTCATTTTTTTCTCCTTCATGATACATATGTAGATGTTCACAGTGACTGTTTTTTTCCTGCCTGACTGCTGTTATAACATCTGTAGAAGAAATTCTGTCGGCCACCCGAAGGGTGTGACCCACAATGGCGCGAAATATGGAGCCAATATAAAAAACAAATTGTGTGTGTAAGAGTGTCAGCAAATGGATGTGAAGAACCGCTGAATGGCAAACCACTGAGTTTTTCTCAAATCTTGCAGAGGAAAATGTTGTTGAAACAGGTTAGTAGCCTCCAGAACAAATACTGCAAAAACACACATGAAACAGCTTGTACAATGAAACGACCAAAGCCAGATCAGTTACTACTGCCAGAAATTAAACTGACATATGTCTGCAGAGCTAACAGGCTAACATTGAAGGGTTGGGTTTTTGTGTGTGAATTGCTCAAGCAAAATGCAAATGCAAACATATCAAAAAACTTGTGGTTCAGAACTGCAGATGGGAACCATCCACAAGTGCAGATTAATGTAATAAAACCTCCCCATTCCTTCACATGCATGGACACACAGTAAGAGGTAGAGCATCCTAGCCGCACAGAGGCAAGCGGCCTTAGAATTTGCAGATGTGACTGTTTCAGGGAGAATTTGTTACAAAAATTCAGCAGCTAGGAGTCTTTTCTAATGCAACACTAGACAGTCTGCATTTCCCTATAAGGAGGGGCCAAATACCGTGGAGGGTCTTCTCCCAACAGGCATAATCTAATGGATTATCTTCCTGAATCATTAGCGGAACACAATGGATCTTCATCAGGCTCAGGTACTGGATGTTAACGGAGCAGAATCCAGGCTASTGAAGGAGATGACTTAATTTTGTGAAAAGAGAGCGAGCTGGAGCAGCAGCTGATGGAAGGCCAGTATCCCCTGAGAAGGTCATTTTCACTGTATCAGCAGCCTTTCTCCCCTTACTATTTTTTTCTCTACACATAGAAAATCATTCCTAGCTCACAGTGACATTCATCTTTTCTTTCATCCAGCAAAACGGCGGCTTATTGTTTCAAAGACATCGTTTTCTTCCCCCCGTTAGAAGTGCCGTTTTATTTGGAAAATACAAGGAGAGGGCAATGTTAATCGCTAATCTGATTTCAGAGGAAAAAGACGCGCACAAACCTCACTCACCTCTCGGCAGCGAGCGGCAGGCGGGCGGACGGGCAGGCAGGCGGGCACGCAGGCAGGCAGGCGGGCGGGCGGGCAGGCGGGCACGCAGGCAGGCGGGCAGCTCCAGCGCCTCGGTCCGTCGGTGCCAGCGCGCCCCGCCACGCCGCGTCCCCGGCTCCTTCGGCCCTTTTTCACAGCAGCATCGCGGCTCGGCAGCGAGCAGACGCACACGGCTGCACACAGCGGAGCAACGGCTCAGGCAGGAGGCAGAAACCTGCCCTGCCTCATTTCTCCCCCCACCCTCCGGAATAACCAAAAAAACCAGAAATGCAGTAACAGAACCACTTGTCCCGTGCTCCCCGGCGTGAGACAGGGAGGCGCTCCGCGAGCGCGCAGCGACGCCGGGGCAGGGGCAGCGCGGCGCTGCCGCTCGGAGGAGGAGTCGGAGGCAGCGAGCCCGTTTCCAAGCCAACGGCGGGGGGCAGCGCTGCCGCCGCGGGCGCGGAGCGGGGCGGGGGGCGCGGAGCGGGGCGGGGCGGAGCGGGCAGCGCGGCCGCGGCCGGGCCCCGGCGCCGCCTGCCCCTCACACGGGCTCCATGGCGTCCCGGGCGCTGCCTGTTGACGTTTGGGGGATTTCCCCCCCCGTCTACTCCGCCGTATTGCACCGGCGCCTTATATAAGCTGTAGGCACGTATGTGCGCTATAGGGGAGGCTGCGGGGACGCATTCACCTGCTCGCGTGCGCGGAGCAGCCCGGCGCCGTAGCGCTGCCGCGCGTGTCGGTGCGACGAGCTTCCCCGTGAACGTGGCCCGGCGCGGGGAGGCTGCCGGGGAGCAGCGCGGACAGCTCGCACGCATTCGGGAATGATGCAATCAAGGAGAGAGGCAGAGGGAAAACACTTTATCCAGTTACATGGAATTTATCTACTGTTCCCGTCTACTTTTTTCCATCTTTCCCTTTCTGTGCATACTGCGCCTGTATTTTCTTCACCTTTTCCCTTTTTGCCTTTCACTCTTTCCTATCTTGTGCATTTGTCTGTGTGATTTACTACAGCTTTTTTTCTTTTTTTAAGTAGCGCTGAGTATCATTTTCCCTTATCTCATTAGCGGATTTACTTTTTTTCCCCCCCCTCATTTTTTCTAGTGTTTTCTTCCTTTTAGCCATGCTACAATACTAGTTGCACTGTAGGGGCTGCAGCCTTGATCAAACAGCTGTGGTTTCTGTCTACATAGCTAATCTCATAGCCGTAATTTATTACTGATGCATTTCTGCTGGAGGTAGCAAGAGAGAAACTCCAGCATAGACAGAATGCAGACATTTTTTTCCACAATAAGGCTAACATAATACAGTGCAGAAAGCATCTGATTCCTGTAAATACTACCACTTCCACTACTGATATGATCAGCAGAGCTGCAGCATTGATGAATTATAATAATGAAATGTTTTAGTATAAAACAGAGTGTAGCTGCACTATTTTTCCTGCACACAAATAAGAACCAAGCATCAGTGTACCATGTGAGGGAGATTTTCATCTAAGTAATGAATCGTAGGGCTTGTTCACACTAGAAGAGTTTGCTGGTACATCTAGAGTAGCAAAGTTATTCTGGTGAACGCCTAGTGTAGATACAGCCTGTGCTAGGGTAAATGTATGTTGGCTAATGCAGTTTACAACTGAAATTCCCAATTTTCTGAACAAAATTGTGTCATAGTCTATATATTTGCATTTATACAAGGAATTTTACTGGTATTAATATTTAATTAATATTATCAGGCAGTGGTCAATGTTTTAATTCTAATAGTTTTTTATTTTTGTTTTTCAAATGTACTCTTTACTTGCAATTGCATAAAACCCCAGTACAGTTATGCTCATAAGGGAATAAAATAAAAAGTGTATCTGTGGTAACTGACTGAGTCTAGATAGAAGGCTAAAAGAACAATAACAAGGTGTACAGGTTTAATCTGCTATTCCATAAAGAACAAGTAGTTACTATAGAAACTGTCACCTTACATGTGTCTTCAGCATAGTACTTTACATGTGGGAAAAAAAAAAAAGCATCTTCCACACATTGACCAACTTTGGTAGAAATAATGGCATCAGCTACCATCATCCTGTGTAGGATGATCATCACTGACATGCTCTCTCCAGATTTCATCACTTTTAGGTACTTTTGATTGATATAACAAAATGCTTTCTTTCTTGCAGTTTTGAGGGAGGCACCTCACTGTAGATCAAATCTTATAAGTGAAGGAATTATGAGCATGCAGCGCGTGAATCATGGAACAGGTCTTGCTCTGAGAAGTTCAGGTGTTATTGCTTCAACACCACAGTTTGGGAGCTTGCCGTTGATTTATGGTATAGTTAAAACTTGACTCACCTGAAAAATAAATCAGCAGATCTGTCTATATTTTCCTCAATCTCACCTTGTCCTGTTCCCAGAAATTCTCAGTCCAGGCCTTTCAGATGGCATTGATTGCACTTCACATAGTCAAGCTTCCATAGGAATTTAAAGAGAAATATATGTCTCAAAATAACTTGTGCAGATAATTAAATACTAAAGTCAAATTGGGTGTATTTGATAAACATGAAAAGCATAATTCTTAAGCTCAGTGCTCTAAAACTTGTTCTTTATATATGGTTAGATTGAAAACATATAAATGCGTATTTAAAGTGAATAATTTGCATTACTTTTTATACCTGAAAAGTCTGGAAAAATTATCACTTACAATGTTCCATAAAAAGCGCTTGATGGGATGAATGGGTTAACAAATAGCACCTTGAGGGAATTGTGATGATCTGATTGGATTCCTGCTCTCTCCTGCAGGTAAGGCAGGTCACAGGTTTTTTTCCAAGTCAGAAGAGGTTTTTATTCGAAGGTAATAGTGTTTGACTGTTGATATGTGACATCTAATATGCAGCTTACAGGAATACATAACTGCACTCATTTCACTCAACTTTCCAGTGCTGTTCATTGACCAAAAGCCAAATCTTTGCCTCTTTTGTGTCGCTTTCTGTTTGGGATCAATCAAAATAGATGCATTCATACATGTTTAGTGTGAAGATAATAGTGCTAAAACAGGAATGTGTTCTTAAGTGCAAAATCCCACAGGGATTTTTGCAAACGTCCCACAGGGATTTTTCTAATCCATTAACGTTTATTACACCATGACAACATCAAAATATTTATACGCACACATACAGGGTTCTTGGTGAACGTACATCTTCAAATGATAGAGGGGAAAATTGAGAGGCCRCATCTGGTCTGTAATAAAAATATAATAAAAGACATTTTGTATTTCATTCAATTTTCTACCAAACACTCTCTTTTTAACAAGCAATTGTAGATCTGGGTTAGATATTTATAGATAGGTCTGTGATTCTCTTTGAGCATGAAGAACTGAACAGAACATTTAGAGAAGAATAAAGAGGCTGTATTTTTATTTTTAACCATTTTTCTCACGTGGAAGAGTTTAAAATAGCATCAAGTGCAGATGACTGGAATCTGATATTTATAACTATCTGGCTTATTGTTGCTTTGCACCAGTGGCTGTGAGATGGTGGGAAAAARGTCATGAATGTATCTTTCAGCAGGTGGTATCAGCCTGAATACCTCCTTTGGCTTTAAGATTTAGGATGAAAATTCATTTTCTACCAGGATTTCACTCTTGTGTCTTGGTCCTGCATCACTCATGACTGAGGGTTTGGCTTAAAATCAACTGTTCACTCTTTCTATCAGATCTAATCATGGGAGTTATGTGGGAATTTGAAACCAGACAGTGAGTTACAGCTAATAACACAATCAGCTAACGAGAAGGACTTCTCTAGTTTTTCAAAAGGAAAAAAAAAAGAAAAAGAAAAAACAAGCTAAGCCTAAAAATGTAAGTAAGTGCCTCCTGTACATTTCTTCATGTTTTTATTATGTACCTACTATATCTGCAGCTCGCAGTCACTGGCTTGACTGCTGAATCAGCACTTGCCACTGAAGCCAAGTCGAGGCAAACAAGCACTAAACGGCGCGGCTGGCGGGCAGCGGCTTGGAGGCTCGCCTCGAGCCGGGGAGACGGGCTGGCCCTCCCGGGCAGCTGGCGCTCCGCAGCAGCCTGCTCTCACCGTGAGCTTTGGGGTCGATGCATGGACCCAAACTCCTGCAGAGCCGCCATGGGAGGAAAGCTAGAAACAGAGATTTCTTGAAGGAAGATAAAGGAGTATAATTCTTTGTAAAGCATCCATCCTTCAGGGCTGCATTATTAGGGGAAAAAAACAGGAGAATAGGAATAGTGTTTTCTCATTTCCCATTATTAATGGCAGAGAAATGGAGAAAAAAAAATCAAACTTTAATGCAGAAAGAAAGTGGGAGTCATTTAGTACAGAAAAAAATATCACATATGACCAGACTGGGGACCAGACTCTTTTCAGTGGTGCCGAGCGACAGGACGCGAGGCAACGGGCACAAACTGAAACACAGACACTTCCATGTGAACATGAGGAAAAACTTTTTCACTGTGAGGGTGACAGAGCACTGGAACAGGTTGCCCAGAGAGGTGGTGGAGTCTCCTTCTCTGGAGATATTCAAAACGTGCCTGGATGCAATCCTGTGCAATGTGCTCTAGGTGACCCTGCTTGAGCAGGGGGGTTGGACTAGATGATCTCCAGAGGTCCCTTCCAACCTCAGCGATTCTGTGATTCTGTGAAAGTCATTTACAGTTTATTCGTTGTGATAAAACGCATTTTTTAAACAAAAAGATGTACCAAACTGTAGGTAATTAAGAAGCACACACAACATGGCATCAATTCTGTAGCTGTTATAAGCACATCCACAAACAGCAATTTCTTATCTAAACCTATTAAACATTATTGAAAATAAAAAAGTATACAGCAAAAGACCAATATGTCAACGCCTGGCAAACTCATTTGAGATCGAAATCTGTAGATTCGTTGGGAATTAGAGCCAAGGAGATGCAATAAAGTAGGCTAGGAATTATTTTAGCAAATTTTTTTCAACAGAAAGTGCTCATTTTTTGAAACCAAAGCTTTTAAACAAAAAGTACCAGTTTCAGATCACCTATTAAATTTTCTGAGCAACAGGCTATTGGTTATTCTTGAGATACCCCCTCTTCACCGCTACAGTCTCCCTGTTTGAAGGTTTTTGTCTTTGTATGAATGATTAAATATTCATTGAAGCAGTGACTTGAAAGTAGGTTTCTCCCACTTGAGGATACAGGTAGGCATTTAGGTTTTGTTGTTTAATTTTTGCCTGAACAAACAAACAAAAAGAAGGAATGTCTTGATTTAGAATCTTTTTTTTGTCACTGATGTTCTTGCCAGCTGAAGGCATATTATCAAACTTCGCCCTTAAGAAAATTATATATWTTTTTAATAGGCACTTGGAAAAAAAACAGTGTAATCAGATTTCACGTCTTTATATCCTTTACACATGATAGTTCTGCTTCATGTAGGAACCTCAAAATACAGCTATCATTTTAGCAGGTGCTATTGTTTGTCCCTTATATTACCTTCCAGTGTCTGATTAACAGGAATAAGAAATTGGTACTTAAAAAAAAAAAGACTGAAAAATTAATTTGAGGACGCAAAGGTGATTCTGGAAAGCTACGGAAAGAGAACTATAGACCTCAGGTAGTTTTACTACTGCAACTTTAGATGCCAGAGCAGTCCTGTGAAAATTTTGAGGTCCGTGTTCAGATTTAAGTAACTGAGTGTAGGTAACTGTACCTTTGGCATATTTGGCCTGTGGTTAATTTTGTGCCTACATGGACAAGAAGGTTACTGCCTACACACCTCACCRCAGACGGTGGGACTGGATGACCTCCTGAGGTCCCTTCGAACCGGAATTATCCTATGAACCTGCAATCCTATACGGCAGCATCAGGGCCTCATTTTCCGCAGTCCTACCCACTGGTGACCACTTATGAAGTACAAAGGAGATACTCAAAGTTGTAGTTTTAGCCAATTATAATTGATCACTACCTGCTTTGTGAAGCATTTTTAGACAGAGGCGGGAAAAACTGTAAAGGAGCCAGTTCTACAGCTACATTAATGACAAATAGAAAATTTAGTAAATGTGACTTCCGATTTTTGYGATTTTCCACTCTTCTTCCTTAAAAGAGCTTTTGCTCTGGCCTTGACATGCAGAAGAGCCATTCAAATGACAAAGGCAAGTGACTCAGGAAGCTATTCAGCCTCCAAATACAAGGCTCTAGGGCCATTTCAGCATCCGAGGGCATCCCGTCTAGCCTCCAGCTGCAGACTAGCAATGGCCAAGTGTCCTGCAAGTCTTGTGTCAAAACTGACAGTGGCAGGCAGCTATCTCAGAAACCCGAGGTGGCTAAAATGGCATTAGACACCACGTGCAGCAGTCTGAATCACTTCCTTACTAACTGGCTGGTGGAATCGATAAAAGCACAAAGCACATTATGCTAGGTTTACTTAACAAACAAACTGATTAAATTGATAAACACTCTATCAAATCTTTCAACTAATGTAGTTTTCAGAGTTAATTATAACACTGGTATTTTTAAAAACATTAGAAATTGCTGCCATTTTAATCTATGTCTAACAGCTTGTGAGATAGATTCTGATATCTATTATAATTGTGGCAAATATGAGTCTCTATTTCTGCTTAAGGCCTTAGCGGTTTGACTGTGCTGTTTATAATGTTCTTTAAAGCTAAGTACATTAACTGAAGTGCCTATGCTAAATCTGGCATGTTATAGAAGCTAGACCTAATATTTTAGTTCAGGTTAGATAACAGGTTCATTTTGCTGCACTTGTGGCTCGAGTCCTGCTGCACTTTTACAAAAAATGATAAGAAAAAGTCTTTTTACAAGAACATCCTTATTCATTCACATAAAGACCCTCATTCGGACATGCATCGCTAGTCACAGAACGTGTATACTGCTAAGGTTTGCGCCTGTTGGTGATAGACTCCTTCCAGCAAGCGCCTGTGATTTACGGCTTGCTGGCGGAAGAAGGCTCTCAGCCCAAGAGCATCGTTTACGGGAGGCACCGCAAATAGCAAATAGAGCGTCCCCAAAGCAGCCCACACCCTGGCCAGCCACGTGTTCAATTACAATTTAAGAATTTTTTGCTGTTGGAAGTAAAGTATAGGCTAAAAATACTGGAAAGCACTGTTGTAGAACCACATTCAGAAGAGAATGCAATATTCATTGAGCAGCATAAGTTTGCTTTAGAAACCTGGCTCTCCATATGAACAGCCGGATCTGGAAGGTGGCAGGCGTGAGCGGACTGCGGGGAATTACTCGTCCTCCCACACAGCTCCATCGAGCAAGCGTCCGGGCCTGGGGCTCCCGGGTGCACGTGTTCCCTCTAGGCTCTTTTGGAACAGAATTGCCAAGCCAGGCCGCTTGAAGCAGAAAAGGATTTCACCCACCTATGCTGCTGTATTCTTCTTTTCCTAAAGATTTTACCAGTTGTAACTGTGCTACTGTGCCCATCGTGGCGCCAGCGTAAGCAGTGCGAACCGTAGCATGAACAAACTCGGCAAACTCCCTGCAGCTCTGCCGGCGTGCCAGGTCAGCAACGCAGCCAGCAGAGCTCCGCCAGCGCCACAATTTCTCCAGCTTCTTCTTCTTGGAAACTTTCTCAGGCTGTTTTCAAAAGTAGTTAAAAAAATTAAGCCTCATGCCGCTCTAACGATGATGAAAATCTAAAAAAGAAGCATATATACAATGAGACCAAATTTTGTTTTACCTCCTCCTGTTCTTTTACCGCAATTCACAGTCGTTCAGTGAGTTTTCAGTCTGTGCAATGATTCATATAGCCAAGCTGATTCAAGGTAGTTTTCAAGATAAAATTCCCTTCAACCTCTGTATCAGACACATGACTAAATCCAGGTACTATGTTCCTTTAATCCTCTCATTTTGATTTATTTTTTGACAGTAGTATAATCAAATCTATGTAGGAAACTTTCTCCTTCATATTCCCTGTTTCTGATTACTTGTAATTCAGTTACATGATAGATGTTCAGAGAATATTTTCTCCATATTAATTACATATTTTTCCTAAGGAACAAAATTGACAAAATAACTACTCTTTCATGTCGGAGCATGCATATGTGAGGTTAATTCACTAGTTGCAAAAAAAAATTTCAAATAACTAAGATATTATTTTAGAACTGTAAATTTATGTTCCCATAGCCATAAAATTCTGTGGGTTTTGCAAGGCAATGCCTTTTCATCACACAGAAGTCCAGTTGCACAAATATAGCCTTATGGTAAAAAAACAGAAATTTAAGATAATTAACAACACGATTTCTTAAATTTCATTCTTATTTCTTTAATTTTTTGGCCTGTTGTCCCAAAAGGGAAAAAGATTTTTTTTAAAGAGTTCTCACAGCAAAAAGTCTGAAAACTGAAAATTAGCAGTTGCGTATTTCTCTTGCCTTTGCCTCTTAAAAGTTTAAACCATTTTTACCCGTGCGGAGCATCGCCACAGCCCCCCCCTCCCACCGGGCAGGAGCTGCCGGCCCCGCGCGGCTGCCCGGGGAGGAGGTTTCGCGCTGCGCCCGGCTCCGCAGCCCCCGCGGCCCTGCCAGCCCCGCGGCGCTGGGCCCCGGCGCGGAGGAAGGGCGCGTGGGCACCGCGGCGGCGAGCTGCCCTCGCTCAGCTCGCGGCTCCCCCGCCGCCCCGAAGCGTCGCTTGAGCAGCCTTTTGCCTCGTCCTGCTCTTCTCCCCATCCAACAGTCATCTGTTTAGGGAAGGAGCCGTGTTTCCCACATCTTGACAGCAAGCCTCCGGGACGGGGCAGGCCTCTCGCAGAGGGGATCTCCAGAAGCTGCTGCCATAAAGCAGTAATCAATCATAGGAACGTCTCAAACCGGGAACACTGCGTTTGCCTTACTGGATCCGTTTGTCCGCGATGGAGACTTGCTAGCGTAGTTGTTAACGCTTTCGGCACTCTTGATCGACGTGCTCGGTATTTAAGGAAATATAAAATCCAGTATTTATGTCAGTGTTTGTAGATAGGCCAGTCCAAGCTCTCTTTTGAACATATTTACTTTGTCACACTCACTAAATTCATTGTTTTCTGGGAATTATATTCTTCATGGCAGGTACTTGTGGCAGCAGTGATGCCATCAGTGTCTTTTATGGTAAACTGCTGCCCTGGTCACATCTTATGGTCGCATGTCTCCATTAGTGACCGGCAGCAAAAAAGGGAATTTTTGACCTGACGCATCCAAAGTTGGGTAGCAACTCGTGGTCGAGGCACAGCTCTTTGGGAGTTGTTATCTCAAGCCTTTAATTTTCTCTCCAGTAATTGATCTGAGGACTTTGGAGCAAGTACTGCATATGTCAGATTGTTTTCCTTCCTTCATGCATTTTGGCAAAGTCTTCCCTGTGGAGGAAATTAATAAATTTCAGGATGACATTTCCTTCTTTATGCAAAAGAACAAGAAAAAACCCTCTGGGTTTTTTTTCTTTTTTTTTTTTTTTTTACAATTTTTTATAATCTTTCTCTGAATAAAGGAAAGGTACTTCTTCAGAGAAATAAAAGCTGAGAAATTTCCTAATTTGTGTGTGATCGATATGCATGTATGATCAACTGAATGCGTGTTATAGTTACGGGTGTGCACATGCATTCTCACACAGAGAGCTATATTGGATGATCATGAATATATCTATGTATGAAGTTTGAAATTTAGAAAGCTTAAGGGAGATTATTTATACAGGAGATGCAGGCAGCTGGAGTTCTGGTAGGCAAAATAAAAATACTGCAAAGGATATCAATGCTTATATTTCAAGATGCAAGCAAAACATCATGTTTATTTCTGTTAAAATATTATTGAAAGACAAACACAGAAATGTTGTTGCAAAGAAGAAAATATTCTGACTTTCTAAGATGTCAACAGATTTTTTCTATTTAGGTAGCAGGCTTGGTAAAGCAGAAGGGGTATAGGCAGGCGAGTTCCTTTTCGTCTCTTGTGGCCTATCTTCTGCTCCAAACATACTGAAAAGACATTTTAGCCCAAATTTAAAATATTGTTGTATTTAATCGGCTCCCTGACACAACCTTGATGCTGGAAACACTGAGTCTCTACATGCTGAGTCTTAACACTGAATTAGCTACTACAGGATTCTCAAACTATGCTCTTGTGACTGGTGACTCAGAAGCCTTCTCAGGGAGTCTAAAGATTAAATTTTTTTTTCAGTCTAAACGGTGGTGAGCAAGGAACGATGAGGAAGGTTTTCTGGGGAAGGAGCTGTTGCTCAGCTCTCAGAAAGAAAATATGACAGCGGCACGGCATTATCGAACGTGCGTAACGTGCGCTAGCACTCGCTGGTTTGGTAGCCACCATTACGTCTGAAATGGTGATGTTAAACTACCGCGGTGCTAACGAGAGAGCTGCTAGGCCTAGGGAGTTCGTCAGCATCGTTTGGCTCCTGCGCGCAGCTCGGGAGCTCCCAGCCGGCCTCGCAGCTGCCGTGTGCTGGCTGTGTCACGGCGCGCCGCGACGCCGCGCTCTGATTTGCGCTCCCGTTGCGGCTGCCTCTGCTGCTTTTCATCTTCTGCCCCTTCCCAAGTTGCAGTGCTGTTACTGCGCGTTTCAGATAGCTGTCTGAACATCCCAAAGGGATGTCTGAGGTATTAGCGACGCATTCGTGTGCTACAGAATCTGTGTTTACGTATTATTTACTATGTTATATTGCGCCGTACACCATTCTGCAGCAACGCATGAAGCACATGCTTCTTATTAAAACAAATATTCAAATGGCTTTGAGTTGAAAACTGGCATTTGTAAGGAAAAGGATTTGTAATGTGATTTAATTGCTTTATGTAATTAGGAAAAAAACAAAACAAAACACTACTGTTATGTGCCATAAATGACTCCTTTGTCTTCTACAAAATTTAATTTGTTTACATGCCCTGTGGCCATACTGAGAGAACAGAATACATGCCACTTCTCTTGGGTCTATTCGAAAAAAGAGGCAGGAAAGGGAGAATGCAAGTAGCCAGAGGGCTACGAGGAGGAAGGGATGAGTGCTGAGATAAAAAGCAGCCCTAGGGGAGATTACAAGTTCTCAGAAAAACAGATCAATAATAATTTTAACTATGCAACTGCAAATACAGCTACTTGCATTTTGAAAACATTTTTCTTCACTGCTTCACTGTTTCCAGCAGATCTGCAACATGTTCAGCAACACATAAATCACCTTTAGTTTTCAGTATTCCAATATACTGAATACTGACAGGCAGTATTTCAATGAAAAGTCAAGATCCTCGGGATGCCGCTGCCTTTTTCAGTATAGGATTACTAGAACCACCAGCTTACCTTCCCCTCCTATTGCTTGGTCAGTAAGATGCAAGGATCTAAGACTGCTCAAATTTACAAGCAGCTCTCAAGCAACTTTCCACTGATGATGTCTCCTCCTTTTTCCTTTTCACCTCCCTAGACCTTTCACCTTTTGGTTCCCTTGGGAAAACCATGACGAATTTCCACCTGGAAATTTCAGTCTTGCTATTAGGTAGTCTCTTTTTTTGTTGCTGATGGCCTTTCCTCTCCACCCTCTTTTCTCTTCACCACATTGAGTCTTTTGACAAGGTCAAACAATCCGTCTTTGTTTCTATATTTATATCTAGGAAGCTCCCTCTAGTAGCATCATGGCATTTCAGACAGTACAGCTTAGAAAAAAAAACAACAGTAGATAAGAAAGTTCTTGGTACAGAGACCTGGCMTGATAAAATAAAACGTATTAAAAAAAGAAAATAGCCAGAGTGTTCATACAAAGTAAGCATCAGCTAGCTACATGAGGATCTCTGACCACAAAATAAATGCTRTTTGTTGTCATTACAGAACAAAAGCTGTCCTAGACAATGCTCTGTACATTATCTTGCCAGCTTATTGAAAAGGAAAGACACAGTGGCTTTGATGTATATTTTGTACTCAGAACTGCAGTGCAATAGCAAAGGGTAGCACCAAAGACAAGACATAAAGGGCAAACACAATGAATGAGAGATGACTGAGTCAAAGAAGGTCAGTAAACATTAACTGGAAGAAACAAACTCAAGGGCCAGTGAAAGTGGCCCTGTCTAGCTGAATACTTCAGTACAACATGTAGAGAAGAGAGGTGAAAGACAGGGATACAGAATACGAACCATGAATGCTTATATTATATACACATATGGTGATCAAGAGATCAAGTGTATCAAAAGAAAGTCAACAAGGAAGACCTGAAAAAGTAGCACAGGAAAGGAAAAATGAAAATAAAGATGATGGGTTAAAAAAATGCCTATTAAATATTTGAAGGCAAGTGCAAAAAATAGTAATGGAAACGAGTCTGGAAAAAGAAAAAAGTATGTGCACCAGTGTGAGCAAGGGAGACAGAATGTTATAGCAATGGTAGTAACAGAAAGATGAAAAACTAAAGCAAGCAATGGCTTTTCTGGGCTCAAGCCAGAATGCTGACCACTCTGTGCGAGAACCAGTATTTGCTTCGGAAATGATAATGCTTATGGTGTGACCCTAACCCAAGAAAGATTGGTATCAATGTGAATTACAGCTACACAAAGGCTCTGGAGGAGTGTGGAGCTTTAAACTTCAGTTCTTTCTACTCTAAGTTACATTTGCATTCAGCATGTTATTTTATCTGGAAAGAATGAATTACTTTAAGGTCAAGTGTCTGGATATGGTTTTGGTTTGAAAATATCACAGATCATCTGGTAAAGCAACCATACAAAAATTAGGCACTGGCTACAGGAATGTTAGCTTATGGGTCTATCACCTCTAATCCACTACTCTTTCTCTGAAACTGTACCCCCTTCACCTGGAAATTTTGAGTTTGTACTTATTTCCAAGGCATCCCAGAATTTGTAAGTGTAAGCGGTGACTGTGTGAGCAGTCTGAGTATCCCAATTTCATGAAGAAAGGTCATATAGTTTCTTTTCATGAAAAATTCTGGGAGGAGTTTTACAAGCTGGTTTTGAAAAATCTTGTCTTCCATGGGCTATTTCAAAAGACCATTGGGGAAACATGACTAAATCAGTTCCGGATATAATTTATAGTCATCTGGGGCTGCTTTAAGCTGCCTCCATGACAGCAGTTCTCTAGTGGCTTCCCTGCCACCTTGGACTCCATAAGGCATGGAGTTTTCCCAGCCATATCTTTGCTGTTGTCTAACCCACCTCTAAGCCTTCTCTATCTGTAATCTATAACCTATAATCTTAAAACCTATAACCCATCTGTCAAGGGATTTAATGCTGAATGATGGAGTCAGCTGTGCAAGCTTTGCTTCTTTCTCACGGACCTTTCTCAGAGTCTCTGGCCAGACCAGTGGGGCAGGCTCTCTTTATCACTTCTTGCAATGGGGACAGCACAAATGACCTAGAGCTGATCCACGAGGATTTTCTTCTTTTCCTTCCTGCACTTTTTTTTTTTTTTTTTTTTTTTTGCTGCTATTAAAATGCCACCCTCATCTAGTGATACACAGCACCACAGGCTCAAAGATAACATTTATTCACTTTCCTTCCCCATATTGCCTTTCTGGCACAAGGAAAAGGGTTTTATTTTGAAACATTATGTTTTAAAATGAATCTGTTTTTCGTTATTACTTATCTGAATTTTCACAGCAACTGACCTCCAAGTGTAGCATAGGTAGGAAAATCTGTAATAATATCACCCCGGGGCATTTCATTGCATCTGCATTAGTAAAGTGGATCCTAATAAATTAACAAAATAATAAATTATTCAACATCAGTAAAACCTCAGAAATATATATACAACAGAATAACCTCTAGATTAGATTAAGAGTCATGTTTCTCAGCCTGGTTGGCAAGTTGAGGACTTCTCCCATGTGCTATCAAAGACCATTAAAATCCCTTTTCTACTTGTCCTTTTATCCCTGACTGGGGAGATTTGTTTGAAAATACCTTAATGACTCTTATCGACAAATTGTCCTTATCTAACCATATATGAATCACTTCAGATAAAACCACATTTCTCTTAGCAACTGAAGAATCAGTCTTAGCAACAAGACAGCTGGAGAATTTTGTTTTCATATAGTTACTCGTGGACAGTACGTTCTGCTTTTTGCTTTCCCATGGCATTGCTGTTTCCATGTTGACTTAGTATTGTGTAAGAAATAGAGTAAGTCAGTCACTTGCTCATAGCAAAGCCATCACTTGCTGGGCAGAGCACAATCACTCTACCTTTGATACTACTGTCTTTACAAAATAGTGCAAGAGGACTGACTGCTGGAAAGCTCAAAATTCAAATTGCTTCCAGGATAGAATTACTGCAAAGAAATGTGTGAGGAAGCTGATGGCTTCCAAAACCTTGGCTTCCCCAGGAGAAACCATAATGGAGAATGATATCAAAGCCTTAGCTCTAAAGGCTCACATCTCAGCCTCTCTGAGCACCTGTTCATGTTGAGAAAAGTTAGGAAGGTTGGACAGAAGGTACCTTGCAGCTATTTCTGTCTTATATTTGCTCAGCAAGAATAATTGTAGGGAGAAATATTATAGTGGAGGAAACTGGAAACATTAGAGCAATTGTCACTGTGAGCATTACCTGGGCTGATGTCTTTCCAGCACTGCCGGGAAAGTCCTCAGTCTGGAAGACATCACTCATCCTTGCATATGACCATGTACAAAATAATGGAGAAAATGTTGAGAAAATTCCAGGAGATGGAGACAGTAAAAGATTTGAAATTTTCTGAGTAAAGCCTGAGGAAGCAATGCCAGGATGGCACTTGTGAGCAGGCAAGGGTTATAGTAGCTTCTATGTCTCAGTCCCACATCTGTGTAAGGAAATGAGTTACCATGTGTATTTTGATCCTACTAAAAAATTCAAAATGCAGGTAGAAATAGTAAATGCACTCACACTTTCACCCATGGTCCTTCTCTGTCTCCTCCTGCAGGGGCTGTAGGCATTTTGCATGCCGGCTTGATTCCCTCACTTGTATTCAAATTGAAGACTGAATTAGATGAAATCCAGGAGCTAATCTTAGACACACTCGCCAACTGTCTGTGTGTGGAGGCTTTTGAAGCTCTAGCAAGTGGTGCCGTTACCATCCTGAAGCAAAAGCTCACACATTCATCAGTGGCCATCAGAAGCAAAGCAGCTTGGGTTCTGTTAGGACTCAGGTAAAAGAAAAGAAGTCTGTGTATAATACATATCCCCAAGAAAATACCCATCTCATAACTCAATCCACTTCATTAGTTCACAGATGTGTTCCACTATACATTGAACCTGTCACATTTCACATGTAAAGTAATGTCAGCCTAGCTGCACACATAGAGAGAAACTTCTAAAATCATAACTGTTTTAAATCATTCAGGGAAGCAGATGCTGATGAGGAGTAGTATGCCTTCTCCTCCAATATGTCTTCCACATTCATAGTGAAATCAGGACTTTTCCTGGCACACTACTGCTGGAAAAAAAATTCTGGTGTGAAACCAGGATCCTCTCTATCACTTATAGGTAGAGAGAATTTCATTCTACCACTTCATTTCATTCCATTCACTACCATTTCATTTCATTCTACCATTTATAGGTAGAGAGAAGCTCCCTTATTTTTTTCACAACAGTTCTCTCTCAAAAAAATTATTAAGGGTCTAGGTAAATTTTCAGTGTGATTGAAAAAATAAATAGTTTTCTGACATAGGCTGCTACATATATCGGTGATGGATTAGAAAGAGCAGTCTTAAGTATTTAGTTTGTGGATCAAATGCTGGATGAAAGGAACCACTTGAGTCAACTGCATCCCGCAATCACAGATCAAATTGCTCAACAGCTATCTTGTATAAAAGGGTCTGCAGATCATCCATCTAGCTTACATACCAACTGTCACAAAACACTTCTTGCTGTCCTATAACAATATGAGGTCTTATAGCAAAAGAAACTATTGATATAATGAGTCATAGAAAGAAGGCAGGAGTGGACCTAGAATATGAATATCACTATCTAGGTCCCTGCAGTAGTTGGGCCATGTTAAATATTCCCCACTTTACAGAGGCTGGAAAGAAAGCATCAAAACTTACTCAGGAAAAGAATTCCCTGCAGACCCCAAATTTAGCAGTTGGTTTAAATCTGTAAAGGGTTCAACAGTCAGGCATCTAACTTCATGGCCATTAGGACATGAAGTAGTAGCAAGGCTAGCAAACATAGTTCAAGAAAGCAACTTAACCATCTCTTCTGCACAGTACCCATCCAGAGGGAAAAAACATGGTATGTGAAGAAGACGTTATTCCTGTGCTGGTGAGCCTGTTAGAAGATACAGAGCCTGAAGTCCAAGCCAGTGCAACAGGAGCGCTGATGCTTGCTACCGTTACGCCGCAGGGTGAGAGAAAGAGGCAGTTCTGCCAAGGATGCTTTCTGGAATCCCGTTCTAAGGCAACCCAATAACAAAACACGTGCCTTCAGTTTCCAGTAGTGTTGAAGCTGTTGAAGAAGTTATAAGAGTAGGACACGTCTTTAGATCTGTCTTCAGCAACTTCATTCACCCCATAGTGTCTAGCGAAATGTATTGTAGTCCCACTTCATTCACTTCAAGTAGGTCAAGAGGATAAACCTCTACGACATGTGTGCCATTTGCCTCCATAGTGCTTCTCCAGAGGGGAAAAAGTTTCACTTCAAGTCAGGGCTTCATGCAGATCCACGTACCTGGAGCCACTCTGAATCACCAGTCCTCAGAGGAACACTGCTTCCTGGAAACTTTTTTCTGTGGTTAGAAAGAGTTTCCTTCTCACAGCTAGGAAAGGAATTAGTATTAATAATGGCTGTAGTTCCCCCAAGTCAGTTACATGACACTGAAAATACTAACTGGTAAATTTTCGGTGTGATGAATGAGTAATTAGACATAAAAGACTCTTAATAACAGCAATTGTGTTCCAGTCCTCCTCTGCAACTGTCCCCCTAACTTCAAAAGACGACGCAGGAGTGGATCTAAGTGTTTGAAGTTGTGTTTAAAAAGAAAAGAATGGAGGATGTTCTTAAGGGCATCTAACTCCCCAAAATTTTATCCTATCATTTGGTGTCTCATACATTCTTAGATTTTTTTTTTTTTTTGCAAATGACATAATAATGTGAAAGGCAAATGAAGTTAATAATTAAGAAAGATTTTTTTCTAAAAAATAAAGAGCTGGCAGTTAGCTCTGGTCTTCAGTGGAAAAGCACATCCAGCCTCTTTGCACTCCACACTCTGGGGTGTTCAGAGCTGTAGCTGGGCAGGGAGTCAAAAGTGGCAATTCAAAGTTGTTTCATTATGTGCAATAATAACACATTGTAAAGGCAGTTTATTTTTCCACAGGGAGATACTCAGCGCTAGGTGCTGAAGCCATTCCACCTTTGCTGAAGTTGGTTGCTGGGGAAACCAGCAAAGCCCGCCTGAGCGCGATCAAAACCCTCACCATGCTGGCTGAGTTACCCGAGGGCCGCAAGACACTCCTAGATCATATAGATACGTTTCAGCAGTGTCTGAATGACCCCTCTGAGGCGGTGAAAAGAGCGGCCACGATTGCCATCCGTGTCATCAAGTGGAAACCTTTCTGAAGACATGATATTTCACAGAGATCTATTGCCCTCTGTTGTCATCTTCTTGTAAGAGTTGCATTATTATATGAGCCCTTCAAAAACAAAACTCTCCTCCTCAGTTACTCTGGATCGGTTCCTCCTGAAATGCCATTTGTCAACAGTTTCATATCTATGACAGGCCACAAGTAGAACAATGGGGGGAAATAAGCTAGGAAGTCTAGAATTCTCCACTAGAAGTTATTTCCGGAGATATCGAGATCTTCCTGTGATACAAGAAACAGATCCTTTTTGTTTTTTTCATAATGTTCTCTCCCTTTTTTCATTATTTCAGCCTATCAAACATTAATCAATAACTAATTATATGAAACAAGAAAGGCTCATAGTTAACTTCTCCAACAGTCTTGTCTATGCTAGGAAATTGTCCTAACTACCAATAGGAATTTATAGGAGTTTTGCTGCAAATGGGTGTTGAACATGGAATTAAAACCATTTTCAGCATCCTCACAGGAAGAGCAATGGCAATGTCATAGAAGGGCTTTCTCTAGAGAAGCATAAGGCCTTCCCAGGCAAAACTATAACCAAATACTTTTCAGTACGGTTCTACCAAAATCTGTTGCTGACAACACTTGCCAGCAGCAACTCATTTTCCTAGTACAGACTGAGTTTAAAACCAGGAGTGTGATATGCATGCAGGATGGGGAAAGAGCAAAATCAAGCTAACATGTTAGAATATAAAAGTTGCACTGAGTCAGTGGTCTCTTCTAACCTGTGGTCTCCTACATGTGCATCAGAAGACAGCATAAAACTCCTTTTAGAGATGAAACTATTATAGTTTGCCCAGGGAAAAATAGTTGCTAGTCTTTGACCATCAGCAGTAAGCACTTGCTTTAAAGATGAGAGCTTATATTCCTTCTGTACCTTGAATTTAGTTGTGTGCATTTTGTCTAAAAAATGGCTACTTGAATGCTAATAAATGCTTTTCTTTAATGTCTTCTGGAGGCAAATTCTACTGGTTAGCTTTGCTGCTTTTTTTTGGGGGGGGGGGTATCTTTTTAGTAGCTAAAATCAGTGGTAGATCTAATGCTTTTTACCTGGTGGGAGTGCCCCTGCTGAAGGTGATGGCACAGGCGCAGTGTGCTTCCTATTGCAGTGTGGTTTCCAGCGTATACATGCAGGCCTGGTGTGCTGTGGTGCCAGGCTTGGTGCTGGCCCGTGCACCCTCCGCATTTAATGCTGGAGGGAAAGATGACTCGGAAAGGTCATAAAATTCTTGTGAAAACGGACCCAACCGCCCCAGGCCTCGAACTGCCCCAGCCTAACTCTATCCCTGTGCAGGACAGCAAGGAGCAGGGAAGGCTGACCCTAATGCTAGCGTCCAACACAGGTTGGACTAGACGATCTCCAGAGGTCCCTTCCAGCCTCAGCTATTCTGTGATTAATGGTGTCTAAATAGAGAGATGAGGAGGTAACCACAGCACAGAACTGAAAATGTCAGTTCTCTACTTCGGAAAAATGTGTTTCATTGTTTTACCATTTTTCTAACCCCAAAGTTTTGTGGGTTTTTTTAAATCTTTCCCTTCATAGAATCAAGAATAACGTAAAATGTTCAAGCTGTTTGAAGAGGCAAGCCTGCCCAACAAGACGTAAACTGTCTGAAGGAAATCAGGCAGTTCTTGCTTTCAGAGCTGAGGGGCAGCTGAGATGGGGACGAGCACTGTATCATTTTACTGACTGCACAGTCAAGGAACGTCGCCCCGATAGGCTGCAAATTTCTCTGTCTGTAGTTGCTAGTGCGTAATTTAGGAGGCATCAGACAGAAGAAGGGCTGGAAGAAGAAATGAAGCAACAGGACAAATCCTGACCATTATGCATGTCCAAGGAGGGGGTCGTAATGCAGCTGGCTCAGCTTGACAGCGAGTCCCATTTGTTTCCACTCAGGTGAAACACGGTGGGGTTTTCTGTATTAGTTATGCAGTTGTAGCTAAACAAAACTTCATCATCTGTGCAAAGGGGTCGTTTGTCAGAGCTTTTGCACTGCAGAAAGCCAGCRCTGCTCCGCAAAGCGTGGTACCTTTATGCAAAGGGTGACCCTATTCTAGGCACTGTAGGTGTGATTAGGGTTAAAAGGTTTCTCTTCCATAAACGAACAAAAGGGAGATTTTTCCTCTTCTATAAAGATGTGATTTGAAAATATTGAGTCAGCTGGATTCATTCCCTCTGGGCAGGATCCTGGAAGATCTCTGCCTCTTAAACACACTTTACATCCTTAAGGCACTCATATGTAATAAATATTGATGCCTGAGTGCATCCAGTTCAATAAGAGAGAGCCAGGCAGCTTAATAACATGGTAAATGTGCAGTAGAGGACTGAGGAACAACAGAGAAGGGTGGTTTCATCTACACTTACAGAAGTGCTGCAAGAAAATGCAGGAAGAATGATCATTTTAGCTCAGTTCCAAACATATGTCGCAGCCTTCCCCCCAGTAATTCAGGAAGCACGCTTCGAAGAGTTAGCAAAATAATTAGCTCGTTCAGATATAGGAATAAGACCTGCTAGACTGAGCTGCTCTGATGAGAAGATTTAGCTGACTCAGACCTTAAATATTGCATTCTGGGCGTCTAACTAATCACTGGTTTAAAGACAATATAAACTGCATCCAAACAAGACTCCAACATGTTATCAATATTCTTGTCTTATGTACACGCACAATACAAACCTGGAACCATGCCTTAGCTGAACACTACCCCTTCATATCCCAGCCTTCGTCTCCGCAATTCTTTTGGCACTATTACATCTAACAGCATAAAACAGAGAGTTCAACCACAACAGTAATTTTGTACGAGTATACTTACTGCCTATATAAACACTCACTGAAACTCAAAGTCTGCATGTAGAACAGCCATAAACCATTACTAGATCTTTTTTTTTGACTTAAGGCTATGTTTGCTGGAAAAAAGGGCTGCAAATAATATAATTTAAATTCACTTGCTCAGGCATAGTGCAGCTTGCTGCAATCTATTGGAAGGACCGCGGGTAGTAAATACTTGCAGGAGCACAGCACAATATGTGACACGGTGGTCACAGAGTTAAGCAGCCTATGTGATGCAAAAGGTGCTACAGGAGAGCATAGGCTATGGCAGAAGTAATCCCATTTATTGCAGACCACTACAGGCCTGTCTTCTAGCTGGTAGGGTTTTGAGAGCTCTGTTATCTTGCTGCCCAAGGGTTGGGTGTCTCATGCTGCGTTATACTGCAGGAGGCCGGTGCAGAACAGCGGCCAGCACTGGCAAAGCACAGCAAGCTCTGGAACATCACAGCAGACAAAGGACAAAACGCAGATTTACCTGATATAGCAGAGAAATATCACACCACCCACTTTGTATTCCTGACTGTGTGGAACCTGAATTAAGAGGTGAGTTTTTATTTTGCCATTTCAGTCCAGAATAAAATATGATACACAATTGCTCCCAAAAGAATGTGGTGATTCCTGCCTCTCCTTCCTAAAAATCAGTTCATCAGCCACAACTTGATATCGGAAATGTCCCTTCAGAGTCTTCATGAAGACCTCTGAGATCTCAAATGTAATTGAAATTAGGCAAAAAGGTAAAACTTTTAACTAAATGTCCTAACCTATTCCCCCACACACACCCCAGGAAAACGTAGACATGCTTTCTTTTTATGTTATTTGGCATAAAATAACATATCCTGTCTTATCAGATGTATCAAAAGAGGAAGAACTGTAACTTTATAGGATTTATACTGTAGGATATACTTAGTAACAGGGCATAAAACAAGTAGGCAAATGTCAAGACCATCCACCAAAGTTAACAGTTAATAATATGTGCAATAATCTTTAGGATATATTTTAGTGCATTTCTGAATCTCCCTGTTAAAGCAGTGACTATAAGATGGAAGATGAGATTACATTTCTGAAATAGCAGTTGAGGAATCAAAGCAATCAGGAAGAAATCCTTGGAAAAGTTTTCACAAAAAGAGAAACTAATAGTGAAAAAAGGAAATAGCCAGGTTGACCTAAAATAAATTTGGAAGAGAGGGGGAAAAAAAAACAACAACAATGATTTGAACAGAAATTATATGGTAAAGAAATTGAATAGAAAATATTCCTGAAAAATATCTTTCCCCACAGCACTAGCTGGGGTTTTTAGGTTTGGAATTCTCAGTATTTTTATTCTTCGTTGATTTTGATTTTTGATTCCATAATTTAGTAAATTACCATTTAACAAATTCCCATATTTAAAAAAAAAAGTCCTTCATGATTACAGTTTTTCTTCTTTTGAGGAATACTAAGTCTTGGAATGAAAGAGAGCAAGATGTATTGAAGTTTCACTCTAGCACTGATTTATAGGTTGGAGTTAATACAAGATATCCTTTGGCCCTGGCTGTAGTCTGATTTCTGTCAGTTATTGCTGAGTACAATGTTGCCATTAAGACAATAAAATACCTCCATTCTTGCAGTACTAATGTTTTGATAAAAATGAAAAGGTCAGGGGTACTAATAGGTCCAGAGGCAGGAATAGCTTGGGTTCTCTACGAGCTTCACCAAGAAGATGACGACACTGGTGTGACATGACTCTTAATGGGCAGCCTGAAATACTGATTGGTTTTCTATGGGCATAGCCTTCACTCCTTCTTTCTCAAATTAGGACACATTTTCTGACATAAGTCACAGATTTAGTTCTAGACACGTACTTGCTGTTTTGGCAGTTGTCTTGATGTTGAATATTCATTCAACACAGCGCCAAGGCCTAAGGAGCTCGGGAAGTGCTGAAATATGACGCGCGTGGAGAATGGCCTGGCTGTCAAGAGCCACCTTCCTCTTCGGAATCGGAGACAACGATCGCTAATGTGCGAGTCTGGGCAATTACGCTCACCCTCTAGGCATCGGTAAAACAATAGCTGGATCAAAGAAACACAGCTGAATCAAGCCGGGTGAATGCTTCCCCTTGGACTGACTGTGTTTTCGGTTGAGTATACTCAATAATAAAGCTGCAACAGACTTAGTCACATAAAAAGGCTAAAGAAAGATCCGTTTGAATTGCTTCATACACGTTATAAATACTTAAATTAGCATGTCAGGATCTGGCACTCACACACACTGTAATTAAACTTGTTTCAGAAGAAATGTGTTGCATACAGCACGTCTTTGTTTTTAGCACCACTTGTTCCACAAACAACGCTCTACGGTGTGCTGACATCAGCACCTAGGCACATTGCAACATCGGTCACAAACGATTTGTCTTTTCAGCTTGAAGTCAACAATGATTAAGGCCCAGATATAATTAACATGGTCCTGGGTCAATAATGGAATTAATTCACTTACGCACAACACAAACCAAGTTTTCAGTTCGGCTGCCCATCACGTCTCAGCGATCCTGGGAGAAGAAGGGAAGCTAGCCATGTTCATGGGACGCAAGACCTTCTTGTACAAGCCTTGTGTGCCACGTCCCAGGCAGGTAGATCTCATTTTGAAAGCACAAAGGTTTACGTTACTTATAATATTAATATTAATATTTTGGCGCTTTGTTCTTTCAGCTACAGACTCACTTCCCTGTCCCCATTTGCTGTCAAAATTCCAAGGTTTGGAAACTGTTCTGTTCTCATATAAATCTTGCTCTGAGAAATGGCGGCTTTTACTTCTATTTCTTCATGTTCCAAAGCAGGGAGCATGTTTGCTTTCCTCCCCTGTCTGTTCTATGAAGAAATGTTGAATCAAAATCATATTAAAAATGCACAGAAGTGAGAGTTTTGTCTGAAGACAGAGTAGAAAAGCCAGGTAAGGCAGATTTGGCTAGTCATTTATTAAATTAACTCTGAAAGGCAGAATGTGATATTTATAAACAAGTAATAACTTGTTTAAGAAGTATTTTGAATATAAGCTAAGCTTCTAAAGTCATAGGCTCTGATACTGTAAATAAAAATGCTGCAGAGAATAAGGCTGAGCTCTCACTTACCTGAGCTTGAGGTTCTTCCAGTCACCTTCTCTGTTCTTCCAGAACATAGGGGAGCTGCTGGCCGCGCTGCCCTCAGCTGCTCTCGCCTTAACCACTGACAGGGGAGCAGTGGCTGGGGACAAGAACTTCAGGGAAATTCTCCTTTTTCCCAGCTTCTCATGGTAGATGACAAGAAGAGGGAGTGTTCTTCGGGGAGGAAAAAAATATCAACCTACTTCAATAATAAAGGTAACAACCTCAAGCATTAGAGCTGGTTAGCCTATCTTTCATCAGAACAACTATTCGGCATTGCAGCGAGCGCGGTTTTAGTCCGCGCTGTAAGTGCTCCAGACTAGGCCTGCTACACACACTGTACTAAAAAATGCCCTGAATCACCAAGTCCTGCTGTCTTTGTGCCATCCTCTTAGTGATGGATCGCCCTCTGTCGTTAGATCTGTGCTAGTGATGCTGTGTTTTGAGTCAAACAAGGCCGCTACACAATTGCGGCTCTTCCCTTACGTTCTTGTTACCACACGGTGACATTGCAAGGGCCGCATGCACAACACAGAACTACAGCTGGGAAGCAAGAGCACCATTAAATTTAAAAAAAGCAGCCTTCCTTCAGAGCAGCTTGCCTGTGACCCCGCAGCCTGCAAACAGTCCTTCTCCTTGCAGGGTGACTGTCTACCCCAGGAATATCCGTTTCTTAACTCTCCTCCAGTCCGGTGCTTCTAACAAATTAATTCAAGCTCTCTTTGAAGACAACGGCCCAGGCTCCGTAGCGTTTCTCCCAAACATCAGTCACCGCTGGCAGTGCACATATTTATAGTTATCCTTTGCGCCTCGTCTTTCTGTCTGCTTTACTCTGTTAGGCACGAGATCCGAGCACGTCGAGCCAGGCAGCAGTCGCTGCTGATGGTGCTCTCTTCAGGGCAGTCACATGTGCCTAAAAAACTCAGGCTTTGATTTTATGCCCTTAATTCATCATACACATTTTGGTTCAGATTAAACCAAACTAAGCCACAGACCTTCCCTCCCCCAGTGACTGCTGCTTTTCAGTGCATGAGTAAAAATCCAGTGCATAGTAAAAATTCAGTTAAAAAAATCAGTGCACAGTAAAATTGGAATAAAATAAAATTCCAAGAACAAATTGTGATTAACATGACCAAAGTGATTAACAATTGTAAGGTACTTGGATACTTTTGCTATGAGAGATACAGGAAAACAAAAGCATAAATGAACTGTGGTTACCCTTTTTCAGGATTTGGCCTGAAAAACATGTAGTAATTCTCAGATGAAAGATCTGATTTGCTTGGCCACCTGTGTTCTTTATAAACCGGTGATGCAACTAGCTTACCGTGCTACTAGGTGGATTTGGAGGGTTGGGGCTTTTGTTTGGTGCACAGTTCATCTAAAATATTTCTGTAAATCTAAACTAAAATCTAGTAAAATAAGTTGTAACTGTATCTCTAATGTGACAGGCTAAACTAGGATGACTGAGAATCTCCTAAAACAGAATTGTGTCATGCCATGAGCATACTCCAGTACCTATCAAGCTTTCTGACCAGAGATACATCCAAAGTTTTTCCACTAACCAGAAGTATCTCAAATCTACAGTCAACTGTGGAGAATGAGAATGTGCCACCATTCCCATTTCTAAAGCATGAAACTTGTGCAAGCTGGTCTTTGGGTTTTGTCTGAGACTGTCCCACAGCAACAACCATAACATGGACAGCAGTCCACTAGGCCCCGAAGAAGAATCATTAACTTTCTTCCTTAAAATCATGAAACTGGCTTTGAATGCAATGACCTACCAACTGGAGGTGGCATTTAACTATTAATCTAAAGGTAAAAGCCTTCATGTCCTTTCATCTGTTCACAATCACAGGCAATTTTCATATGAAATTCTACAAAATTAGAGGAGTACTCTAAGCAGCAGTCAAGCTTTATACAAATATTTGAACCTGGGCCTTGGCTAGGTCCAGTTTTCAGACCTGAACCAAAGCAGATTGCTGAGGATGTACACTGAACGCCCCTGTGAAACTGAGAGTTAGTGCTTTAAAATTCCTTAACCTTGGAAAGGAAAATATGACAGTAGCTGATTAACCAGGAGATCATTTGAAGGCTACTCAGCCTGGCAAGAATTAATTTATATTATTTGTGTTTATCCAAATGGTTGTATCATTTCACCATATTTTTCTCTGTGTAACAAAGCATGACCAGCTCCGTCTTGAGCTGGGCAATCCCCAAGAAAGGCTTTCTTACCTGTTTGTCATCCAGTGTTGTTACCTAGAGCCAAAATCTAGACACCAAATAAAAGGGTAACCTTATCCCAGTGTTGGCAGGTGACAATGTCTTAAGGAGTTTGATTTTGACCCAGTATTAACTAAAGCCCAAATTAAGTTTCTGTGTCTTCCCTTATATTATCTAAAAAAATTCATCATTTTGTGGACACCAAATACTTTAAAATATACAAATACTTTAATAATACAAGTCTTCATAGTCCATTAAATATAATTAATTCCATGGTCTTTAAAATACTCTATTGCTGTATTAATTGTAAGAAAATAGTTTGCACTGGTATTTATAACATGTTGAATTGATCTATCCTATGCGAAACATCTCAGCATACTGCAGGGATTTTATTGAAGATCTGAGATTTTGTTTGGGATTCAAGAGAAGAAAAGATACTGTGAGAAGACTGTAAAGTGACAGTGATTAAAGCTGCAGGACTTAGCAGCTTTGTGGTGGAGCATGTGCAGAGACACTATATTAGCTTCCCAGTGAGACTTATTGCAGTCCAGTGCATCCTGCTGCTGAATACCGTGGGACAACACGCTGCACTGAAATGGTTTGAGACCCTGCAGCATGCTGCGATACATGTACAACAGTAACAAGGAATTGTTATGTAGCTTGACTGCAGCAACTGATGTCTTCTTTTTATAGCTGATTCCCTAAAATGCTGAATTAGATGGTAAGAAAGTCTATTGTTTTTTTGTGTTTTGAAGTATCACATCTGTCTTTTCCTGTGTCTTCAGTTGGTTTCAAATATCCTAATCAAGCCAAGACAATCAGACTAGTTTAGCTGATATCCCACAGCTGTGCCTATTCTCCTTCATGAACTGTCAACTCGTGCTGTCATACTTAACCAGCATACAGCATGAATTATACTTCTCAATGCAGCCTTCAGAAGAAAGATTTGTAGTTTTGCAGAACAACAGTGTAAAGTCCTTAAATGTGCTTGAAAGAAAAATGCAAACCCAGCCTTCCGCTGCTTTGAACTTTTAACCATGTGCATGGATTGTTACAGAGTACAGTCCACAGAAAGAGGCAATTAAATAATAATCTGCACCATCCCCACAAAAACCAGGTCCTAGTAACTGTGGGTAGAGATTAATTTTGGCACACCAAGCTGGAAATGACTCCACAAATACATACATACACACACACACATATATATTCACACACATATATACATACATGTATATATATATTTCATATATATATATAAATACACAATGTACTGTATGTATGTATATAATGTATTTTGTATAAATAAACCTTCACATTCAAGTATAGATACACATTAAAACACACAGAGAGGAGCACCTTTTGAAGTTCACCTTAAACAGAGAATCTATCATAAGCAGAATTCTTTTTAGGATTATTGAGATCCTTTTTGCCTAATTTCAAAACCCAGTAAATTCTGATGTTTCGTGTTCCACTGAATACTGAGAAACACAACACAATGAAATATGTCAGAAAAAGTGACAGTAGGGGGAAAAGTGATAACATAAAAATAGACATAGTGTCAAATACACAAATATATACACTTTTACTTAAGGTATCCTGTGCTTGGAGGGAACAAAAGTGATTGTTTATCTTGAATCCATAGAACAGTCCCTGAGTTAATTTTTTTTGTTGTTATTGAATTATTGTAAGGAAAAAGAAATCTGAAAGTTCAGAAAAGGAGTGAAAAATCAAACTAGTATCATCAACCCTTTAAGATTCAGATGGCTCATGCAGCCTTCATCTGCACCTCAGATATGAAATGTATCATGAGAAGAGAGAATATTGGATGGAAATTCTGAACCAGGACTGATACTGGACTGATTCAAAGTCTAAACAGAAATCCTCTCTCTTGAAATCCCAGTAGCCCTGCTCTTTAGACTGTTGAAATTATGATCACAAAACCAATGAATGAATCATTCCAATTTTTACAAACTTAAACAATGAAAATAAAGTGTATCTAACTCTGTAAATTTACAAGTCATTGTTTCTGCTGAACAATACAGTACAATTTTAGAATTGTAATCAGAGGTTTATGCAAAAAAGGCATGGCAAAATACAGCCACAGTCAATAGGATGATGCCATTGATATTCACGACATTTCTCCAAAGTGGCACTTCTGAAGTGTCAGTCAGTTTCTTCTTCATTGCTTCCTCCTCCTCTTTGCTCAGTTTGTGTCCTTTCTGCTGATCTAAGCCACAGAACCAGTTGTAAGCTTTCTTTAAGCATCCTGGCTCTTTTTCATTTTCCTCTGTAACTGGAAGGAATAACACACTGGTCATGAAATGTAAACACGGACCACCACACGTGTTAAAAGATCTCAGTGGCTGAGGACAAGCCTATATTTATTATAGCAGCTCTGATTTATGGTCTTAGCTACATGGGAACAGTTTAGTACAAGTAGAAGAATCAGGTGAATAATGTGATTTCACAGCTCACCTGGAAAAAGAGTGATTTATTATATGTTGCAGGAGGGCCTTTTGCAGCCTGGAGACTTGATCTGGTGTTTGAGAAGCAGGCCACACTGCAAAGCTTAACCCGTTATCTCCATTTTTCAATACTTTAATACTTTTAATCAAAATACAAATAGATGAGTGTGAGGATACTTATGAAAATGAACTTGGCAGCAGAGCCAGAAGCGTGGCAAAGAGAGCAGGTGTTCCTGCCCAGATGGAGGCCTGGCAATTCACTTTCATGCTGCCCAGCACTACATCTTTGCTGTTTCAATCCTGGCTGCTACACACCATTCCCAAGTGAATTCTCATTGTATCATTCCAAGTGCAAGAGTCGCGCACAGTTCTGCCAACACACATCACCCTGACCTACAGCTTCTCCACTGTTTTAGTCCCAGAACTGCCCCCTCACTACACGAAAATGTAGTGAGAATGAAATTTTTCCCTTCAAATCGGCTTCACTTCTGATCTATGCTAAGCTTGATTGAGATTGGTAGAAGGCCCCCTACTAGCCCCTTAAACTTGTGAGGCTTGAAGTTTTGTTACTTTGGGGTTTTTTTCTTTGAATACCAAGCATGTTACTGTTCCTTCAGGAATGAAATAAAGATTCTCAATATATTGATAGCATCTATAGATATTACAACAGAAGTTATTTAGCAGTCACCTGATTCCACATCTTTGTCATCAGGTTTCTCCTGCTCGTCTGCATCAAGATCAATACGTTCCTCTTTGCTGTTTCGCAAAGTCCAGCACAAGCGGTAAAGCTGCCATGAAACAAAACAAGTTTATAACACTACAGTCTTAATACACAGAGACAAGCAAGTCTGGCCAGCACATGAACAAACTATATGACCATAGCATCCCAAATGTCTGTTAAATCAACATCTAAGATTATTATTAGGAATTAGGAATAACTAGGATTATTAGGAATCACTGAAGACTTGTGACAGCTAAGCGAGGACTATTTCCTTTGCTTTCTTAGAGGAACTATATGATTTTTATAGCTGAAATGCCAGGAGTAATAGCGCTGAACACCAATGGTTTCATTGAGTTCCTTTTCCTGAGGAGCAGGAGTGCAAATAATACTCACATGTACGTCAGGAATGGGCTTAGTCATTAGGGAGACTGCCAGGATGATGATGAGGCAAGTCCCAAAGAGAATTATTGCAAAGTAAAGGTAATGAATCCCACAGATGATGAATGGGCAGTTGGAAGGGCTCACGCAGCTGCCAGATCCATAGGCAAACTCTGTAATCATTCTAGAGAGTCCAATTAGCAGCCCAATGATCAGGCCCCAGAAGGCACCCTATGGAAAAGTGACAGAAGTTACCAGAATGAGAGATTTCAGGCACAGAAATAATTCTTCCTGAGTTCTGAACAGTTGCTGGAGGAAACAAGGAGGTAATTACATGTTACACTGGCTTTTGCACATTATTTATGGTTTTTAACCCAGATAATTTCAATGACTGTACTTACAGCTCAGCGTATTAGCACAAGTGAAAGGGGTGGCGACTAGCAGCTCAGAGAAAGAATAAGGAGAGCAACTCATCCAGCTTTTATTAGTAGTTTGTACAGTGCCTTTGAATAGCAATGGTAATGCTGATTATTGTTAAACCTCGGTTATCTGCTAATGCATTCATAAATTGTTTTAGACATGCAAGTAGAGGATACTATGGATACTTGAGATAGGACTGAACCATCAGGCTACTATGTGATATACCTATGCAATACAGTTATATAATTACCAAACAACACCTACAAAGCCAAAATCATTGCTGGAAAAAGAAAGAAAAGTAACTGAAGTTACATTCACTTGGCTGTGGATTTAGCCCAAAGTACAGAGGACACACACAAATGTGTCTGGGCACAAACTGAAATACAGGAAATTCTGTTTAAATGTAAGAAAAAACTTATTTACTGTAAGGGTGATTAACTCTGGAACAGGTTGCCCAGAGAGGTTGTGGAGTCTCCATCCTTGGAGATATTCAAAACCCAACTGGACACGGCTCTGAGCAACCTGCTCCAGCTGACCCTGCTTTGAGCAGGGGAATTGGACAAACTCCAGAGATGCCTTCCAGTTGCAACCATTCTGTGATTCTCTGAAGTCAAATAACTGATGATGGTAGCACAAAATCATAAATCCTGATAAAAATGTTCTGGTTTTAATGCTGATTTTGAGAATAAAACAGTTTTAATTATTCTGTTCTCAAAGTCACAAAAAGGTTTTAAAGTAAGACAAGATGGTTAATTCCATTTCTAGCTGAAAGAAGAATGATTCTGAGCAAGAAATATTGATAAATCTCATAAGCAGTTACAATACGGGAATTTATCTTATGCAAGGTCTCAGTTCTCTGAAGCTTTGATGCTTGTCTCCCCTATGTACCCAAATTCAAAGTGTGCAGTGTACACAAAACTCTGAGGATTCTACTAAATTCTTCCTCAGGTAAAATTCCAGGTAAAGTCAATGACAGATTGCCGTGAATGGCATAAAAATTTACTCCTGTTTGTGAAATTTAGCTGTATTGGGACAGGAAATGGAAAGTCCTCTGTGTGTAAAATGCCTTCTTTTTTGTTCTGTTTTGTTTTGTTTGGATATATACACAAATAATCACTGAACTGGTCCCTAGGGAAAACAGTGAGAAAAAAGTTCCAGCCACACTCAAAAGCAGAGAAGCTATTTCTCTCTCCAGGCTTTCCAATTATATCACATGAGCACCTCAAACTCTGATGAACTTATGCTCCTGGGAACACATCTGAGAGATAGGAAGCATTATTATTCCCAGTATTATAGAAAAGAAACTGCAATTCTGAGTATTGAGTTTTCAGCATGTCTGAGACCCCAGTTATGATGACTGGCTGGTGGTCCCATCAAAGCACACAACAGAGTTGAGGGCAGACCTCTTGCTTTCTGATTTCCTTACAAAGGCTTAAGTACAGCATTTCTCCTTGTTCGCTGCACTAAGAATCAAAATCAATGATCTCAAATCGGGTCTTACAGGCAATGGGAAACAATGACAACGGCAATTTTGCTTAAAAGTCCGTTGACAAAGTGGTCTAGATTAACATGACAGGTGATGTGTTTGTTAAAGCAGTTTGGTGACCACTATCCTGAAAGATTACTTTCAAATATTAGGTCCCTATAAATTATCCACTAATGAAGCTATAGAAAACCTAAGTTTCAGAGCTGTCTAGGAAGTCTAGCAACACAGATTTACCCACAGAGGGTAGAAAGGGTGAATTGTTATCTATCAAACTAGCCCAGAAAATTTTCAAACAATTCATCTCTGAAACTTCAGGCCCTGGGACATGGAAACACAGGGTAACCAGGAAGAAGTTGCTAATAAAAGACACCAGAACAAAAAAACTTTTGCCCAATAGCTAAAGGAACATGCAGCATACCTGTTTCCTAATTTGTACTTACCTGCTCATTGACCCGTTTGCAGTAGATAGCAAGCAGGAAGACAGCAGCAATTGGTGGTCCCAGGTAGCTAGTGATCGACTGAATGTAATCAAAGAGCTGCCCATTTTGAGCTGACTGTACCACAGGAACCCAGGCAATGCTGACACCAATTAAAACTAGCATAAATGCCCTGTAAACACAGCCAGATATTCAATTAGCCACTTGCTTATAAGCATCTTTCAGAAATGAAAGAATCAGCAATTAATCAATAATTTTAATGTTCATTTTGTATTTCAACCAACAAAATCAATGATAACGACCAGATACCGTTGAACAAACAAACAAAATCCAACTTGGATATTGTGTCCGTTAAATATCAGTCAGCTTACAGCTAAACATGTAATTAAAACATGGAGGAATAACTTTTTTCCTTTGTTTGTTATGTCTAGAGATGAATCAATAACAGATCAACTAGAAGAATAGCTACTATACTGATGCTGCAGTATGGTGCAGCGTAAAGCCTGCAAAGATATTTAAAATAGTTCTCTCTGAGTAGCAGTAGGAAATAAATGTTGAGAATTACTCTGGCTATTTCATGCATCACTCAATTTGGAAACAGGGCTTGCAATTTAGATCATACAATACCATAAAGAACGTGCACGTGGGACAACACGTCTGGCCACAGGAGGCCACTGCTGCACTGCATGCACACTGCAAACACAGGTTTTCACCCAGGCACTTAACAAGGCGCTGTTTGGCCATCTGTAACCCACTAGTGCTTGCTACGGTTCTTCAGCTGAGGAAGACTTGGTAACACTCACCTTCCTGCTAACATGAGCTCTTTCTCAGGTGCTCGTGGTCGAATCTTGGTGTAGATGTCCATAGTGAACAAAGTACTAGCACTGTTAAAAATGGAAGTCAAGGAGCTCATGAGGGAGGCCAACATGACTGCCAGCATCAGACCCCGCAGACCTGAAATACAAAGAGACTCCATAGATGAGCTGGGATGGGCGTTCAGGGAAGAGGCCAGTAAGTGGCACCAGCCACAGCGCTTTCTCCGACCCCTTCAGCCCCGCCAGCCGGGGGTATGTCTGGCGTATTTATGTGCTGATGCCTGCCTGACGTTTTCCTGCAATGCAAGCAGAGCGATGTCTGCTGAGCTTTGGAAAAACAGTGTTTACAGCAGTGATAGGGCAACTCTTGAGCTTTTAGAACTTAGATGCTTCTTTTGTGAATGCTGCCTGATTAGACACTGTAAGAAAAAAAAAAATAATACCAAGCAGACTTTCCCCAACAATTAAAAAATTCATTTCTCTTGGTTGCAGTTCAGTGCTCACTTGCTTGTGGTATATTTGTAAACCAGTTGCTTGGCATAAGTTTCTTTTACTGTTTGAAAATCAGGGTGATCTACTTTTCTATGAGGTAGTCAACAGCATACTATAGGCAAGTACTATTGTATTATTATGAAACTATGGGGAAGTATTAAATATCAGGGAAGTACGGTGGTCTGTATAATATTAATCATAATCTGTTCTTGGGTGTTCTGCAGAAGTTTCTCTTCCTTACATGTATACTTAGTTCTCTCTAGAGTGGTGCCTTATTATTGAACAGGCTTTATATGGAACAATGCGCATCTGGGACAGTATTTTCTCCTCTCACCTCGGGGGTTTAACAGAAGAACCGCAGGTGTGTGCCTCCAGCTCAGAAATCCTGACAGAGACGGTCTTTTATAAATCACTGGCAAAGCAGGTTTCTTTTGACCTTTCCAGAAAGGGAGCACAACTACCATTTCATCAGCTCCTGTTTGCCAACTGAGAGCCGGCATTGCCAGCGTATAGCTCTCTTGCACCTCCAGCCACAACAGCTGATGCAGCCTGCCTCTCTGATTGACGGTATGTAGTGAAGACTATCCTCTGTGCACCAGAATGAGCCCAGGTTTTCCGATACATAAGTCATAATAGCACAGAGTTGCTGTGATAATTTACAGATTAAATTAATCACATTAAACAACAGTTCAGGCCCCTAGTTCTAGCAAGAATTTCTGAATCTAAATCTGTGAGTTGGGCTCCCTCTATCACCTGTTTTTATAGTCTGGCAGCCTCATCTTTCCTAAAACAAAAAAACAAACAGAGTGTCTTACCGTTTGGCATAAGCTCTACTACCATCTTGGGATAAGCAATATTTGTACAGCCAACCGGGGTGCCACAGTACTGCTTACAGACTTCAGGCACAACACAAGCCACCACATCTGAGGGGAGGATAACAAGGCAGGGTTACACAAGGTCGTACTATCAACACATTGCTCCCAAATTAGTCGAGTTTCTAAAGTTTATCTCTGTGCTGACCCACTGGATTGACATGCTCGATATCCCCCGCGGGCTGCTAACAGGGAAGGGGGTGAGTCTAAGCCTCCCTCCCCTCTTTCCTCTCTAAAAGGATACTAAAAAGTGCTGCAGGTCAAAGAAAATCAGAATTATTTTGTCAGACCAGGACTGAACAGTACATGGAGAGCAAGTCCAAAAACAATCGAGGATCCCAGCACAAACACCCCTCCAGGCTGAACACCCCTCCTCTGCCTGCTGTTAAACACACCGATGGTTACAGGGAGGGGGAGAGCGGCGCGGCCCCAGGTCGCTCGGCAGCGTCCATGCGCAGCACGTCTCTCTCTCTGTAACTGAGGACCCTCTTTGCCCCCTTGCCAGCAGAAGGTCACCCCTGGGCAGCATTTCTCACTCGTTTAGCCAGAGCGGGGCTGTAGCAAACAGGCCGCTGGGGAGGGACACCGTGAATTCCTGCCCCCTGAGATGGACGGTGACAGCGTTAGCAGAAACCCGGGATCAGGGAAAGGGGAAAGACCTCTGGCTTCTTACCAGGCAGGAACTATTCACGCATGCATGTGCCTGTACAACCTAGGTGACAAGGTGACAGCCTAACAGGTATTTGGGGAAGGACAGAGAGGGGGAAAATTGAGAGAGGCTGGCAGAGATTTGCATGCCAGGACATACCTGTGTACAAAATGCGGCTGATCATTCCAGGCATCACCATGAGAAACATAGGCAAGAGCTTCAGGTACCCACACATGATACAGCCGGCCTTCACATGGGACATGTTCTTGCCAGAGAGACATCTTTGGACAATAACCTGTCAATGAGACATGGCAAGCATGCGTGACTCCTGCTGAGGACAGCATTACACATACACCATGCCAGCTTCCAGGCACAAGGTGGTATTTAGCCTGGGTCACAGCGAGAGCGCCTATTTACCTTTCCTACCGCTAGAAAAAGCAAAAGCTACTTGAAAATCAAAGGATATACTTAAAACAAGTAAAGGAAAATATGCTTTATCCAGTCTATGTTTAAAAGGTAGCACTCTCTTTCAGAAGATGTTCTCAAAGCAGACAGACTAAAAAGCCAAAAAGGAATAAAATATTTACATGAACAACAGATTTTCCAAATCTTCAAGATTTTCAAGGCATATAGCTTCCACATTACCTGATCTGTGCACCAGTACCACAGAGCAAGGATGCTCATACCGAAGACAAGCCCTGGCCATGGCAGATCTCCATTGATGGGATCTCGGAAGATGTGAAAGGAATCTTGCCGAGGAGTATAGCATTTTGCATCAATTGTGATATTTCCATAGGAGACATTGGATGGAATTGCAGCCATATACTTGTTCACGAAAGCTTCATACCCTCCTACTTTGGAAAATGCTGCAAAATAGAAAGTAAAGGTAGTGATAAAGTATTTAATACTGGAAAAAGCTCTAATAGAGCCAGAGAGCTCAAGGAGAAAATTTCAGAATATGGATGTAAAATAGTCTAGCCAGTATATATCAACATTTTCAGAAGACAGTATAGAGTGTTTTACAAGCATTCACACAATCAAAGTGATCTTTTTAGGTTTCTATGCAGCTCTAAAAGATTGGTTTAGGCTCCTCTGTCTCGATATCTTTTATGCATGCCTTGCCAAGAAGTGAAAGGAAGATACAGTATTTCCAGACTACGTTAGCCTAGGGAGAACCAAAGGCAGAGTCTTACCAGATTAGGTCAGTCTGAAGTTATTTCTGTTGTAACAATGGTGGAATAATTAATTTCAATGAAAGACTTAGCTAGAGGAAAATCAAGCGCTGAGTAGCTAGAAGGAAAAGGAAAGGACACTACAAAATCACAGAATTTCTTATTACTACTACTTCTTACTTTCTTATGACCCCTTCCCATTACTTCTGTTTCACAGCATGATTTCTGTTTTAAAATGTATATGGTCTTCTGGACACATATCATCCTATCCATAAACATGCAATTCGTCTCTCTTCTCTGACTGGCAATATAATGGCATCCATACAAGCTACAGGGCTTACTTAAAATGTTGGGGTGTTTTAGCACAAGATAGCAGCTAGGAAGAGGGAAAAGCCATGCCATGTGACCAACAGCCCTTCACTTTGAATCAGAAATTTCATGCACTAGCATCTAAATATCGTTTGAATGATAATCTTCTTGAAACAAGCTACTCTCTGAACTTCCCAAGACTATCGTCATCACCTGCAGACAACTCTGCTTTTACCTCATAAGCCATCACAAGTCCTGTTCTCACATAGGATACTACACTTGACCTTACACATTCCCCTGTACTTTGGAGATGGAAGGATCTCAGTGACTAAAGGGCTTGGCAATACGACAGTTTTCTTCCATGGCGAAGAGATGTATGAACTGAAATCTGCTGGTTGTTGACTTAAGAGGGCTCCACATTGAAGAATCTCCTTCTGTGGGCACTAGGGGATTTGTGGTTGGACATTCCAGTTGAATTCATCTCCTTTACTTACCAAATCCCATGAGAATAAAGGATCCCACTACCATGATAAATGTTTGTAGGGTGTCTGTGTAAATCACAGCTGCCAGGCCACCTAATGGCAAAGAAAAGTCAAGACAAATAGGTTAGCCCCTGCACAAATGCCTCTTTTTCCTTTTCTCACCATCTCTCTCTTTCAGACAAAGACCATAATAAATCACTCCCCTTTCAGGTTTTCGTTTCTCTGCTCTTACCTCCCTCCTGTCTTTTCTTTTTTCTGGCTCCCCTAACTTCTCCAATTTATCAGACTGTTCTACAAACTCACCTGTGATGGTGTAAAGAGCAGTAATAGCGAGCAGAATAATTATGGCCAAATAAAGATTCAGTCCCATAGCCAGCTGTATAAATACAGCTCCAGAGAATATGTCTGCCTATAAAAGGAAAAATGTCACATTAGGGTATGTTTAAGTTCATGATGATTGTATATCACATGCTCAGGATGAGGGTACTGTACAGACATATGCAACTCCCACCTTACAGCTTTGCACAAAAGAATAAAAATAAATGTGCAAAATGCAAACAGAGGCTGTCTTACTACAACGGCCAGTCTCTCCTCTCAGTGCCACGCAGAAACTCATTGCTTTTACTGCAAGAGCTACAACACTTCTCAGAGTATTTCCAGATATTTTTCAATGGCTCATTTAAGCCGGACCCAGAGAGTCATTTCCTCACCACTGTGTGCTTACACACTGAGAGAAAGTTTAATAACAAAATACGTAAAGCCCAAATTATCCTGGATACAGTTGTAAGTGTATCTCCAAGACACGTTATGGTTCTGTTCATTTAATGCTACTCTCAAAGTCTCATATTTTTCCTTTACTGCTTACACACATGTGGCACAGCCGGTCTTCCTCGTTCAGGACAAATGGAGATTAAACGCAAACATCTTTTTTTACCACTGTTTTTAAATTCCTGTCAGAAACATTGGCATGCGTTTGACTAACAGCATATCTACCWGGAGAGGCAGCATTACTTGTGCCCAGGGGTAACGCCTGCACACAGGCAGTTACCRCAGGGTGACTGCCGGGCGGCAGCTCGATGGAGGGGCGAGAAGCCCCACAGGCCAAGCCGTGGGACTCCAGAGCCTCAGACTACCGAAAAGCCACTAGGGCTGTTTGTGTCCACGGCCGGGCAGAAATAAGGCAGCGCAGAAATATTAGAAAGCAGTCRTGCAGTTTGGCTGGCTGGGAGGAAAGAAACCCTTTTCATAGCACTGATCAACTTATGCCCTAGGTCTTTCCTTCACTGCTCTTCGCTTTAGTTTAGCCTACATAGCAATAAATATTAATAGTCCTAAAATTACACCCACAGAAAATTATATAGTTAATTATTTAGCATCCTGAGCAATACATCASCTCCTTGGAACTGCTGAGTTACCTCCCAAATTGCTGCTCCTTTCTCCCAATTAGATTATTCCCTTCCAAGATTTCCTTGTTTCTCCATTAATACTCTTTTATGGATACAATTAAAAGCTTATCTTATCTCTGAATGGAGTAAATCTTTCCTTTGCATTACAGGCTATCTCTCCAAAGCCACGCACATCACTCGGGAACAACTGGCAGAACAGTATAACTAACTTGGAGCCTGCGAGCATCATGGGTGGATCCAGCTGCAACGTTACTGGGGGAGTCAGGGTATGGCACATTCTCTTTACGTGATGTTGAAAACCTTCAACACCACGCAGTTTTAAAAGAAAATTATCCTTCTTCCCCTCCTCCTCTCCTTGTAAATCTGTGCCAATACATTTACTACTAAAATTATGCACAATGAATCTAAAGAAAAGGCTGTAATACATTTAGAAATTCTGGTTTTAAATTTCTGTTTTTCCAAAAGCATTCAAGTCCCTTGTCATAATGTAGTCAATCACTCATCATCAAGATTTTATTTTCACTAGACCACTTTCTTTGGCGTAACTACCAGGTGCAGCAACACTGGTTGTTAGCAAGCGCCTGAAATCTCACCATCATGGGCATTGCTCACAAAGTACGGTATGCTTGGGTAGCATGTACATGTCCAGGCACCTGTGCAACAGAAATCATCTGGGCTAAAAGATCATGTGAGTACTGATCCCAAAGACCCTTGTGGGATGGCTCCGTCTGGGAAGTGATTGATTAGCCCCAAAACAAGGTAAGAAAGCAACAAAAATACACAGAAAACATGCAGGAAAAGAGAGAAATGGTAACAACAATGTATAGAGGTGTGCAAAGGGGATCTGATCATCTCGAGGTCCTAGGCACCATCAGACTGTGCCAAAAACGGGCACAGTCAGGAGTTACATAACCTTGCATAATATATTGTTCATTGGAAAGCACCCTAATAATTACATTATCAAGAGCATTACATTATATTATAATAGAGCAAGGAAGCATCATACAAAATAACTACCCTGGAAACAAGATACTACTCCTCTACAAAAATAAGTGGCAGTATCACCGCCAGTCAAATTGATAGGTGTGACTGCCTGCCAAGGGCAGGGCAGAAAGCCTTCCTTTTGTCATAATTCTTCACTAAGCCCAGGAGATGACAAGGGAGTTTCTGCAAATGCAGCTGTCAAGGAAGTAAAATGCAAATCTCCAAGCTATGTCATAGATTGTCRATACGTGGGTATTTCTGGAGATACAAAGTGCCTCTGAGAAGAGAGGTCTATGTGAGCTCCACATAGCATGCCTACGTCTACACAGCACAGGGAAGCGAGCTATGGTCTGGGACAGGACAGTCCTTCCCTTTCCACTTCTGGAGCTGGTTCATCTGGAGACAATTTAGGCATCTCTGCACAGTGCTGCGTAGCAGGGTACGGAAAAACCTACTGTGATTTCCTCTGACAGTACCTGAAGCCTCCAAGGAATTTGACTGTTCTGTATATTCTGAATAAAATATGGCATGTAAATCAGACACGGGCAAATTCTGCCCCACTGAATATAGTGGCATAAGGCAACGATGCGGAAGATATGCCTTTTTACTACAGAAATCAGAGGCACGTTTGTACATGTGGCAGGCACCATCAGCGCTGTTCTGGGCAGGTGAGGGAAACGGGAGAAATGGCGGGAGGAACCTGTGCATCAGACAGTGCATGGCAGAGAGACCAGGTCCTGTGGCCACCCCGCRCACACATCTGGAATAACGGGGTTCATGGGAAGCCGGGATGAGCCAATGGTAGAGTGGGGAATCTGCTGCTGTGCAGATCTCTTGGCTGCTGCTTTGCTCCGTGGTAAGACAGGACTACAAGAGCAGGCTTCAGCCTCGTGACCACATTACAAGCTTAAACGGAGATCCTGTCTTGCCTGGAAGACACCCCACTGAAAAACGCCACCCCATGACCATGATACAGGCTGGAAATAAAATATAATAAATTCAGAACCTGAACAACACCTTGATGGGCTAATTAAAAACACATATTGCAGAACAGGACTGTGAGTCATTATTTGATTGGATGCGTTTCTGAGCTGCTAGAGTGATTAAGCAAAACAGCAAAAGTCACTGATCCTCTCAAAACCTATGCAAATCCAATTCCGGGCCCAGCCCCACAGTCCCAGCTTGTTTAATTTATAACCTTTGTAAGGCTCAGTTATCATGAAGATGTGAGAATGAGAGCAAAAGGCCAATCCTTTTAGCTTAAATTGCACTATTATCACTCAGCTCCCATTCAGAGGGCAAAGAGTAATCTGCCATGGCAACTTCTGAAAAACAACAGATTGAGGTATGCCTGAACTGTGGACTTCTTCAGATCTCGGTAGTTTTAAAATGTATGGAAAGTACCAGGTCCCTTCACTACCTCACAGCAACATCCACTTACTTAATAAACATTAACTTCATAGTACCTTAAACTTTATAGGAACCACTTATCCACTGAAACAATCTCTCCTCTTCCCTCATTTCACCTCAACTGCTATTAATTCCTTCCCTTGCATTTCCCCACTCCCTTATTTTCTAACCCCTRTTCTATTATTCTCTTTTCTCCATAGTCCTTTCGTTCTTTTCTCCATTAATATTACTGTTGGCATGTTCAAAGGATGATACTAAAAAGGGATAAAGATGAAGTTTAGGAACAAAAATTCCTGCTCCTTGAAAACCCAAGAGCCCTCTCTGCCCTCTGAAACCASGAAGCTTTGCTCACTCCCCTTAGCAGGAGACAGGGCCAGAGGGCTGGAGCGGGATGTTGTGTGCCCAGAACAATGCCAAAAAGGTTTGAGACCATGCGGTTAAATAAGCAGGAACCRTTGTTTCTCGGGGGATTAAAGCAGAGAAAAGGGTGCAAACCGACAAGTTGTGAACTTTTCTTCCACCTGTATCACAGACCMTGAAGCCAACAGGATGCAACACAGTACAAGGTTCCCTCCATTCTAACTTGTTTTAGAGGAAAGTATAAGTAGAAGTAAACGTTAAAAAAAAGAAAAAAAGAAAAAGAAAACACAATAAGCACCTAGAGAAAGACTTCCTTGGGGCAATTTAGAAAGGAAAAAAGCTCTTAGGGCTGTAGAACAGATCTGGATACACAATGTTTCTCACTGGAAGAAAGAAAACCCCAAATCATATTTTTACCACCCTTAATTCAGTCAAGAGCTCCAAATTAGAAACAATTGAGCCATATATGTAAAACATAACATAAATGAGAGCTTCTTTTCTTTAGATCAGTGTAGGATGGAAGAAATGCTTGAAAAAGCTTAACTTACTGAGATCTTCGTGAAAACATACAGTAACAGAGAAAGGATTGACAGGTAAATCTGAATTCGTTTGCCACCAAAACGCTTCTTCAGATACTCTGGCATTGTCACCACCTGCAGAGGGAGAGGCGATAAGGATTCAGACAACGGGAAACCACACAAAGCAAGTTAGAGGAAGTTCTTTGCTGCTCAGATACTGTAAGGCTGGAGGGCAAGGGGAGGGCAGCTGGAGATGCAGTTGCGAGGAACAACAGCTCCAGGAGTCAAAGGAGAACAAGGAGAGAGCACCAAACACTCCTCAGCTCAGGTCTCAGAACCGAGAGCCCTCACTGTTCAAATACATACGGATACAATATTGTACAGTTCCTAACATGCCCAGATCTCTCGTCCTTGATAATGGCTTTGCACTATTCAAGACCTGATCCACAAACAAGAGGTGAGAGAGATTAAAACAGGCAGAATAGAAAATCATAACATTGTGTTTCTACTTACCCCAGCTTTGATGTAGATGGGTACAAACAGCCATCCTAGGACAACCACAAATATCAGAGCCTGCAGCCAAGAAAATCGTAGCTGAATTAGCCTCCTCTCTCCAGACAGCACTCCCTAAGACCATTTCTCAGACCTGAGAGCAGCTAGAGACCACTCAAACCATGCAAACCTGGCTACTGCAGTGGTGCCCCCCCTGCTCTGCCCTTCATTTCACAGATGAAAATCCGGGACTGAAATCCTGGCCAAAGTGTTTGTTAGGTATCACAGAGCCTGGATTTCATGCTGGGTGTCCCAGGGTAGCACATGTGATAATACACTTTATAACAAAACTGCTGATTCCTGCTCTCAGGATTTCCCTCTGTCATCAAGGCACAGCTCCACCAGCAGCATCAGACCACCCCAGCCCTCCTCGGAGCAGGCTCAGGGAGCACCGTGGTTAAAATGAGATGGGCCCAGAAGACTGCTGTTTCTGGGAAATACTAAGGAAGCTGAAGGCAGCTACCTGAGACCTATTTGTTAGCTCCTTGATCCCAGAGCCGCCAGTGCAGGATCTGCTCCCTCTCCCGAATCAGGTATGCTGCAATTATATGTTGTGATCTCTGCTAACTTAGGTATTGGGGAGAGTAGAAATTCTGATACCTCCTTAAATGCCTTCTGCAGTGGGTTTTTGTGCAATGTCCTGACATTTTACAAGACACAGTATGTTACAACACCATATACTGTATAGGATGTACCACATGTATTTTGTAAAGCATTTCATATTTACCACATTACCATTTTGGAATGTATTTTGTATTACATGTATTTTGTGCACTATAGATTCTACTGTATTGCAGTGTCACCACGTTCCGACTTAAATGGCTAGCAAATGTTGTCTCATACAGAGCTGTACATATTTAAACAGACAATATAAAACTAATTCTGTGTTTTAATTATATCTTTTAAATTCTGTCCCTAGACCAAAAACACAAGATGGACAGGAAATATTGGGTCAACTTCTACTGTCATACTAATATAAATTAGAAATAATCCCAGCGGAATAATACTGATACACAACCACCATAATAGTCACACAATATTTCTTTCAAGAGGAGAATCAGATTATAGAGTCTAAAGCAGTATTTCCACCACGTGTATTAACCTGTATATCAATTCCACTCTGTTGTAAGTATTTAATGAACTGTCTGTGTAGCGTATCTGCTCAAACACACACATGCATCATTGCTTTTTCCTAAACAACCTTTATTGTACGCTGTGCACTGATATCAGTCCATGGAGAATCTCCCAGGTGATGCAGCATTAGAGAGGAGCGTGTGTGGAGCAGGATCTGGGTCCTAGAGCTTTGAATGCCATGAAGCTCCAAGCAATGTTTGTTGTGTTTTGTTGTGGTGCAAAGAGAAGGGGAATCAGATTTGTTACAGCATTAGTGTAAGAAAATAGTGAGAGATGACAGAGTAACTGTGCAGGTCTCACAGAGTTTTCTCTTTGCCTTTATCCTTCCCCTTAAGTGGTTATAACATGAGTAGTTGAGTAGTTGACTATTTGAAGCAACTGTCTACTTGTTTAAGGAAAAAAGCCATTCCCTCAGGAAGGTACGCTTCTTTCACTGCACAGAATTAAACCCAAGGGAAGTATCAACTTATGTACACTCTTAAAGTCCTTGGTGTCATGGCATAATCCCTTCCATGAAGGTAGAGTAAGCAGCACAGAGGCAGCCCTATCCACACTCACAGAGGCTGAGAATACAAGGAAATGGGCTGAATTAGCTCACACGAATCATTGCACTGCTGCAGTTAAGACTGCTCCTGGCACCACAAGTAGTTCATTTAAAGCCAGCTTGGATATCTCTATCCTATATTGCAACCATAGGCAGAACATATACCCCCTAAGAATCACGGGAAGGAGAAAGTGGTTTTGGAATGCTGGTCGGTGTGAAGAAAGTGCCAAATTTCTTACAGTTTGTCAGGAAATCAAAGCCTCTTTAACAATTCCTGTGCAGCAAACTGCCATCAAAAATACTATGGACTACAAAACTGGTGCCTTCCTCCAGACATCCTGCAGTCTGAAAGTGCTCTTTGTAAGTACCTGCAAAGTAATCAAAAGGCACATACAAAGAGAATCCACCAATTTCTTTGGTTTAAATGTTCTCTAAAAAAATTTTATTCAATAGAAATGGGTCATCTTCACCCAGTGACAAAGAATAAGGAAGAAAATGAGCAAAATAACAGAGGCCATTGGCAATTACCATTACCGGTCTATACAGAAGCAGGCGTTGCCAAGCACAGACTTTGACAGCCCTAAATTTTTAGACAATGTTATCTTGATTAACCTCTGCAGATAATCCTGATGTCACAATATGTTCACTCAAAAGCATGCCACTTACATTCCACTCAAATCCTCCGGTGGCAATTCCTCCAGCTGCTCCTGTTCCTGCTAGGCCCACAAAATGTCCACTTCCAATGTTACTAGCAAACAGAGAAGCACCAATCTGGAAACAGAAAGGACAAGAAATTTAGATTTTAGGTATTTGTTTGGTATTGAGGACTCATGCCTATCTACCAGGAGAAGATGATCAGAATGACTGACAACCATAATCGCCTTGACCACTTTCAAGATTCCCTCTTATTTTCCCCTCTCAAACCTGAGACTCCAGCCATCGTCTTGACAACAGTGAGGAATGAATAGGACATTGCATAGAAGATCTCCCTCCACTTGAGGCAAACAGGTTGGGGCACCAATGTAGATTTTCAGATATTTGGAAAACCTGACCAACTGGCATTTGGGTGGCATCCAAGTGATTAGGGGAGATGACTGACCTGCCTTGCTCACAGGAGAAATGATCCATGCATACCCGTTTGTCATACTGGCACTCCCCAGTTTCTATTAAGGTTCCACAGACTGTAGGACTAAGTGTATCATCAGTAAGAGATGTACAAACTTTGTCCTTGGTTCCCTTCTGGTCAAAAAGTATTAAAATAACTGAATTAAATTCTGGAAGCTGAAAAGTGTGTTTCCAGAAGATACAAACAACAGCTAATCAAGGACTTGCATTTAAGGAATGTGGACATTTCTAAGACCCTCAAATCTTGCACTGATCCTGCACACGGAGCAGCGGGGAGAACAGAGCAACTGCTGATCAGAGAAAGACACCCTCCCCTCCCCCCCCCCCGAAAAAAAAGGTTTATGCTGGATTACAGACAGGCAGGAGAGGTTCACAAAAGGGAAATTGTCCCCAAAAGATCTAATTCTTCATCAAATAACTCGGACAATGGGAAAAGATGAAGAGAAATGAAAGCATTAAAGGCAGCAGAAATGCCAAACCGTAATCTACAGGGTCAGAAACTGAAGTAGGCAGGGTGAGAACTTGAGCGAGGAAAAGAGGTTGGCATGGATATTGTAAGCAGAACATGTGAGCTGAAGTGGTTCCGAGAAATGAGTGAACTGCTCTTTATTCACTCCTATTTGTTCCATATGCCCTGAGAGTGACAAAGGAAAAAAAAAAAAAAGGAAACTGAATTAAAAAGAAAAGAAAAACCTACAGAACGTAGGTGAAAGAAGCTCTGCTGACCAGTTTATAATGCTTTTGTTTAATGTAGACCCCTCATGTTGAAAGAACCCAAAATGTCTTTAAAAGCTTATTTAGAAGTTTAAATCCAGGAGCCTGCATCTGGCATGCTCTCCTTACGCACTCATTAAGGGTAGGCAGCTAGGAAATGTTTACAGCTGCCTTACAAAAGGGAGAGGTATTCCTTGTCTGCAGTCACTAGGAGATGTTTAGGGTCCTAAAATGTATGCAAAGGGAATAGCTACAAATTCCCAGGTCTGCAACCACTGCACTGAGTTCCTTGGTGTAGCAGTAAAAATAAAGGCAATTCTGGGAGCACAGGGATGCTCGTCTGAGGCTCAGGGGAAGAGGCAATCACCACAGAAATGCACCTCTGAAGATCAGACTTACTCTACAGAGCCATCCCACAGTCAGGAACGGCACCTACACTCCTCTGCTCACAAACCCCATCTCTAACGACAAGATAGGGTTTTCTCCCCCATTCTGTATGCAAGCTATGCTGTACAAAAACAGCTCAGCAGAGGACTCTCTGATTTCTTTTCCAAGCTTACTTTTTCCTCCTTTTCTTAGTCTGATCTCCTGATTTCTCCCAGTCTTTGTGCAGACAAACAGTTCTCTCGCTGTGACAGGGAATTTCTCTCTCTGAGTTCACTCAGGTCTGGATTTCTACACGCGTTTCTAGAAGTCAGTTGTGCCCTACAGAAATGTAACCTGTTTGTCATATCACAGATGTTTCTACAGGAATGATAAGTGTTGTAGCATTAGTGAACAAGCCAGAAAGTTCACTGGTGTTAACAAAAACTTTTGCTTCTGCCCTCCTTGTGACATCAGCCGTGTTTTCCCCATAATGACTGTGAAGAAACAAAGACCATTAATACTGGGCATCAGTAATGTCGTCCAGGGTTTTCCCAGAGATGAATAATTAAACTTAAATCTAAGTTATTAGAAATGCAATCACCAGCAAGGATTAACCACATTAATCTCTGATTTTATCTAATGTGTTCCCCCTCCCACTTCAAAAGCTTAAAATGTACTGTAAGCAGATTCAAGTAATAAAAGCAGCTAATGACAAACTCTGAGAACTGGCAGCTATAGAAAGCGTTGGCTCCCTGCCTGAAAACACAACCCGGGACATCGTAGCGTTCTCCGACACTACCGTGTTCCCAGCTTCACCCAAAGCACATCTGTATTTTAAGAAAAATACAAAACCAGACCAAACCAATGCAAAATCACCAAGATGTCTGGGGCTAGCACAAGGACAAAACAGTGTGAACGCACATATCTATCCCCTTCAGTTTCTAAATTTTCTTTTCTGAATTAGGGTAGAGCCAGTGCAGTAAGTGTAAGCACAACACATAGTAATAATGGATGCAATTTAAAAAATGTTTTCTGTCGTTATGTATACAGGGAGGGGTAGAACTCAGCTTCAGAACTGGAAAAATATATACTATTCTGAAAACCGCAGCACAGTTAAAGCAAGAGGAGCGTTTAGCAATTGTACTCGTGCCCTGCTGGCTGCTGAGGCCAGAGAGGGAAGAGGTTGCCAGCGTGCCACGGCAGTTTAAAGGAAGAGGGCAGAGGGCAGAGGTGCTGTGGGCCCAAAACGTCTTGCTGAAGAACTGACTGTTGCAGTATTTTTATAATGAAAAAGCCGATTACTGAAATTGCCTAATTTGCCATTGGTAGGTGCTGCAGGTCACCAACGCATGACCTAAAGAATGTGGTTTCTCCAAAGACTGCAGATAAACATTAACACTGCTCCCTCCCCACCAGGCCGGCATCAAGGGCCGCAGCGCTCCCAGAAGCAGCGATTACTTCTCTGCGATCTGGGCGGCAGGATGGGCTTTTCCCCCGCGCCGGGTGAAGGCAGGGCGTGCGCGGGAGGAGGCGCCGYGGCCCGGGTGCGTGTGCTCGGCCTGCTGCTTTCCCTCGGGAGCCCCGCGGGAGGGCAGGTCTCTGTGGGAGCTCTTCCAGGTGYGCGGCCGTACCTCAGCGAGGACGGGCTGAAACCAGGGGACGACAGGGGGAAACCATTTTCAAGAATTGTTAACTGTTCTCAGCGAACACGTTAAGTGACTTGATTTTACAAACCAGGTCTAGGAGGAAACAAGACGATGAAGGTTGGCTGAAAGGAGCAAAATCTGGCGAGAGGGCAAAAAGCTGAACCAGCCCGAGACAAACGTGGAACATTAACTCCTTGAAAATCCTTTAAGAGGTCAGGTTTTAACAGGCGTTCTCTGTTCAGGAAAGTACCATCGCACTGCGGACAGATGACGAGCACTGTGTTTTTCCCGTGTTATTCATTAATCGATTCACCTTGCTCTTTTCATGAACTTGGGATGCGCAGACATCCTGGCACTCGCTGTTCCAAATCGTATACGATGCACTTTGTAAATCAGTGGTCACTGCAGCAAGTTTGCAGGCTCTGTGGCTTGAGCCTTTCCACGGCTTTAGACCTTCCCGTGTCAGAGAGGCGTCCGCATGGAGCCCCTCCACAGAGGGCAGCGTAGAGGCTCCCTCGCAGCCGTGTGCCACCCCTAGCCTTGCTCTGTGGTGTCCCTTCTCCTGTGGATCACCTGCAGGAGCTGCTGCTCATACCACTCTTCCCTGGGCAAATTCCGCATTCCCCTKTTTGAGGACTACTCCTTTACGGTGCTCATGCTTTTCTTTAATTCGCATCTGTTCCCTGTAGCATGTGGCTTTACCCAGACTGAAGGGTATTACCATTACTTACTATTCAGGAAATCCTTCTAGCTACAGCTGAACTTCAGATGCCCAACAGATACTTTTCTGCTCCACTAGCAATTGTGCCTGGGGAGCAGTAAAAAGAGTAACTATCATAACCTTGTGCAGACAGTTATGTCTGCAGAGCTACAGAACCTGCAGAACCAAATTCAAAAGCAGAAAAGTCTCAAAACTGAAGTTTTTAATATTGTTCATGAAGCCTTGTTAATCCTGAGAGATTGGCTACTATTGAATGTGACTGTTTTCCTGTAACAGATATTTAATTTCATAAAATAGTAGAAAGTATTTGGCTGAACTTAACTCCTCCATCTAATACAAGAAGTTAAAATTCAGTTTGCAAGGCCCATGTTATAAAGCTGGCAGTGCTCCTGAACTTCTATTTTTTTGCAAAAAGGCCAGTTGGTTCTGAGTATTTAGAGAGCCATACATGTCTTTCCTGAAGACATTTCCCTCAAAGCCCAAGAGACTGGAAGCAGTTTCTTGAACTCTTTCCTCAATTTTTGTAAAAAGCCTGTGGAAGGGACACAATTTCTCGCCATTAACTCATGGCAAATTTAAAGTTCCAGTAATCAGTGAGAATGTAATTATATATCTTGATCTTTAACTAACCATTAGAGCTACTGAGTCAACTCATCCGTTGCACAACAGCAGTGATTCCAGCAAAACAACACAGAAGTGGCCCACCCAGAACAGCCAAAGACCTGTAGTGCACTGGACTCTGCAAAATACTGAGCAACCTTCACGGCCACTGCTGGAGCCACCTGTCTGAGCCAAAGCTGGACGGATTCGGACCAGCGTAACCAAATTGCTCCTGAGAAATTTCAATGAGAAATTGAAGCACACTCAGGCAAAGTGACTGACAAACATTTTCACATGCAAAATTATCAAAAGCAGGACTAACGTTGAGTCCTTGACTGCCTGTCTCCTCCAGTCTACTAAACCACAGCTATTACATCATTTAAGTGAGCAGAATCCCTTCCTGGATTTGTCAGTAAGAGATCCCAAATATATCACTAACAAGCCTCTTTCCATTTGGGAGCAGCAAAGCTGCCTGTGGCTGCTTTGTAGAGCGCAGAACATGCCACGACCACTGAAAAATACAATCRGTATAAGCCAATTCAGTTTGTAACAAGTTTCTGGAAGTGTTTTTCCCTTTCTCTCTGTTCCAGAAAGCAACCAATTAAGTGGCAAGAGTCATTACCCTGAAATCACATACACATGATACATAAGAGCCCACTTACAAAACAACTTCCCCCACCCTGTCTCTCATCTACAGACTGTGGAAATATATCTGGGTTTTCCAGAGCTACTTCCCACAGAGCTAATTCCCAGGTTACAGTCCCACCTGGCTAAGTCGAAGCACAAAAGTAGTGAAAACATACACGTAACATCAGCTGTGGCAGAACTGAGATGACATCTTTGACCGAACTTTCTATACTTTCATTGGCTTCCTAGTCATTCCAGCCCAGTTTGCACGGGGATGGATGGATGTCCTATCTACCTGCTTAACAGTGGGAATAGGTGTTGAAATCTCTTTTTATCCCAGGCAAACTCTGACTTGGTATTTACATTGTGATTTGAGTGTTTGCCATTTGTTTATCTTAGGCGATACCAGGAATCACAACAAGAAGGTTTTGTTTTTATGGTCCAGAAAGACGTTCCTGGCATTCCAAAGGGAGGACTGAAGGGCTGCCCTCAGGGCGGCAYGAATGCCCAGCGCTTCACCCCTGCGGAGCTCCCACAGTTGGGGCAGGAGGCGAGATGATCCCAGAGGCAACCGCTGCACCGTAGCTCATCCCTTCTCTCCTCTCTCGGGAGGAGGGGAGCTTGCTGCAGTTGTTGGTTTTGTGTTGCCGGAGAACTGGGTGTTAGATAACATTCCCTGGGTCTCCAGGGAATCGCTAGGGACAGGAGGGTTTTTATAGTGAGCCTTCCTGGCCTTGCCTCGTTCATCTGCATGTACACCCGCACAAAAGAGTAGCAGTTCATTTTCACCCTTGACAGGTGCATAGAATCGCACAAGGTTAAAAGCAGCCCACTGGTTACACTGACAGTTAAACGAAGTAATGTGTTTTTTATTCTAGAATTATGGAATTTGCCTTAAAATACTTTGGAAATTTCTCTTTCCTCAAGCTTCCTGTGGAACCTGAATTTTCTTAGACCTGCTCTACCAAATAAGGACACCTTCCACTGCTTTTAGCCTTTTAATCTTTTTATGCCATTAAAATGGCAACCTTGATCCCTTCTAAAGGCAGACAGCAGCTCCCTGAAGCACAAGAAAACTGAAATAGATGCAGGCATTTCTGCAACCTACTTTGAGAAAATCTGTAAATTTTCAGAGAACAAATATTTACTCAATTCTTTTTCTCTCTCCCCTGATCCTGTAACTGAATCCATATGGGTGGCATTTTCAATCAAAAATCTTGCTGAAGTGCAAAAACATTTTGGGGAACTGACTGCAATGTCAGGAATATTCAGAATTTCCATCCAAGCACATGGAAAAATGGCTTTAAAAGTGCCACACTGGTGACACAGAAAATGCAGATTTGTCTAAGTTTTCTGCTTTTCCAGGAAGTCACACTGAACAGACTCTCTATGGTCTAGAAGAAACAGATGAATGTTTCTARTAGCAGTTCTGCCAGAGGCCTGCTGGATGGCTGTGAACATGTTGCTTACTGTCTGTGACTCGGTTTCTCCATCTTTGAAGAGACTACAGCTTCACAGAAGACAAACTCAATGTAAATCACAGATAATCTTTAAATTTAATCATTTACATTTAAATTTATATTTTATCAATAACTTATCATAATCTTTCCAGGATTTCATCTTTGTACAGACCAGAACTTTCTGCCAAAAGTGAAAGCAAAAAAGCAACATCAGGAATAATTTCAGTAAATTAATTCTTCTCTGTGATAATCTCACAATGAGCCAGCTACTTTGAGTGCAGTGAACGTAATAAATTCAAGACATTAAAAAGTTTTTAGGTGGGCTGAATTGCAAAGCACTGGATTTGTCTACACCGCCATCACCAACGCACCCAGGCTCACACAAGTTAGCCTTGCAATCAGAGCAGCTCAGGGCTCAGCAGAGACAACTTCCCCAACACTTTTCCCTACTTATCAGATGACTTTTGTAGTGCAGTTAGCACTATATCACTGTGCTTAGGGAGAGAGTTTAAAGTTGGGCTGGATGGGTCTACACTACATAGTCGTCACAGGCTTGACAGTACTGTAGAGATACTTAATATTTAGGGACTAGGCATATTTATATGCAAGTGGCTGCACATACATGCGCATACATCTATTTTATATACACCCAGAATGGATAACACTCACCGGCCACCACACCATGCTCCGTCCAGCCAGGAAGAATCCACCTACTGTTCCTCGGTTGGTTGAGTACATAGCCTGGAAAGAAAAAGAAAGAATGATTGAATCATATTTTCAAGTCTAACAGGCAAGTTATACAAAGACTAATGATAAACAGCTAGGATGGAGGAGTAAAACGTGCATATTTTGTGGGATAAACTGGAAGACATCGACACAATTGGTATGAAGAACCAGCCGATGATGAAAAAAAGAACACCGTTGAACAATGATTCCTGTATCTATCTCTAAGTTAACCATTCAAGCTTCATTGCTTCAGCTTTCATTACAGTAAAACCAAAACATTAAAATAAAATTAAATGAAACAAAAAAATTGATCATCCAACCAGGAGCTCAGTGAATAAATTCAAACTCAGGTAAACACTTCATCAGATGAGCAAACCCTTTGATTTCAGACCCACAAAAACTGATTTGTAAGTTGCAAGTTCATGCAAGTGAAAAACGAGCGTATGCAGCTTTTTTATTTGATATTATGCAGCCCCAGCAGATCTCTACAAAGATCTGTTTTCTTCTTGTGATATCAGCAATACAGCTGATCCTCTCTGCAGTTCAAACAAAGAAGCCAATAAAAATTTCCTTTTCACACACTCATTTTGTATCTGTTGGGGATGGGCATTAGAGAGAAGCTTCCTCCAATTTTTGTTAATGACCCCGATCCAAACATTGGATTCCCATTGTCTCCTCCAATAGGCTTTGGATAGGCAAATAAAGGGGGATGACTTGAGAATTAGCCAATTTTTTTATTCAGATATAGAAGAAGGGAAGTAAATACAATAGATTTATTTTTTCACTACACACAACTGAATAAGTATTTCTCTCATAAAAGAGGATATTGTTGCTGGAGAGAAGCAGTTCCAGGAATTGCCAGAACACCCTTGTCTGACACGCCACCGATCAGCCCTTTTCTGACGCAGAACTTTAACACAATGCTCAAATACAAACAATAGCCAGATTTCTGTGGCAAAGACACAGTTCCCTCCCACAAGCTACCAAGGTCTTCCAGCATCCTGAAGCTTCAGATTTTTGCTATGCTTTTAGCACAAACTACCATGGCTGTGGCCATTTTGCATCCCCAAAGTGCTGAACAAGCACATGCACCCGAAAAGTGTGGTGCTTCTCAAAACATTGCCAGGCTGCTAGAAAGGAAAGTTTGTTTTGCAGCTGACTTCTCTGTCCTGTGAGAAGGACTCATGGGTTGCTTCTGGAAAGCATAGGATGTCTCCTCTCATGTCTGTCTCAGCTTGTCAGTGGTCAGGTGCTTCATCAGATGGCCAGGAGAGCTTGCCCCAAGGGGAAAGGGTGCTCCTCAGAAAGAGCAGCAGCTTCTAAATTTAGTGACATTCCACTGTTTGCACTTTTATAAATCACTGTATTGGCCTATTATCTTCAAACACTTCAGCGCTGCGGTTAAGCCAGTAGGATAGTATCTGCACTGTGCTTTGTTTTAGGATTAGGCGCCGAGTTTTCCCTTGCATATTCTGCATTGCCTGGATGGGGGCAGGCGGCAGGTGTGCTTAGCTTACAAACAGAAAATCCTTGCCATCACTTGCCACCCCTGAAACTGCCCCTTCCTCGTAGTTTCCATGGCACTGCTCCCTGCAGTAAGGGCCACGCTGGCAAAAAAGCCGTCAAAATACTGCACTCAGATGGCACCTACAATCTTGACCCATTTTACTCCTCCACTGGGAGCGGTCTGCAGTCCCCAGTTCACCATGCAGGCACCGTCCCAGCCTTACAGTTACATCAGGGTCATCAGCACAGACTGCCCTTCCCGCTCCTCAGCTCCACCTCCATTCTTCTCCCCACAGCTCCCGCTGCTCACCGTTCCCTACTGCATCACCTCACACCACCAATTCCCACTGCAGTCCCCTGTTCTCCATTGCCGAACTCCATCTATTTGCTTCTAGCCTGCTTTCCAGTAGGGGTTTGGGAGGACCTGGTCTTCATTCATCAGCTCTCCTTTCCCACACAGACCCCAATCAATCCTCCACCTTCCCCACTAGCTCCATTCACCCACCTGAATGATCACCTCCCCAAGCCACCCTCCCTTCTCCAGTAAATTTTCCCCACCAGCTACCTGTTAGCTATCTCAGTTAAACACCAAGCTCTTTATATAACTACACATTTTAATTTACTGAATCATTAAGCAGAAATAAAAAATAAAATAAAATAAAATCCAAACCTACCCATAGTCCCACTGCCAGGACTACCAAAAAATAGATGACAATAACAGAGATGTCCGCAGGATTGTTGATCTTTTGGTAAGAGTCCATCTTGGCTGCTTCTCTGGCTTTCTTCTTCTTTCTCTCCTTATATGCCTCTTGCAGAGTTCAGGTTAATGATAAACTGCTGTCATCCCCCTAACGTCTTATATAATATATAACTTCAGATTCACTTGTCTCCCATGGGACGCAGGTTGAAGCTGCTGCTTTTCCTCGGACAACGATTCCTTCCCAAATATTGCTTCCCTGTTACAGGTGCTGCAGATCTCAGAGGTCACTCTCCCTGCCAAAGGTGCTCAGGGTTTTAACATCCGAGAGCAGATGTCTGAGGAGGAATGAGCACGGAAAGGAGTGGCTTGGCTGCAATAAACCCGCATGTCTACCTCACTGTGTGTGAATACTTTTTCGAAGTGGTTGTACCTGTAAATCTAGTCATGGAAGATATAATTCTTTTAGATGATGATGTTAAGCAACTACCAGTGAGGAGGAGCGACCTGACACTTGGGGAAAACCCAGGGGTCCAGGAGCTGGGACACACTGTGTCATCTCTCGACTCAGCAGGATTGCACAATGGAGAAATAGCCCTATATTTCTGTGAAGAAGACAACTCAAAGATGCTTTCATCTCTCTCATGGATACAGGTGAAGATGCATGTGAACCACAAAATTCAGATCCAGGAATTTACTGTGCTGAATTTCAGGATGTTTAGAGACTGTGGTGTTGGTTCTCTCTCCTGTGGCTAATCAGCTTCACATTCAAATAAGTTCAAAGTTCAGCAGTGCTCGGGTCTGTTCTTGTCTCCCTTTATTTGTTCCTCTGGCTTCAAAATCAAGCTAAACAAAATGAATGGCCACAAGGATGTGGAACACACTGATTGATTATACATGGACCTTCCCAGCCCGTAACAGGGAAGCTTCCCCAAAAGATGCCTGTTATTCTCTGTTTGATTGAGCTAGAAGAGATCAGAAAAACACAGGATATTCAAAAGAAGTGCAGGTGCCAGGAACACTTCTGGGCTCTGAGGGTACTTGAAAGTCCTATTCTCTGCTTAATACCAGGAACTTGTCATTCATTTACAGGTGACTAGGCTGCCTTCTACGTGTAATGTATTACCCGAATTTACACTGAGTGGGACAAGCAGTACAGTACACAGAAAGCACAATAGGTTTGATTGATCCTGTGGCTGACATACATGACTAACTGTATTTCCTCAGAAGCTGAAATTGAGGTGTGGCATTCTGTTCATGGATAACGAATCTTCCCAGGTAAAAATACTCTTCTGTAATTGTGGCTAATAAAGAGTGTCAATATCTAAGAAATCATAGTAAAGTGTCATTGCCTATAAGAATAAAATAAAAATGTTACTATAGTTCTAGCACCCATACTCTTATAAAACAATCCTTTCCTCTGCTTGTTTAGGCCTCTTTCCTAAAACACAGTCTTCAGTTTGTCCTGTAGGCCTGTGAAATGTCAACCATAAACCCAACAGCAAAAAAATTAACCCTGAAAGGTGCTGAATATCCACGATTGCCATTAGCTGCAACCTTCCCTGCTGCATACTTCAGGGAAAAGAAAAGACTTATTTACTAACCTTAATTATCAGGAAAGAGTTTGCCCAAGTTAGGCTGTAGCTGGCCCTTCTTACAAAGATTGACATAGCTTCTTTCTGTCCTTAAAATAACAGAATGTTTGGTTTTCACAAATTTCATTTTGGTTTCAGTCTGCAGAGGTAACCAACAAAAACACTAGACAGGAGCATATCTACTGTAACATATCTGTGTTCTCATCCGGACCTCTGCAAAAAGAGCTTACAGAGGCAAAGAAACACTACAGCCTTCTGTCCACAACCCCTAATGTGGCCCATCTAAAAGACTTCAAAGCATGAAACACTAACTGAGAATCAGGGTCCAAAAAAAATAATCACGTAATTCCCATCTTTATGTACAGTGCAAGCATTGACTTAATTCTGTTTTCTTTCTGAAAGCCACAAATCTAAATCAAACATTCTTTACAGAGCACCAAAAAAGGGGTGGTGGCTTTGTTGAGGCTGTTTATACCTCCCCACATCCTCATATCTACAGTCCAAAGAGAATCCTAGATGTGTTATACTCAGCAAATTGTTGGTGTACTAAATGAATCACTTCACGGACTGCATGCACGTAAATGGTCTTCTCTGAAAGGTCAGCCAAGTTGCCAGATTCAGAAAAGACCAGACCCACCTTTGTATTGTATTAAAGCAAAGATAAGCATGAGGAAGTCACGTGACATGAAGAGTGAACTTCACATCAGGAGACAATGATAATCTCTCTCACACTCAGCTACCAACGTGCTTCAGTGGACGTTTTCATTGTCCTGAAGCGTCTGGTCAAGTACAGGGCTCCAATGGTGCAAAATACTAGACAAAATGACAACTAATTTGGTATATCATGGAAATTTCTATATTCTTCCCTGTGAGCCAGACCAGTCCATTGAAGTAAGAGAGATTAACAGGAATGAGACCAGTGGGTCTAAGTAGCATGACACAGCGACTGTGTGACCCAAGTCTACACTGACTGCTCCCCTCTAGATCAAGTCTGATGAAGTTTAGCATATCACAAAAATTAAGGCATCTCTGCACATCTCTGCACAAGTGCTGATCGGAATTAGTCCTCCTGTACCTTGAGTACGAGGACTTACGGAAAACAGCATTATCAGCTGTGCAACTTTCAAGAAAATGGCAGCTACCACAAACTAAGGTTGCTGCTGACACCAGTGTGCTCTTTTGAACATCACAATAGCAGCATCCCCGGTGCTCCCAGGAGCATGACAAATACGCCATTCCTACTAAGATTATTGATGATTTAATTTACAAAAGTGYGCTCACACATCTATCAAGATCAGAGCTCTCATCAACTGCTATACACAACATCTGATACAAGAGAGTCCCTGGCTAACCAAAAAGTTCACAACCTGAAGAGACAAAATAGACAACGGATGCGAGAGCAAACGGGTACAGAACAGGGCAGTAACTTGCTCAGAGTCACAGAGCAGATCACTGCAGAGCCTGAAGAGAATCAAGTGATGGATTCGCAAATGCAAGTATATAACTACGACAGTGGCCAGAGGCACCACCGTCCTATGGGGCCGGAAGGCAGGTACACGAACTACGAAGGAGCTGCAGCTGCCCAGCTGCTGTCATCATAAGATGGGGTTGTACATTTGAGAATTGCATCAAAACTTTGCTGCCACCTAGCCTAGCCTCTTAAAAGCTTGTGGGGAATGCTTCATTCTTCTCTACCTGTTTAATGCTTATGAGATGCTGTCTACATCCAAACATCCATGTATCATCTCTCCTGAAAACAACTGTCTTTCACAACTAACATTTTTTCTGCTCAGTGCTATATTAGCAACAAATGTTATGCTTGCGTGTTGCTGAGGAAAAACTGTAAATGCAAAGGCTTGTAACAGCTGACCACCCTCTGATCATGATGTGAGACTCCCTCCTCCCACCTAAGTCTTCCTCCTGAAGATGGAAAATGATAAAGTAAATAAAATGAACACTGCATTTCTAGACTAATTTTCTAATGAGGATCTCTACTGAGAAGAAATATCAGAGGATATAAAATAAAGTAGTTCATATGCAGATAGCCCAATAGAATTGAAGCAAGTAGATATTTTCAGTCCTTCAGCAAGTGATTTAATTATCTCTGTATGAAGACTAAATATGCCCAGCCCTGTTGTATCTGAGCATTGCCAAGGTTATAAAAACAAGTCCAAGGACTGTGTTACCTCTATAGCGTAGGCTAAGAGAGCAGATAAGGTAACTTGATTGCATTTTTGTTTTATTAATGCTTTATTCATTCTTATAATTCAGGAGATTAATGAGGGAAGATTAATGGCAAGAGATGGGTTTCAAATTTCCATCAGGACTAATTAAATTGAATAAAATCCTTAACAGATTAAAAAATCTTCTCAAACCAATCCAGACTGTCACCAGATTTAGCCATCTGACAGCTGGGCAGTTTGTTCCTCATGAGCAACTTCTTAATTCAGTAGCACTCTCATTAAAACAGAAGTGTGAACATTATTTCATAAGCTATATTGCACAATGTATTTATTATCCTCATGATCCAGTGCAACATATTTGCTATGTTAAAAGCTTGTTCATCCTATTTGGGAGCTCCTTACCTTTCCCCAAAAACAATGTTTCCAGAAAAATATTTTTCAGAGATAGATACATGCTGATTTGTCACTTCTGCTGTCACTAAATTTAAATAATGGAACAAATTATCCAGAGCAGCTGCATAACCATCACCACAACATTCACAAATATATTTGCCACTCTCATTTTAGAGATGCTTTAGGGATGAAAATATTTCCACTCCATAAAATACAGAAAAGGAATGAACAGAAGATGAACTGCTAAGACCTTTTGCATTGAAATCATTCTCCAATTGTTCAGGTGACCTAGTGAAAACCCTAGTTGTTCATACTTCATTTTGTTTGAAATAAATGTAATCATTCTAAAACAACGGATAGCTTCAGGCCCTGTGGAGCTGTTTTAATTGCTCTGCAGTAATAAGACACGGCAAATGTATTATTATTTTTTATTGTATTTGATGAGTTAATTTGATTTAAAAAATTAACTGGAAGAGGGAAAAGTTCATAATCTACTCATGCAGGAGCCTAATATATACATCCCATCCTGGTGCTCTTCAGTTAAGCCTCTTGTTTGCACAGTGTTTGGTCTCTAAATTAAATGAGGAAAAAGTCTGAAAAACACTGTCATCTTCCCACTGTACAAAATACAATATGAAGCTCCTGGAAAAAACATAAGAACAGAAAACATTGTTGGAGAGACCTCAGAGGGGTTTGTTTGTTTGTTTTTTAAGAAACATGGGCTGAAAGAAATAGTATTCACATTTGGTACAAACCAACTGATTGCTCCAATATAAAAAAAGTGTTATTTTGGCATGAAATGGAGATCCCTTCTGAAGTGAGATCTTTATGATCTGTCAACTTATGAAATCTCAAGAAGAAAAAAGTACATGTTGTTCTGTAGTTTCAATCTCCTTTATCAACTTAATGCTAAATACCGAAATTATTACAAAATTACTACTTTTGATGTTAAGGCAGTAGCCTGCATCTATTTCCAGGAGAAACACTAACCTAGTCTGGTATCTAAAAAAACTTGTAAGCTTTCCTAGCCAATATGAAAAGCAATCTAATCATGAGCTATGTATCCTGAATTAAAATAACAGGTGATAGAAACTAAAGAAATATTTTCTAACTTTGGTAATCACAGAGGGCAAGACATGGATAGAACTTGAAAAGTCCATAAAATACTGTGAACACAGGAATCATCTCAACTGTACATCAGATCCTGAGATTCTTGCACTTCTAAATGAACTCCTAGGAGAATATGAATGGAAGAAACACTGCATTGACTTCTAAAGTGAAGCAACAAAATAATGAATCCAAGGCAACCATGCCCTGCCTTTTTAAAAGACCAGTCTCTCAATTTCTAAGTTCTCTGGAAAGCAGATCTTAAAATATTAAGTGAACTATAATCCGGAATGCCATATGCAAGGCTTGTGGCTAGACAGAGCACAGGTTATCACTCACTCAATATTCAAAGCTCTTATTTAGATTATTGCTTCATAATATATATTTCTGTTACCACCTTCTTTTTATTCCAGTCATGATTTTAATGACTCCACATATCTGATTAAAGCTACATCTGGTCATGTGTTTTATAGCTACTGCTGTCTGCTGAACAAGTAAATTACAAGTAGATACACACAATCTGCTCAAAATACTTCATGAAGCCTTCTGAGACTGTGCTAAGTGTCAGTCAGAACAAAACTTTGTGACCACTAAAACTGAAACCTCAATACATGTGGTTTTTTAGGTTTATTTGCAATGCCAAAACAGACTTGAGGGTTTATAGAATGAATTTAATAATACACATTCATCATTTAAATCTCCCGCAAAATATGAAAGATCGGTCTGATGCAGTCTTTGGGTAGATTGCGATCACTACTTTTGTAGAAAGGTGGACATTTCTAGAGGGAAGTTTAGCTCATGAACCTCAAAGGATAATAGTTTTCTACATTCAATCAATACAGGTAGTATTTCAGTGTGTGGTATATATGTTTGCCAGCATATGTAATATGTTTATGGACGTGAGGATTTTTCTGTGTATATCCGAGTGGCACTGCGTGATGAAACGATGACATATTGTTGGGTGTGGATATTTCCGGGATTTTGACTGAGGCATGAGGCGGTTGCTTATGTTTGCAGATGAGTGTTTGATAGTATCGGTATGTTAAAAAAAGCTTGGTCTTTACAGCTGCTGTGAAATTTGTTTCCTTATATTATATGATGTAAGGTGCTAAACTAGAAAGACAAACAAACTGAAAGCTAAAGTTAATAATCTCTCTACAGCAAGGAAATTCTTCCAAATGTCTAACTCTTGCTAACACAAATCAGCTCTCCCAGTTTTGACAGTGCTAAATCCCGAGGGCAGAGAGGTTGCTGATGTTTAGACATCATGCTGAAAACTGTGCTTGGAAAGCTTTTAATTTGAAACAGTGCTTAAATTAGGGGCAACAGTCAAGAAGCCATTAGCATTCTCAGGTTACTGACACTTATTTTCTTCTTTGTTAAAGGACAGGGAAGGGAACAGAAGGCTGATTACCACCTAAAGAATGCACTACTCAGACACAAGAAGGAAAATATTTAGGAATACATAGGTTTCAAAAGCCGTATCTTTCCTGTTATCTGACAACTCAAAACACCCAGAGCACCTGGCTAACTGGATAAGCAGGTATTCCCCAAACCGCTACAGAAGGTAGAGGATGCAGAGAGTGGAAGTGATACTCAGTTACAGATATTCTCCACCAGAGGAAATGTTCTTCAGGGAGAAAAATTCCTGAAGCTGTTCTGTGCATCCCTGAACCAGCCACCCCAGGATTAGCAAAATATAAACAGAATATAAAATCAACATTACATCCCTCTTTCTTTTTCTTCAGCTGTGTCAGCTCCTTGGTCCAAGATGCCTGTATTGGATAAACAATGAACAGTTCTCCCCAAAACAGTCTTTAGAGTAATATTTTTCATTTACCCAATCCACTGCCCAGTCTGTAGCTCAAGTCTAAATGTACCTATTGTATCATATATCAAATTATTCAGTTCTACAATGTTAAATGAAAACAAGTCCATGTACAGGAGAATTATGTCAATATTAGAAGGAGGGAGGGGAGGGAAACTCTTGAGTATGCATCATTCCCCCCCTCCAACATAAAAAAATGACATATTTCCATAGGGATTCAACATTTCCAGTTTTCCTCTCTAAAGCCACAGAAGCAAACTACTAGGCACTAGAAATGGGAAACCAATAAAAGCCTAGTAAAGAGTACTTTTCGTAGCAAGACATATCAGCTTCATCTATTTTCCAGGTAATACTGATGAAAGAAAAAACTCTGATGAGCTCTAACAGCTTCTGACAGCCCCTTTAACTGCCAGAAAGCTCAGGGCCCAGCGTCATCTATAATGGATGCACAGAACAGATACACAGAATGGATACACAACCAAATCTGACTTACTCAGCAGCCACACATACTCTTTTACCTATAGCTGTAGTAATAATTACCTTGCTGTTGGAACATTATCATTATCAGCACATGTGCCAGTAAACTCACACACCCACCAGCTTGCTACACCTCATGCAGTATCTGAAATCTGTATGTGGAAATCCATCAGAAATGAGAACCATGGAATAAAGCTGTTCACAACGCGGGATATATTAAACAAAGATTGTCGATGTGAACTGGGTGTTAACTGGGCGAGGAAGTTAAGTATTTTGGTGACAGGTTCTCTATACATCCTTATAGCAAGAGAAGGTGGTTATCTTTAAATTACCTTTTACTTTCACAATATTTCAGGCGCGGAACATCTGTGATTCACGTGCAGTTACAAAGCAGAGTATCCTATTTTTAAGAAGGGTGTGTAAAAACTGGAACATATTTTTCAGTTTCAGTTAGGAAATTCCATGTTTTCAGAACATTGCTTACCAGAAAGTCTGCTAAGGACTGTAAAACCTATGGTCTACTTACGTAGATCAGGTTGAGTACCAAAACCACTCCAGATGAGAAAATAGCTTCCATTGTCATGCAAATCGATCACATCCAGGGGGAATACATAGCACTCGGAGCACAAGCTCACAATCTAGTTGCAAAGGCTAGTTCCAGAATAGCAAATGCCTCTTCTAACTTCTCAAATGTTGGTGGTGCTCCTTTAAGCTCATGCAAAAGAAGCATAAAAGTTTTGGGAACATCATGTGAAGATCACTGATAGAATGAGACACCCACATTCCAGGACACTCTGGGTGTGGTCCTGAGGGACAATTAGAGTTTGAGTTTCCTTTTGTGCTCACACATAAAATTTGATTTGAATACTTTAGAGAGTAAGCAAACCATAACGCTTATATTGGATTTTGAAGACTATGCAAATTAGGTCCTTTGGTTGTCCAGAAAAACACCACCTGTGAATATATGTGTATATACCATAGATTTGTAACTTTTGTTGGAATTCTTTCCTCGTCTAGAAACATTCATTTTTACACTCTGTTGTCACTTAGGAAAATTCTAAGAGGCTTTGTGCATATCAGTTTTCAGGAGTTTCTCTAAGAAAGCTGAATATCTAAATGAGGATATACATAAAGAGCAATTTTTACAAGTTCATTCATTAGACATGACCTTTCTCGACTGAAAATTTTCCTTTAGGTACTCTTCTTTTCAGAGATCACGAGGGGTAGAGAACACTTAATCATTCTTGTATGACCCACAGGACACCAAACTGATTAAGAGTGGCTATTATTTTACCACTTGTTAATGATTCATTAAAGTCCAAAGCAATTGACAATGACAGAAAGAACACTCATTTTATCATGATCAGATGTTTCAGTGATTCTAAACATAGATTCCTTAGATCATGTCAAAACTGAGGTGGTTGTATGAACAAAATGACTATTAAATAAAATACATCAGGACACACTTGTTCAACATTTTGAGGACAGAAGGAGATAGCTTTCGCTGTCAGAGGTAACAATAGTAAAGCAATGATCCATAACAGCCTGTAGTCTGACAGAAAAGTATCACCTGCTGTCAGTGGGAATCAATAACAGCTGGGACCAACAGTCAAGATAGCTCCCAACAGCTGGGACAGCTACCTGAAGAAAGCCTGCTACTAATACCTGTGCATCCACAACCACAGGCCAAGAAACATCCAAATGGCTGGTATCATCTCCCAAATTGTGATGGCAGCCTTTAAGTCCCAAACTGTCTGAAAATGGAGCAATGGCAGTCACAGGTCCAAGGCTTCCTTTCTCAATAACAGCAGCTGCTCAATGCAGATTGCTTGGTTTGCCAAATAAGCACTGGGCTCCCCATCCAATAACATAAATGTTTCTCCCATTTCAAAGTCCCACTTCCACTGGCAATTTCTGTATGCTTGCAGAACAGTCCTGTACTACAGACATTTTTGTCATATCAAGACACTGAATACTGACAAATTGAAGTCTTCAGGCTTGACTTGAATGTCTTGTTGCCATCTGAAAAAAGGTCTAGTAATGCAGCCTTTTCCATCTGTTGCATGTGCCCTTCTGCCTTTTTTCCCTCTAGATGTATTCTGTGATGAGCAGGAAATTGTGTTCTCAGCAAAGGGAGCCTACATACATCTCTGTTGCTAGCTTCCAAAAGAAAGAGCAGTTTGCAGGACAGCTGCTAGGCAGTTTCACATGCTGCTCTTTGCCACAGCCTGGCAAATGGTGTTTGGGAATGGTAGATCAAAAATGACACAGTATCCAGGTGGTCATGAAGCACAAAGCGCCTCCTGGTGGTGGCTAATCTTAAAGAAGAATTTTCCCCACAGACTTCGTGATACACGTGATATAATGTGTCCTTATTTTTTGCTTCATAGAGGAAAACACATGGATGGCAGGACAGAGCACATTTGGGGATGTCATTTAGTATACTGTACTACCAGCTAGCATAAATACTTGCCCATGCCCCATCAGATATGTACAGCTGTGACATCATGTTCACATGCCTGATCCACATTAGATTTGTCCTGCTGGTGATCCAGCCTTACCACAGATCTAATTTACAAGGGAAAGACAATTCTTCCTTAGAAAAAAAGGCAGAATTTCCCAAACTCTTTGGCCAACTTGCTGCTACAGCTGTAACTTCTGCTACCAGATTTGGCTAGGAGCACACTACAAAGCAGAGGAATTCTTCTTCTTAGGAGAGAAACAAGTCATTTGTTGTTTAGAAGTCATTTCCAGGCACACAAGGGACAAAAAGGTGATTGGGAAAAGCCATTACAGATCTACCAAATTGTGCCTGACCAACCTGACTGTCCCTATGACAAAACAACTGGTTCTGTGACCAGGGGTAGCAGTGAATGTCATTTATCTTGACTTTAGAAAGGCTTTTGACATGCACTCCCACAGCATCATTATAGCCAAACAGGGGAGGTATGGACCGGTTGGGTGAGCTAAAAAGTGGGTGAAAACTGGCTGTATCATCAGGCTGAAAGGTGAATAGTTCAAAGCTGGTTACCAATGCCATTCCTCAGCATCCAAACTGTTTAAGATCTTCATCAATGACCAGGACCTCGATGAAGCGACAGAATGCACCTTTATCAAGCTAACAGATGACATCAAATTGAAGAGACCAATTGATACACCAGAAGGCAGGGCTGCCATTCAGAGAAACCTTGACAAGCTGGAGGAATAAGCCAACAAGAACCTTGCAAAATCAGCATAGACAAATGCATACTTGTGAGGCCACACCTGGAACCCTGAATACAGTTCTGGACCTCTCAGTACAAAAGAGATATTGATAAACTGGAGAGAGTACACTGAAGGGTCACCAAAACAACTAAGTGCCTGTGCACATGGCACAGAAGGAGAGGCTGAGGGACCTGGGTTTGTTTAGCCTCCAGAAGAGACGGTTTGGGTGGGGGATCCAATTGTTGTCTTCAACTATCCAAAGGTGGTTACAGGGAAGACTTCTCAGAGGTACACAGCGAAAAGACAAGAGATAAAGGCTGCATGTTGCAGCAAGAGAAACAATGACTGGATATAGCAGAAAAAAAAAAAAAGGCACAGTAAGAGTGATTAAACCCTGAAATGGGTTGCTCAGAAAGGCTGAAGAATCTCTGTCCTCAGAGATTTTCAAAACCTGATTGGACAAGGCCCTGAGCCCTATCCTTCATAATCTCCTTTCAACCTATATTATTTTATTTAGAGATCTCTGATACAATGTTTCCTGTTCTTCAACAGACGTTGTTATTTTGTAAGCTTATCCCTGCATTCATATATATAGTCATCGGCTCACAAAACAGAGTTTTGATGCACATTCTCACAATTGCACCAAAAGCAAACAAGTCAATGCATCATATACTCATTTCCTAATACTCACTCACTGCCAAATCCTTCAGATTGCTATCAAGCAAAGTCCCATAAAATCTTGGAGAAAGCAGCATGTGCTTCAGCACAAGTATTTCACTGTGGCTTTTATCTGAACAGAAACCACATGTGAGCTGAGTGAAACTATACTAGGGTTGTGGGGGCAAAGTTTGGAAGCTCCTAATCACTATTTGTTCAGGTCTTACCTAGACCATTCTTGGGAATTGCAGGTATTGTGCCTCAATAAAGTCTAAGCAAAGCTGAAAATGGACTTAACCACTTGACGACAACTGATTTACTACACTAAACTGTTTATGGATGACTTGGAGCCTGAGGTTACATATCCCAGTTCTTCTTTAGCCTTTCTCCACCAGGATAAAAGCACAGCACCTATTTTACAGACAGCAATGTTAATTCTCCTCTCAAAAAAAAAAAGGGGGGGGGATAGTTCAAAAGCAGTGGAACAGCTGAGAGCAAAGGACAGTTATGACTTTGACTTCTCTTTGTCTTCTTGACCACAAAGCTGAACAAGGGTGACCACAACATACCAACAAGAACATAGATCTGCCTTGGGGTCCTGACTGTTCATGATTCTGGATGGCACTTCAGGAGTGGGAACTGCTTAGACCTGTCAAAAATTGAGCCAGATTCACTCCCCTCCCCGTTTTTTGCCAATAAATACTTCCTAGACTAAAACCAGAGTGGCAGTTTGGCACAGCATTCCTATGTAGCTACAAGGGATTCCCCACAAAAAGCTTCCAAATGCTTTGCAGAACTAATATGAAAGAATAATGAATCCAATGTAATTACTAGAAGGAGAAGGATGAAGAGGAAGAAACCAGATCCTAGATTTTAAGATCAAACCGAGATTGACAAAACTCAAAAAATATAATCAAAAGCTATCTATAACCACATTTCATGTTGGTCTGATTCTGAGTTAGTTAACTGTAGCAGAATAACATTAAATCTGATCAGAAAAGTCAAATTTAAAATGACTAAAGTTTTAAAAATTAATTAAACAGAAAATATTTCCCCAATCTCTTTTTTCCCACTCATAATTTTTATTTTCATATTCCAGAGGGCCTCTTGGAAAATGTAGGCTTGATCTTTCTTCGCCTGGCAAAGGCTTACCTTCAATGTGATTCATAATGTAGAGTAACATGAGTAGGATAACCAGGTGGACAAGAGATTATCAACATGAGAGAAGAAAACATAGCCAGTCCTGTATTCTCATTACTTTAGTCATACTAAGAGCTCAACGAATTGTAATTTCTCATTTTACTCTTTAATTCTCCAGTTATGTCATTTCCATTAGCTAGGAGACTGCAAGGCTATTTCATATAGGTTTCAGGGCACTAATGGAGAAAGTAGATGTTAATAGCTAGTATTTGTTTCTTATGAATTAGGCCTCTAGGGCTTAATGGCTTGCGTTTCCTTGGCAACAAACACATCATGTGCTTTTTAATAAGGTTTGCATATGTGCTGTGTAAAGGAGCCATGCCAGAGATCCCAGCTGATGCAGTTTCTAAAACATTATGAACCCAGAAACGTGGTTCTGCCCTTTGACGAAGTGAGGACCACACTGGTAATTTGGCACAAGATTGAGAGCATTCCACAGCCTTTATAAAGTTGTTCAAACTGCAGTCTCCTGCCTTTAGTATCCGTAAGGTTCAAACAGCACAGTAGTCAGTGATCAGTCCTCATCTAAGCAAAAGACAATATTGTAGAACTGATCTCATTTATTTCACATCAGTGTAATTCTATTAACTTCCTGGTTATTCACCTCAACATCCGACACTGAAAAAAGCAGGATAATATTCCAACAATTATATTCGCCTGATAAGGCTGTGCTTTGGTTTATCTCAGAGAAATCTTGGAGAAAAAACAATCTGCTAATTTGGTTTCATATTTCTCCACAGAACAACTTGTTACAGGGAGTAGACTGGAGCCTTTTTCAAAACTATGAGATGTTTTGTCAAATCTTTGTAAAATCAAAATAAGATCACAAGATGGTATCCCACATCCACTGAAATGAAATTTAAAATTCCATTAACAATACTGATGAAAAAAACAGACTTCTGATGAATACGCACAGGCACAACTAATGCCTGAAGCCAACAGAGATCATTAATATGCCATTATTAAGTGCCTCTAACATTCTATTCCACAACAACATAAAAGCTCAAAATACAGATATGAGAAGAAATATGGGACTGGGAGTTTGCAGTATCAGAAAATTCCAGTTATTGTGAAATATCCCATAATGTTATTTTGATGCTGTATTTCTACATATTTTCAGTTTTTCTCCTCCTAAAAAACATCATACATTATGTGTCTCTTATTAAAATTTTACATATCCTTCTTGTGCATTAAATGCTGGAAAAGTTAGTCACCTCTTTGTTCTAAAAAGCAGAGTCCTCTACTCCTATATATAAGCAACTACTAATCTCTCCTACTCCATGCACTGGTTTCAAACCTACTCTGAAGGGTACCAATCCTGGCAGAGAGGAGAAAACTCTTGTTTGCAGGACCCTACTACCTCAGTGAGACTGTAACCAGGATAGTTTTAGTGATTGTAGATGAAGGTCATTGGTCAGGAAGAAATATGAATGCTTACTTCTTTATCAGAGACTGAACAGAAATTACTCACTTTTTGCATATATTGTTTACAAAATACTGATAAACAAACCACTTAAATGATTAGGCAATGACTTTATATCTTTCTAGCATGGCCTGGCCTTAAATTTGATGAAAGGCAGAGAATTCTACTTCATTGCCATATACCATCCAGTACCCTCTGATTTTGTTATGCATTCCAGAAAAAAAACTTATACTATAAACAGGTCCTCTCACTTGCAGATGTTCACAAGTGGCTCCCACACAGTTGCTGTTTGTTCACCACGAAAAAAATTATCAGAAGAATATATGACTACCTCTCAGCAGTTTGGAACTTGGCGCACATTTGTAAAGAAACAAGCGTGGAAGCATTGCCTTTCTCCCCCCTGCCCCCCCCCCAATAAATTTGCAATTATAAAGGTGGAAAAAACAGCAAACAAATCTTATGCCAGTACAAATCTTAAGTGGGGACTGGAGGTGGGAAGATGATGTTGAAAATGTCACATAGCTTTTTTGTCACATCCCTGGAAATAAGTAATCTAATTAACACTGTATAAACCTTGGCTGACTCCAATCTTTATAACACAGTAAAAACAGTGCTGCAATACTGAACCTCTAACACAAAGAGCCACACAATTAATTTGTTTACATTCTCAGACTATCAATTCATATAGTATCTGACATAACTAGCAAAGAGTACAGTCACATGATCCATAAGCACCTGAAAAACATTTATAGACAAGTAATCTATACAGTGCTCAAAGTTAAGGGAGGCTACTGAGACCTGTACCCCGTTTTGACATTCACTGGCAGCAGTACCAAAAATAAGAAAGCAGAGCTCTGTAGAATTAGAGGTAGCTCCTACACTCTACATCTTCACTAATAACTTCAGTCACACAGCAACAGGGCCTTATTAACCAGGCCAAAGTTACATATGATTTAACAGTCAGCTTGAACTCCTGTGGCCACTGACACTACTCGAGGAGCAGGGGACAGAAGAGAGGAACAGGCGGGTGCTCGTGATCTGCTGCATGGTGACGTGAGTTAGGTTTTGTCTAAAAGCATTGGCCCTAGAGCTGCTACTGAAAGCAACCAGCTGAAGTTTCCGGTGTTAAAAGGCACTCCAAAATCTACCATATAATGAGAGAAACATTAATGTCGGTTCTAGAGACATCCACTGACAAAACCTGGACAGACTCAGAAAGGTAAAAAGAAAGGAACTTCCTTTCCTGGACTGGGAGTTACTTCTGGCGCTGTAAAACTGCGGGGAGTAACAGAGCTTCTCTGGATGATGCTGAACACATCTGACAATCTTGGAAAGTTCCTCAAATAGGATAACAGATCCTTTCTTCCCCTCCACATCTTCTCTCCCTTTTTTGATTTACATTCCAGAAAGAGCAACTCCTCTTCCCATTTTTATAGTTTGTATTTGTCTGTTTGGCTTATTTATCTAAAGCAATTGGGAACTCTAAAAAGAAACAATTTTAAACAGAAGAGTGCTCCGCTGCTCTTTTTGAACCTGAGAAACACAGTGAAAGGATTAAGAATCACATAGAAACAAGATTAAATAAATAGGAAGGAAAAAAAGACGTTGGGAAGTGGCACCAAAACATACAATGGAACAATTAGTGTGGGAGACATCTCCTCTCCAAATCAATTTATTGAATAGAATAAAAGTGAGTAAATAAAATGTATACTGAGCCACTACAGGTGGCACGGGGACAAAAAGACGATAGCAAAAGGGTTACAATGGGCAGGCTTGTGTAAACAGAGAATCCTGTTTAGCTTCTCTCACTGGTTCTGTCACATCACATCAGGCTAGATCAGTGTAACCAGGACTCCTTCACTGCTCTTGGGCCAAGCTGAGCATAACCGAATATCAGGAATGTTTAAGTGAATTTACCTCTGCTTGCTATTTCACAAGATTCAATCGAATGATATTCAAAATTAACTTTGACATTGTACAACAGAGCATCACAAAAGCATAGAGAAGGCAACTTCTACAAAGCTTGCAAACTGGTGTATCAGTCACAAAGTTTCAAAGACTGTTGTCATCATTGCATCATTCAACTTTTAAAAGAAATCAGTATTGCCAGTTCAAGGGAGCAGCCAATCCGTAGTAACTTTCCACTTCAGAGCAGAAATGCGCTGTTCCAACACTGACACAGGTAGAAAGCATGGGGGTGTCACAAATAACCAGCTGCAACGCTCAGTCTCTGGGAACTGAACAGTAAATTGACTGCCATATGACCAGCCACTCAGATCAATACCTACCCTCCCTTTCTCCCTTGCACACACAGACGTTTTCTCTTTCTTTAAATAATTAATATTATCTCCAAATTTAAGGAGCATCATAATGTGCTTAACACTGTAGAAACATTCTTTTCAAAGGAGAACCGCCCTGAAATATTTTCTGCCTGTTACTTTGCCCAATGAAAAGCTTCTTGTCAGTTTTTGTGAATTTGGACTCAGACAACCGTGCTGCAACACATATGTATTTATGTTCTTCATCTACTAGGAAGCTGGTCCTAAACTTTGATGCAGATTTACAATTCGACCACATCTATCAATGCAGCATCATAACCTCCCTATGTTTGCCATCCTAGGAGGTAAAGGACATACAAAAACATCGTTTCTCTGGGATATGTCACTGTCCACAGGTATAGCCACATCACACCAAAGCCACTCTGAGTAGGTTCCTAATGAAAATTAAAAGTTGTCAGTTGACTAGACAGTTAGTAGCTCCCTCTCAGTTCAAAGGCAAAAGAAACTAAAGCCCAGCTGATAACGTGCAGACCCGCACACGAGCCGCAGACTGCCAAGGCACTAGAGGGCACATAAGCCATAGAGATATCGACAGCCAAAACCCTCCTAGGAGGAAAGCATGCACATCGGCAGTGGAAAGCGCACCTGCATGGTCACTCAGAGAAAAGCACCTCTTCCCTTGGTGCTGCATATAGAATACGATGGACTGTTAGCCTTTTTTACTGCAAGAAAATACTTCTTTTTGAACAGCTATTAATGGCAGTTTTAGATACTGCTGCTTGCCTAAAGGAAGTTTACAACTCAGAGAATACTATAAATGCCAGAATTTTTGTGTCTAGGCTGCATGTGATTTCCTTAACTTTCCTTAATTCAGCTCAGTTCTACTCAGAGGTGGCTTCTGTTGGCTGCTAAGCTGAACAACAGCAGTTATTTATCCGCACAAGCATGAATTCTAGGCATAAGCCTCAATGTTCCCTTACCATTCACAGATTAATTTCCCCACATTTTGAACACTCAGGGCAGAATATACACCGCCTCGAAGTGTCGAGCTGTTTACTTTCATAAAAGTCGTCGAGCTCCATTGCTCTGTCAAGGAACACCCGGACACAGGATCAATTTACTTATAAAACATCTAGTGTCATGAATAGAAGATACCTTGAGCCATTTTCTCTTAGCAGTAGAAGAACAATCAACATAAATTTAAAGTCTAAACTTTCTACCACTGCAAGAATTTTAAAAACATTAAACCCCTAAAATCCATTCTTGTGATTTGGCTTTTGAACAGCTTTCCTCCCCACTGCCTTAAACCAAAGAGCACTTGGCATGGCCACTGTATAATTAAATTAAACACCTGAACAACATAGCACCTTATCAAGCACAGGTATTTCAAGAAGCTTAACAGTAACATTAAATTCAAAAGCTGATTCATTCTACAGAGTTAATTATTAAAGGCCGACGTGGGGAGCATGTTAAGCTTTCACATGAACAATTGAAGATACTTATCTCAGTGTAATAATGATCCCAAAGGGCACAGAATTGCATGGATTACGTGTAGTCAAGGCAAGGTGACATTACGTTCATTTTATGAAAGCATTGTGCTAAGTACCATGTATTTGTATGTTATCTTTTTATATGATTATGATGTATATTCACATTTATATAGTTAATATAAATTCTTATAAAATGATTCCTTTCGCTAGTATATCTAGTCCTACATGTAGGCATACATTTTATAGATAATTTAAACATTGCTATATTTATTTGGAACAGCACTGTATCAAGCCCAAAGGTGCACTGTCATAAATAACAGCAACAGAACAAAATCTATTTATTCTTCGTACGTTTTGAAGAGTTGTTCGTATCTGTATAATTTTCCTAAAAAAAACCAACAAGAATAATAAAGAAAAGGATAGAGCAGTCATTCTATGCTGGCCTTTCAACAGAGCAGTGGATTTTCAGGAAAGAGTGAGAAGAATCATTCAATAAAAAGAGAAACACAGGATGGGAAACACTATTAGCCGGGCCACAGCTATGTTTCTCTAGAGTTAAGTTTATCCCAACATTTTCTAATCAGACACCCCAAGCTGCTCAAAGAACCCAGCAGATGCTAACAAGAAAAAGAGGAGACACTATTTGCACCATCTCTTCTCAGCCACCAGCAGAGCTGGGAATGAATCTTTCATTCCACCCAGTGCCGATAACACAGCATTTACTGCCTCCTACAGTGACTCAGGGAGCAGAAGCAAAGCTACTGTGTGCTGTAGCGGTGTAAGTAATATTGAGTGCACTTTTCTAGCCCTGATACTACAACACATCTTGTCTCAAAAGACATCTGCCCCTCTCATGTTTGCTCATAAAGGGACTATCCTGCAGCCTCTGAAGCCTCTTCCTGAAAATACTTCTGTCTCACAAGTCACCATGTCACCCACCAGGAAGCAGATGTTTGTAAATTCTGTATTTGAACGTACGCTACCCCGTCTTAAATGCTACGTTTCAGAATAAAACATGAAATATTGATTCAAGATGGGCAGACAATTAGAGAGCTTTAAAATTTAAAGCTATAGAACACCTAAAAGCCTTTTGTGTCAGCCACTTAATAACACAGCAGAACTATTTTTATCACTATAATAATTCATAATTAATACATCTTTTTGTTTTGCAATTAGCAAGACTTTAGCTCTCATCTTAGAGGGCGGTACAGAGTGAATCATGCGAGAACAAACTTCTCCAGCAGATGGAAGCATCGGTCAGCAAAAGCAGAGGTGTATGTTCACCGGCCTGATCACAGCCTGCAACGCTGCACGCTGCTTCCCCTCCTACGCACACAGAATTTTCCTGAACAGACACCCCAAGGGTCTGGTAGTGGTAGAAAACAAATCTATAATCCTTTATAAGATCTCTACTATTGGTACATCCCAGCCTGTAATTAATATTTAAGTATTTGTGAAAACTTCCAGTCAGTGAAAGCCAGGAGCAAGTAGCTCGAATGTGAACATGAACATGATTCTTGATTCCTGGTAAAATTTATTCAAAAAGATGAGTTCAACCAACCTTTTCCCAGACAACCTTGATAGCTAAACAAACAAGCTCCACCTTCCTGCTTTCTTTCTCACATTTTACCAATAAACGTGATTCAAATGTAAATGTTTGAAATGCACTTAAATATAATAAACTCAAGTAGTCTGGTGTAGTGCTGAATTTCAAACAACCTCAGGTCGAGGGGTCATTCTGAAGCTCAGTTAACGGGAAAAGTAACCCAAGCTGTCATTAATGGTAGGAATCACATAGCCCTTCAACGGCAGATTTAGCAGAATCTGATACTGAAGAGTCTAGAAACTGCAAGATTGTCCCAGGCCATCAGAGTCTGGGGAAGCTGCATGATTACAGACCCACGTTTCCTGGTGATGCAGGTCCCTTAGCTCCAAATAAACAAAGAGACCTAATTCACAAAAAAACCCACCTTTGCATGTTGATTAGCTGAATCCCCTTATCGAGTTAGAATTCAAGAATTCAGATACAGACCAGTGACTATGTACGTCTCTCACCCAACTAGTAGGAACCCCTTGACAGTGACTGGCTGCTGCTTTCCAACTCCATTAGCTATTTTGTCTCCCGGCTACCCGATCTCTTATAATTGTTATTTCCTGCAGCCTTACCTAGTTGCAGATGTGAAATACAGTTTTCTTTTACAGTTACTTTGGCACAGAGGCTGAGATTACTTTGTAAGTGTTTGTGCAGTACACCAAACAAGTAAAGTTATACGAATAATACGTTCAAAGCATGAGGAAGGGAATCCAAAATTAAACTCTAATAAAAGGTTTTTAATTCTCCCCAAATTTAAAAAAGGAAAAAAGTTTCCCCCCAATTAAAGAGGAAATTCTGCTCCACTCTCAGTGAAGTTATGTTTTCTCTTCCCACCTCTTCATCCAGCTCTGCCAAAACTTGGGTGCTGCCCCACTCTGCAAGTCTCCCCCCAACATTTCGGGAACCTGGACTTCAACCAACATTTCAGGAACTCCAAAACTTCCCAGTCCTCAGATATCCGAGCTGCCACCAGCATGCTGCATATCTTCTTGGACAGAACTCCTGTTTTCAGCTCCACAGTGATTACAAGGTTTTTAACACAAATTATGATTTTCAACTTAAGGATCACGACACACAGGAGGGTAAGAGAAGGGCTAATTTTACGGTTAACTAATGGTATTATTTAAATGCAGAAGTTTTTAACTTGGTTTCCAGTGATCTCTAAAGCATCTGCATGCATCCTGAGAGCTTTTTATTTGCTATGTGGGGACACTCACTCTTAGAGGTGCATATTTTGTGTAATATACATTACACATCTAATTCACTGAAATTACAGAAAGTCTAGAGAAGCCATTTTCATGAAAGTTTATTCACCTATAGACTGGTTTTATATATAAATATATATATATGTTTATACACATACACAACACTATGCCAGAGCTACAGATCTGCCCATCAGATATATAGTCTTATTAGACACAATTCCAGCCACAATTCACATTCCCACGTCTTTGCATGAATCATGATTATCCACACATACATGCCGATACATTGTTCTACTCATTCAATGAAGGTTAACAGATTTGCTTTTGCATTCCTTTCTTGGTCTTTAATAGCTGCCTCCTACTTTCCATTTAACCTCTGCTTCATCCTTTCACATTAGACATTTCTTGGAACTCCTAGAATTACTAAAGCAAGGCAGGTACATTTCAACAAGGATGAAACAGAAGTAGGGAAAGGCAGGAAAGAAATGTAAAACAAAGTAAAGACTGCATTACGGAGACACAGAGCCTGGGGCAGACGAAGCTCAGGCGTGTTATGTTCACTGTTAGTGTATCACTGACAGCTGCTGGGAGAACAACTAGATTGGCCTATTCAACACGGAAACAAAAGGAACCAAACAGGGAAAAGCAAACAGAGCAATACAAGCTAGGAACCCATCCTGCAGAGGAGAATGTAGCTTCTTCCAGTTTTATTGCAGCTTGAGGTTATTTATAATAACAGCCAACAACAGAAATAGGTGAGCAAGATCACACAGAGCAGCTGGAAGCAGCCCAAACTGAGCACATGATATCAGCAAAAGGACCGGGGTCTTTGAATCATAGGAAGTCTCCTCAGGACATAAATATATAAATAAAGGTCTGCTCTTTACTCCCATTAATGGGAACATTTCCTGGCACTGGTCAGATGACAACCCCTTTTTTCCCCAGTTACCTCAGCCAATTCAGTAACCATGGCAACTGTCTCCAGTGCAATGATGTCATATAGTTTCCTGGGCAACAGTTCCCAGTCCAATGACATCATGTAGTCACCATGGTGACGCTCCATGAGGCCAGGAAGAAAGTATTTTAAGTGGGAAGATAGGTCAGGGAGGAGGAAAGAGGACTCGGGGAAGAGCAGGATAAGACAGACATAACGGAAATAAAAATAAGAGCCTTGTGAGAAAGATAAAGGAGAGGGAAGAAATGGAGGGAGAGAGGATGAGGACAGATAGGAGACTGAGGAAAGCAGAAAAGGGATAAAAGAAATTTGGAGCAATGGAAACTAAACTAGTATTTAATTGTTTTAAGTCCATGATGCCTTTGCTCTCTTCTTCCTGCTCTTTGTACTTGAACTTAAGACAACAATTACCTGGCCAACTGACAAATGAAAATGTGTTTTCCATGGACTGGAAGCTCCTTCAGACCTACATGAAGATGGAAATAAAGAGTGTCTCTTCCATCTTTCTCTAGATCTTCTTCCAACTGTATTATACTTTCAAATGTTTGAATTTGTCAAAGACAAACATCCTTTCTGCATTCAATTGTCTTTTAATTCTAGATAGTCTCAGCTGGTGGGTGATGCTACTAGCAGCTTTATTTTAAATGGTTATAAACCTCCTGGGAAAAAGCTTCTTGGCAATTGAACTCTGACATTATCAATATGATGTTCTGTCAGTGTACACGCCTTGTGTGAAAGATAAAGTAACAAAAGCAGATACTTTTGAGGACAGCTTGCAGGCTTAGGACAATGTTCTGGACAAAGCTTCAAGGTCTATTTGCTGTGCAGTTTTTTTTTTTTTTTTTAATCTAGCAAAGCATCTTCACATATTATCTTTTAAAAGAAATCTTTAATTTAGTTTAATTTGCACAAATAACTACCCTCCACTATTCATTTCCGAGGGAGCTGTACTACAAGTACAGCTACAAGTTGTTCTACAAGTAACGTAGAATCAGAGAACCAACAGTAGCAATTAAGCAATGCAATATTGTAGCTGTGACATCTCCCACCAAAAGCGGCATATTTCTTTGCAGTTGAAGCTAAGACAAACCTCAGTGGAAGAATTCAGATGCAAATTTCAAATAATATCAAAGTTTGCATCCTGAGTACAAACCTGCCTCATTTGCGCATAGCCTGAAATAAAAGCTGTATCTAATCCTAACCCACAAGCAGCAGAATCTCAAAAGTCAAAAGTAACAAAATGTCAATCAGTTCAGCTGTCTGTATATTTGATCAGAGAGGAATATAGTTTTCTAGACTAAGGATTTTGGACACTTTGTAACAATAGAACATTTTTCTACTACGAGAACTCATGCAGATTGTTGCTGTTATTCAGATAGCAATAGAGCATTTAACATGCCAAGCACTTTCAAAATCCACACAAAGACAGGCAGTGGAGTACATAAAGTCTGACTCTGTCAGAGCAGTGCATTTCAAGAGACAGCCTTACTGCAGTAATTCTCAAAGGAGTTTCATTGCAAAACTCTGCAGTCATTGGGCTGGAAACGCTCCAGGTGCTTAATCACAGGCAGCAGAGTGAGAACAGAGCGAGAGAGAAATCTCAGTGATAAGCGGCACTAGGAAGGATGTAGTGGCCGAGGGAGAGAAACAGGAAAAGGGGAGGAGGAGAGGAAGGGAGAAAAAAGATCTCACGCTGTTGATGAACAGAAATACAAACAGCAAAGAGAAAGAGACAAGACAGCAAGGCCAGCATCAGTTCAGCCGTTATTCTTCAGTCCTCATTCCTCTCCTCCCTAACTTAAAAAGAAATATTCAGAGAGCAGCAAACTGCATACATCTCCTGCAAAATACAGGCTTTGTCCCTAAGCTGGGCATTCTCCTACAGTCCAGAGAACCGGTCCCACCAGGTACATCTTCATCTAGCCACCAGAATTTATTTCTTCAGAGAGAATGGGGGAGGAAGGAAATCTTGGCAGGCTTAGCACAAAATGGAGAAAAAGGACGGCTAGGGAAGAAAATAAGTGGAAGAAAGAATTTTTTTTTTTTTTTTTTTAAACAGGCTGAGCTGTGAGACCGAAACTTCTGCATTAATGAAGCTATGTTTCAGGCTGCTGCCTTACTTCCAAAAACAACAGGTATTTTTAAGAAACAGTGGCAAAATACTAGTAAGGTGAACTCACAATACCCTTCAGTTTGACTTCTGACAAAGCCCTTTAATAAGCACTGATATACATGAATATTAAGTCAAACAAAAAGAAATGTTGAGAGTTCATTTAGCAGAGAGAAAGGAAAAAAAAACAGAATAATGGTCAAGCTAAAAAAAAAAATCTATTAGCCATTTTAAACTGTGTTCCCTTAAGTCATAATGAATAATATGCACAAATGTCTAATGATTTCATTACCATTGTAAAGTGGTTTTACATTTGCACATAAAGGTGCTCTACATTCATTAAAAATAAGTCAAATTCTGCTCCCATTAATACCAGTAAAACAAAGCTCACAGGTAACAGGAGAAAGGGGAAAATGCAGCTCACCAATATGAATAAAGTAATATTATGAGACATAGCAATAAAATCTTGCAGACAGCTATTCTTAAAACCTTCTTTGTCAACTGCAGCAGCTCCCAGCCCAATTTAGGCCTAAAAAAGTCATGATTTTTTCAAAATAAATATTGAAACGACAGAAAGGGCCCCCAGTAAGACCTGTTCCTATTAAATAAGGAATAAATGAGAGCAAGAAAAGATATTTACCTGCAAAAATTAGTATAATTGTTAAACAAAATCTCTCTTTGGTGTTCTTGACTTTGTATCACCCCATCCACCTGCTAATTAGCACCAAGACATTATTGTGATTGCACTGGGATAACAGGATGAATAATTCATAACACCTTATCCACAGATCTGGCCCATTAGCAGTTCTTAATCAGTTCCTGGCCCCAGGAGTCAGCATAAGTGTTATGGAAGAATTAACAACATACATACCTACATATATAATGTATTTAGTAAAAGTAAGTAAAAGTAAATGTTTTACAAACAAATAATACTGCGATACTAAACTAAGCTAAAAATAACATCTAATTCCGTCCACTCTTGGACTTGTCAAAAGTGACATTTCATGGCACTAATATTGTGTCAGGTGCCTCAACTGTTGAATTTTTCATCCCCAGTAAGACTACAATGAACAGTTTACTGAAAATTCTAAAATTCCTGCGTTCCTTCTGAAGACACCACAGCGCAGTAAAAGCTTACAGGACAAATTATTTAAAGACAGAGTGTTGAAGATTTAATTCTAACTTCACTTACATTGCATGAGGGTTTATCTACGCAGAGAATTCTGCCAAGATGGCTCCTTTAGAATAATTGTTCATTCCAATCACAAGGTGGACATTATTCTACTTCTAGAATAAATACCCTGGAAGAGATATATCATTAATTTCCAAGTACAGAAAAGCTCTCTTAGTAAGGGCTGACTGCATTCACCATAGTGGAACTGGACATCAATGACACAATTAGTCAAGGAAGAGATTCAGGTCCTAATGTATCATCTCATTATGGAATTGAAATAAATCCATGCAAATCCAAAGAAAAGAGCAAAAATAAAGAGATTACCCTGAAATTCAGCATCTGTGATTCAACTATATTAAATGTAGCTCATTAAAAATTAATTTCATAATCCACCATATTTCTTGATTTTTGGCATCTCATTTTGGGCAAAAAAAAATTGACTACTTTTTTCTCTCATTTTCATAGCTCACTTGTATGTCAATTCTTCCTTTTTCTTTTCAGATTTTAGTATATAATGCAATATTTAGTTTACAAAAAATGTTTTTCCAAGTTAAGAGAAGATTAAAATAATGATTTTGTTATTTAGTTTTGTGGAATCTTCAGCAAGACAAGCAAGTCACCCAATAAAAGTTAGTGGAAGGATGAGAAAACCTTTCATGAAAAGATCTATTCCAGCTAAGTTAAGATTTTAGCTTTCCTCTTCAGTGAAGCTCAGGTGAGTAAAAAGAGGTTCAGCTATCAAAAGAGATCAAACATAACCTTCAAGATGAAATTTAGATGAGTTTACTGAAGTCGCACCTTTTATCTTAGCAATATAAAGCATTAAGTCAAAAATACAGCTCCTATTACAACAGATATCAATACTAAAATTTTACCAACAAATCTTACGATTTGTTGATAAAGTGAAATGACCTGTTTTCCCCCTCTGAATATATATATTGTGATATTTACTAAATCAGCCTTATTGTGAACTACTAGTAATTTTAGACATGAGCTTTCATAGACTGCCTTCCATCCCACTGGCTCATAACAACTTACAACATGAGGCATTTTAAACTTGCAGTACTATTTATTTTTATTATTAAACAGTTTTCAATATCTGAAATTAATGATGTTCATTGCAATGTTGTCTACATTGCAGTGTACAAAAATGAACATTATTAACAGAAAAAGAAGTGCAGGGACAAATAATCTCAAAGCAAGGAAGTCTCAGCTGTGAAAACCAGGAGAGTGAATCAGCAAGGGCACCAAAGCATTCTCACATATTAGCGTTGCTGGACTCTGATGTTATCAATGACAGCAAACATAACTCCCCAAACCTTCCATGACATTTTACAGCCCAGAAAGGCTTCACAGGGCTTCTTTCAGAAGCAGCAAATAGCAGTCCTTAAAAGCTCGAGGTGACATAACTGAGCAACACGAGATGTTCCTGCCCTTTAAGGACATGCTGGAATTTGAACAGAAATGCACTGACCCAGCGTGGTGGCCAGCCAGCAAACATTTGGAGAGAACAGGGCCTTTTCCTGCCAAACAGAAGGTTTGGGCCTTCTGCTTCCACCTCGGGATTCGGTTACTGCAGAGATGTCAGTACTGCTCCGGTTACCATGGAAGCAGGAAGCTGCTGCAGATGGTCCCCAATTGTGCAGCCCAGCGCCTGCATGGCGCACAGAGCTCAGCTACACGCACCACAGATTCATCTATTCTGGATCTAGCCCTAAAGCCCTAACACTCCTAACTCTCAGACCCTCCCGGGAAGGTATCTCATTGAAGGACCTAGGATTATATTTAAATTTAAAAAAAAAAAGCACCTGGGATTTGTTTTTCTACAATTTAAGACAAAGTAAGCATGGGACCAAAAATATTTTGTCACTGCAAAGAGAGAGTATTCTTCATTTTACCCAGCAGGGAAACGAGTTACTCAGTTACCATGTTATCACAAACATCCACTAGTCTTTGCCCTCAGCAAGAGTAAGATGTTCTTTTGTGATCCTGAGGATGCAGCAACAGCCAGAAAGCCTGTTGGTAACAATTTTTTTCTTGCCAATCCCCTACAATTCCTACTTCCTTCCGACGTTTGTGTTATGTGCTAGAGAAAGGAATCAATGTTTTCCTGCAATTCCTCCTCTTTCAGTAGCTTCAACTTGAGAAAACTCTGAATAAAGTAATTCCTTAGATGTTGAAACTATGGATGAGATTCTCCAAATGCTGGAGGTTTTACATACAATTACTGCAAATATAACTGGGTCTCAAGCACAGCACCCCTGCAAGTCACAAGGAGCGTTTTGGTCTATTTCTTCAATTAGACACATTGCTAAACCAAGTAATTCTTCAGAGAGGGAAGATTTCAACTACTAACAGACAAAATCCTAAGGTGGGATTGATTACGTTCATTGGAATACCACATTAAGCTCATATTAATTTAAGTACATAGATATATAGATATGTATGGGTCAGAATTTCAAAACTTAGAGAGTTTAATAGTAATACCATAAAATACTCTAATACCCTCAGTCACTAGAATTTGGGGGTTCCAGGCGTAATATCAGAAGCCAATCAGAACTTGCTGATACTGAGATACAATTAGCAAAAAGCATTATTCTTGAGAATAGCACTTTTGCCAAAGGCGCGCTCTCTCTCTATTATATATATATATATGTATGTACGTGTATATATATGCATGTGTGTGTGTGTGTGTGTGTGTGTGTGTGTGTGTGTATCGATGTTATGATACAGCATTACCCAACCTCTCCAGAAATATCTGAAGGCAGAATTTTTGTTAGCCATGTATTTCTAAGTCCCTTCACTAGCTCCACCTTTAGCTCCATCACAGGATAATTATTAACTGTATGGAAGGATTCCTTTGTATGTTCAATCCAAAAACTGCTTATCCTCTTGCTTTTAAGTTATAAACCCTTCAAGGCATAAATAACTTGCTTTCTGTGTTTGTAGAATGCTGACAAGTTTACAGGGATCTCAAATCTGCCTGGAGTTTGTATGATTAGTAGTATTTACCTTTCTATTATATTTAATATAGTGTGTGAGCTAACAACACAAAACCTACAAAAACATGCTGACATGCAGCTTCTTTTTCCATGACAGGTACCTAAATCCATTCAATATAGCTAAATATAACAGGTAAACTGACGACTGTGAAAAATAAGAAATATATATATTTGAATTATATCCTTCATAACTATATTTATAGTTACATAAAATTGAATCACATCTGACATACAGGAGAGAGTTATAAACACATCTTACAACCTTGTCACTAATGACCAAATGGAAAGAGTATTCGTAACTGTAGCACCTGGGAAGTTACACAGCTCAGAAACACAGTTATACATATCAGAGTTTTCACTGCCTACAGTTTACAATTAGGGAGAAACAAATTCTAATGATAAAAATGCATCTTGCTGACAACGGCCAAAAAGTACTGATATCCACACACATCCTAGGTTTTTTTAAAAGACAGTTATCACTTAATTATTCACATATTCTCAAACCCAAAGCATCTTTGCCTTCCAAGAACAGTGAAAATCAATATATATTCTGTTCCTGAAAATTCTGTCTGTTCCTCTCAAAACAGCTTTCATTCCCTTCATTCTACATCCTCTTTTACAAAGGGACTTTTTCTCAAGTGATCCACCTAGTTAGTGATCTTTAAATTCACCTTTCTTTTGAAGGCTCAAAGTTAGCTATGAACCAAGAAAAAAATCTGACAGAATATGAGCCAAATGGGGAATAATTCAGGAAAAGGAAAAAAAAAAGACTTTATGACATTAAGTAAAAAATACCACATATGATATATATTTTGGAACATTTAAATATAAACAATCCACTGATTGGTCTCCTCTCCCAGGTCTTCCCTCTTTGTTTTCCTAGCCTGTAAACTATTTGGGGCACAGTGCTTAACAATATATTTATAGTTAATAAATGTGCCCACCCTAATCCCGGTGGACCTTAATCCCAGTGAAGTATTGATATTAAATGTTTTCTCTGCTGATTGTACTTAACATGGCAGAAAGACAGGCAGTACTAGATTGTTTTCTCCAACTTGAAAAAATATCTAATAGCAACTGTGCTGTATGTTATTTGTATTGCTTTCAGAATGCAGCTTTCATATTTCTAGGAAATATTTAAGCATCTAAATAAACTTTTAAAAATAAATATTAAATATTAATGAAAAATTAAAGCAGACGTTATTTTGCATGATTTCCAGATGGAATTAACTTATGTGTCTACATTGAAATTAATATATTTGTACAAAACATTCAATAAATATCCTAGTGTACAAAATAATCTTCTTAGTGGTTTTCACACTAGCCAAACAGTATTTTATTTTCATTTTGTTAAGTATGCACTGACTACAATTATCTGATCAATTTTCAGCCTTAATTATTATTAGGCTTATTCTGTATCAGGCCTTATGAACAGAACTTAAAATTTACAAGTATTTCACATGGCAGATGAGATACATGGAGCCACTTTCAAACAATGACAAAGCAGGTCATTAAAACTGATACAATTTGTTGAATCAATAAAAAAAAACAAGTCAGAGTTGTTCAGTGAAAGCTCAGAATGCTTAGCAAGTAGGTATCTGTACTGTGATTTTTAACCCTTGTTTATATGTGTAACCAAATAGTCAAAATCTATTTTTATGTATTAAAAATGCATCTGAGCTTCAATTTCTGTTAATACAGCAACAGAAAGAAGTGCAAGAAAAATAATTGGTGAGGAGGCTGTGCAATGAAGAGGAAATACACTGAGTTAGTATACATTATTCCATGAGAATATATATGACTAGCTGGTACTTCTACCTAAACCCTAACCATTATTTCCATTGAAACAGCATACAAATGGCACCAAATTTGTTAGGCGTTCAAAGAGACCGCTACACACTATATAAATAGGAAATAAAGCCATCTTTGCACTGAAAAGTTCATGGTCTAAACAGATGAAAAAGAAACGAAAATATAGATATACATACAAACCAAATGCAGAATGTACTACTTACTGAATAGCACTGACTTATCAGATGGTACTCATTCAATCTTGGAATGCAAAGAATCTGTGTCTGGAAGGAAGCTCCCATGTGGATTTGGTACTGTTCAGTAGAGGTAAGCGCACACTCCAGTTTTTCCTATAAAGGAGCATTAATAGGATCTCTCTTTCCTACTCAGCCACTTTGAAATGAAATTTGATGGAATTTAATACATTTGAGTCCCTTATTTTTTCTATAACATTTTGTTGAAATTGGCCAGTGGACTTCAAAGTAAGTTCACAAGGAGTAACAGAGCATGACAGTGGCATTGCATAAGTTTTGGGTTTTTTTAGGGACTCAATAGACTGCAATACCTTAAAAATATCAATTATATATTATTTTTGCCCCTCTACCTATGTTGCACCAAGTACAATAAAAATATTACTTACACAGTGCTTTTTACAAACATTGGATGAAGACAGTAGCATTAGCCCCGTTCTACAAATAATGGTAAAGAGGCACAAAAAAGCGATTCTTCCACGGCCTCCAGCAGACCAATGGCAGAGCCAGCAATAAAACAAATATCTTCTGATCACTACTCCATTCACTAGAATTCACTTCGTCGCTGAACCCAAGCTGGCAGCAATTTTTCTACATACAATACAATTCTAAAATGGACAAAACAGAAGAAGTTAGGTTTAGTAGTATAATACAGAGCACAATAGTATAAAGCAGTGAAAAACGGAAAAAATCTAGTTGTAATATTTATGCAAATTATGTTATGATTAATATAAATGACTTTTTAAAGTTTGGAAAAAAATCTACTGGTTTAGTGACTCTCTAACCATAGACCCAAGCCATAAATCTAAAAAGGAGGTGTCTGAACATTGCCATTTTGTCACAAATGAAAAACTGGTAAACTTCCAGCAGGAAGTTTCTGGGTACGCTATCTGCTTTTCCTTTGAAGTGTCACTTCATTCTTCCCCCAAAAATGTTTACTCAAAGAGACAGAGAACACAAAGATGTTCTGAAATATCAGAAAATTTTAGAATGTCTGTTTTTAAGAAAAAATATTTTTCAAAAATATTTGGAAATACTTTCACATATTACAAGTCCTTTATATTTCAAGTCTTTGGGCTTCTATACTAATTTGTAACACTACAAATATTTCTGCAGCCTTCTTGTTTCCCTTTGCATTTTTATTTCACCAATAGTTAATGTTTCTCTAGTAAATCTACAGGCCTTTTTTGTCAGTTAATAGCTGAAACAAAAACCTGTCTCTTGGAATCAGAGACAAYCAAATCCTTCCACATGCAACTAATCCTCCATGGCTAAAAGGTGACTGTCTTGTGTCAAGGTTTGAAAACTGTTTTTTTTTGTTTGTTTTTTGAGATAGATAGAAAATCACAAACAATTGATAACAGACACCATCACTGGCATTTATGTGATTAGATGCACTGTGGATTGTATCATAATAGTAAAATAACTCACTGGAAAAAAGCACAAGCACTTCTTTGACATTAATGTTCAGTATTTTAACAGAACTCTACTCAGTCTCGTCTTTGTTGCATTTTTTTTTCCTCCAAGTTATCAATTAAAAAGAAAGATTTTTGCATGCAAAAATGTTCTTCTGGAGAAAAGTACAGAGAAACAATCTCTAATAAATGGTATACCAAGGTTTTCTCAGAATATATTTCAACAGGGAGAAGATAGACCTTTTTCAGGAAACATGAAACATGACTGATTAGGCTCATCAGAAATAAAATACTAAGTATCTTTTTGGATTCATTTAAGGTTTTGTGTGAACATACACTTGCAGGCACTGCTATTTTGGAGAAAAATTTGGGTTTTTTTCAAATACATATGTCTTTTTGTTCATAAATAGATTTCTCCTTCAGCGCATGGTTCCTTACCATTGCACAGCAGAATGAATAGTAAGAAATGGGTGAGAAGGTTCCAAGTACCGAGCTGTAGAAAGTTTAATTCATCAAAGATGTAAGAGAAAGTTGCCTGTGGTTCAGAGGTAGCGTCAGCATCCCTTTCCAATGAGAAAGCCATTTCTCAGCAACAGTCCTTCAATGAGATGTCAAGCCTTCTTCCTGAACAAAAGACTGTTTGGAGTATATTACAATAAGCAAGTTTAAAGCATAATAAAAAAGTGTTCATAATACGATACAGGCACTTTTGCCCTGTCATATCCATCACTTATGTGGGCCACCTGTGACAGACTTACCACATACTGAAAGAGAAGGATTTAGAACTAGCATCAAACAAGGAAATTTTTTAATTGATGTTAATCTATCATTGATGTGAGAAGATGAAAGCATCTGATATATCAGTTTCCTGGGACCTAATTCATGTTTGTTCTCCATGTAAACCCATCTTATCTTTCCTTGTAAAACCATCTTATCTTTCCCTGTAAACCCATCAACAACCAGAAGGAAAAAAGAAGTTTCTACTTACTGAAAACTGGAATCTGCTAGGACAGGCTCCTTGAAAAGTTAATTTCTTAATCATCTTCATGGTGATAAAATATTTGCAGACTAATAGAACCTTGTTACAAAAATACTAGAAAGTAAAGGTATGCTTTCTTCCTCCCAAGCATACAGTGACCTAGAGCAGCAACTGGGTGAGCCTGGTGATTTGCAAATCCCTTCAAATAGTCACAGAAAGCAAATATTTAACAAATTGCTTCTTCATAGCCTTTGTTACGCTGAAGAGTGGAACAACACATATACCTAAATGCTTTGAATTTATAACTCAAGTCCTGAAATCAATTCCTATTTTACTCCACATGATGGTCCAATGGTAAGAAAAGACAACATAGCTGATATTTCAAGATAAATTATGGCAAACAATCACACAATAAGATAATTTGGACTGCAAGTAAAGACTTTACATCTTTGGAGAACAGCAAATACAGAACAGGCAGAAGTGTTGTCAACATTTTTCAAAAGAATTAAACATGCTACAATTTTTAAATTAGCACTCTACAACATCAGTATTATCCTTTAAAAAAAAATCAGAGACTATTATTCTCAGAATACATAGAAATGTATGCTGTATTCTCAGAATAAGTAGAAATTTGATATATTGCCCACACACTAATTCTGAGCATGTGACTAATACTTGAATGAGCCCAGGTTGGAAAATTATGCAAATGAAATTGTGCTCCAATTACCCTATATAACTTGAAGCAAGAATGGCAATGCCAAACAGGCTCAGGGTTACAAAACAATTGAGTTCTATTATACAAGCAAGCTTAATAACCATTAAGCATTAGTTCTGTAATAAGAAACAATGTTGCAATATGCTTACTTTTAAATATTTGCCTTAGTACAAAATTTAAAACTTTCTTCACAGGCATAGCAAAGGATCTCATCTAACGACAATTCACCTCATATCTCAGTCAGAAACCCAACCACTTTCTTTCCCCTCTGCCAAATCTATCAGAGCAGTAACCAGGAAGAATTTGCATAATATAAGTATTTTAAATACACACTTACCTTCAAGGACCTGCAAATTTAAAGTTTCAGTCAGATGTTAAATGAGCAAGTGGTATGGAATATAATATCCTGAAACTTAGATATAAATTCTAAAAACTAGTTCTAAAGCAATAAATTAAAGTCTGTTAACTTCAGTTCTGGAACAATCTTTGCTGAAAGCAAAAATAAAAACTGCTTTTTAATTTTCTTTTTGAGAAGACTGAAGGAATGCTTATATAGCCAAAAGAGATCAGCTGTCCTGTAAATAGGATTCTAATTTTAAGTCTAGATCCTACTAAGGGTGTTGAATCAACTCACTAACTGTAGAAAGTAAAACTATCAAGACAATCAAAGATGAAGAAAAAAAAGAGAGTGCAGCTCATTCTATGTTTTTGTTGCTTCTGTAGCTATATAAGCATTGACTCAGATTTTTTTGTCTTAAACTGTGTTGTTTTCCTGTTTTTTTGATCAAGAACAGTAATAGTTAAAGTCTAATAGTTTTTCATTTATGTTTATTTACCTAGAGGAGGTACTACACATGACTACTACAGTAGTTATAACCTAGAAGGGTACAGATTCTAATTCAATTTATAGTCTTGAAATAGGATACATTTCTTGTTACTCATACTTGACATTTTATTACTTAGTAGAACAAAATATAGAACTACCTCACAAAAGGAGTTTCAGAAGTTTTCTCTGGTGGTGTGCACTTTCATAAAACCTTTTATTGAATTTAACATATTCTCCTTAAGCTTTTTTGACTTACCTACTTCCAAAAATTTTTACCTGAAATAGCTCTTTTCTGAAGGTATTTTACTATATTCTCATGCTTGATACTGCACTTTCACAAGCAGAAGACAAGCTTCCTTAACTTTGAAGGTCTCTTGCCCCCTGCAATACTTGTGGGAATATTTTAAACTTAAGTGTCTATCATTTTCACACTATTTTGACACAGCATAAAAATCAAATGAGGAGTCTAGATAATCATACCTATAGACTATTTTCTTACAGATACAACTATGACTATTAATAACGATATGGAAGAACAGCTACATGAGAGTAGTTTGGGAAAGCAATTACATCAGCAAGGTACTTGTGGGGCATGCAGGTAAAGGTAGTTGGAAGCCTTGCTTACTTTATTTCTAACATGGTGTAACTTCTGACCCAAGTTAAAAAAAATACCTAATCTCAGGGTGTGTGGTATACCCTCATTTATCTCAGAAATTACTAAAACTCAGAAACTGAACTGCCTGTATCTATGTGGAACTTCAAGTATTTAGTCTTTTCAGAGTTAAGACCTAAACATCCCATATGGATTATGTATATAGGTTATCTTCACACTCTTCAAGAAGTCCCACCGAGTTCAATAAGCCTGACCTCAATGAACCTAAAAACAAGAGCTCCAACAAGTTGTTTCACGTTGTTGCACTGCAGAACATTCTTGTTGTGATACTTAGTTTTACTTAAGCAACTTGTTAAGTTAGTTCAAATACATGGTGTGGATAGCATTAAAAAAAAAAATCCAAAGCACTGAAATATTTTTTTCTTTTTTCTCTCTATTCCTTCACTCAAACAGGCGTGTTGAAGGATTTCAGGCTGGTCCAAACTGTCAGAGCATATTTGATAATGTATATTGACATCAGTTTCCTACATCTTTTTCTGACTTTCGTTAGTATTCTTAAGGTCACCTATGTCTCCAAAAACAACCAATCTTTTGTTTCCCTTCATCTGAAATGTACTTGAAAAACCATAAAGCTTTTCTAAATTACTACACAGCAGCCTGTTGCAGCTGCTGAAGCACAGGGAGTAGGTCAGTAAGTACCCTCATGTTTCTTTGGAAATACATTCAGCTCTAAAAAAACAGTCCATCCAAGTTACAGATTTGGGTCAGAAATAGGAGTATTAAGGACGGCAAACCATAAACGAAAGTTATATACAAAGCAAAGGCAACACTGGAGAGTTTCTAATACCTAGTTTTCAAAACTAGTTATTACAAAGAAGTTACTAGAAAAAATGATTACTTACCAGACAAACTGTTTCTTTGATGTGTTATTCACAGAGATTTCAATCTCATTACTCTTCTTAAGATTTCTGCTTGTCTAAAAAGTCAGCACTCTTCAATGCTTTTGTTTACCCTGTATAATAATGCCCTTATTGCATACAGCATGAGAAGTTTAGCTTCCCGTAGCATTGGCACATCTTGTTCTAGCATGGCATTCAAAAAGGTGGGAAGGGGGAGAACTCTAAGAAATGAACGCATTCATTGATATAAAATTTGAACAAATTTGAGCAGAAAATGAGAACGTGGACTGAAAGTGTCTCTGTCTCTATAAAGAACACACTGTTAAGGTCTGACTATCCTTTAGCTTTCAAGCTGATAGAAGACATACATGAAAGGTTGTTTTGCTGTTACCAACTATCATGTAGCTAAAATAAATAAATAAATAATAATCAAAGAAGGATACCCATCAACCTCATTGGTATTATATCGAGACCCTCAGAGTGACTTAATCTTTCAACAAACTGCCTGTGAAAGATGAAGCAAAAATTGGTTCCGGATAAGAGAGTAATGCTCAGATCCTACTGCTAGATGGACCCTTATATAACTAATGCAACCCTCATTTGTGTCAAGATTAGTAAGCATTCTATTATACTTGAAACAAGGTGATGTCAAGAAGGACAGATCTCCAGATTTTTTTTTTTTTTTTTTTTTTTTTTTTTAAGTCTTTTAATTGGAATTACTCCTGCTTCAGAGCAGAACATTCAGAACCTCAGCTAAGCACATTTGGTAAATACATCTGGTGACTACAGATGACAATAAATTGGGCCTATGCCTAGGATTTGACTTGTTTTAAGAGACTGAGAGACTAAAAACATGACTTGGGGGTCACGTAAGAGAGAGCAATTTCAAAATATCAGAATTCTTTGATCCAGCTAGGTATATTGCAACAATCAACATACAAGCTATCCATCTGCTTTTGCTTCCTCCAGATCATTGCTACAATAAAGATTTTGGAAAAACATGCAGCAACCCCAGCACTCAGAAATTTTAAAAGCTTCTAAAATAGAAGCAAGAACATAGACTCCATTGCAGCATTTCTTGCTGATACTCTATAGAAAATGGGCCTACTGACTCCTAGCAAAAAACACACAAAAAACCCCTCTCACACTCTGTCTCATTGGATCCTTTACTGACAACTTGCAGACATGGGAGAAGTACCTGATAGAGTACTGAAAATCTAATATATGCTATATTGCTGGTAGCATAAGCAGGTGATAGAATTTGACTCAGAAGACTTCCTGAGACTCTAAATGAGTTGTCATTAACTTACGCAGAGCAACCGTGTCTATCAGAATTTGTCCTATGAACTCCTAACAGGAAGGATAAACGTTCTTTATGCCACAGAGCACCCAGAGCAGTAAGACATCTATATGTAATGAACTTCCTGAAGAGACTACAGCGTATCTAAAGATTTAGCTAAAGAATTCTTTGTCCTTAGGGAGGCATCCACTGCTACCAAGCCAATAGGCAGATCATACAAAAGAAGGGTACACCTGAAAATAGTCTTTCAACAATTTTAATGAAGCTAGAACTTCCGAGATTGTGACCCTGTGTACATGGACCTAGTTGAGCACACACAGTAATCCCACTCACCTGCCTTTAAGTTCATCACCCTCAAAAGAGCTTGGTTATCGCCTAAATCTCTCTCATGTGTACTACACGCTTACAGTTTGAATAATCTCACAAATCCAGATGCAGTGCAGCCACATACATGCCACCACTTGCAGGAAAACATAAACTATTGGCTGTTCATCATTATGACTTTTTAACTCTTCCATGTTTGAGAGGGAGGTAGTCTATAAACTTGAGATAATCTTTTCCTGTTGCGTTGCTAGGAGCACACACAGTATTAAGCTACCTGCGTTGACAGTTCACTGACAAGCCATTTTGGCAAGTTTTATCCCAGGGATTCAATTAGGGAGCTCTTGCTATTCCTAATTCTTTTGGCTAGCTGCTCTAAAGATTCCTGGCACAAGGTGAGAAATTCTTATAAGACAGTTGCTACTTTCCAGCCACGTCTACTTATGCTATTAGAGTCTGATATCTGGTACAAAGTCTAGATGGTTTCCAAGCATCAATCACTTTTAGACAGAGCAAGCATACCAAATCCAGTACAAGATACCTAGCACTTAGCATTCCTCCTTTTCCATCACCTCCAGGACCATTCTGAGAGCCTCTACATTAATGAATTGTCAGAACACCTTCAGTCAACGTGAAGGGCTGCTATGGTTCATCAAGATACAATGAAGTAACTGCAACTTCAACTTTTCACACACCTTCCTACTATGCAACTATTTTCTCATCTGTTAATATTTACAGTTACAATTGATTTATCTGTTGAAATTTATACTGCTTGGGAGAAGGGAATCCACCTTTCAAGGAGAGGAGTTGGTAACTTATTTCAAAAGGGAATTTTATACTATGACACCATTTTACCAAACTAATGGCAATATGGAGAACAGCAGCAACCTGATCAGTAAAATTTATCACCTTTCTTGCAAGAAATTATTAAAGAACCCAGAAACTGTACCATTCCATAGAACCTGCTTTGGTCTTCATTTTGGACCTTACCCACCAGGTCAACACCTAATCTTCAACAGCCTGGTCCAGTGAAGTCAGAGACCTGCTAGCTCACGTCCAGATTGCATAATGCTCACCATTTTGTGATACAGGAGCTGCACAAGACAGAATTTCGCTTCTCTAATGAGCTAGAATTCCTATACAATGAGAAGGGACTCCTTAGCTTTTGAACTGACAAAAAGTGGTAGTTATATAAACAGGAGGAAGGGAAAAAAAAAAAAAAAAAAAAAGATTGGCAATAATATTAACTATTAACCAGCCAGAGTACTTCAACATAAAAAGGTAGTCTTACTGCCAAGTTTCATCTTGTTTCCATAGGGGCAGGTAAGCATATCTATTAGGAAGGGAAGCAAGAGAAGACATAGTAGCATTTTATCTAGCCCAAAGAGATATTACTGGTTAAAAAGGACTCCTGCATGGTTTACCTGCAAAAAGTTGAATTGAAAAATAGGGGCTTGAGGAAACAGGAGCAATTAAGGGAGACTTCCAGAGTAAGTCATGGCAGAGAGCAGTAATTTATATTAAGTACAAACTTCAAACTGCTTTAAGAGATTTGATTTTCCTTTTGCTAAACTAATGAGGTCAAGCATCTTAAAATTATACAGCAGTATGACAACAAGGTTCAGGATTTTCATGTCTTTTTCAGATGTTGCATTAGTTTTTCAATTGTCACCAACTTAAATAATAAAGCTGGAATTTTCTGGAACACAATAGAATTCATAAATACAAACAAATTTACCACTAAAAATTCTAATTCTCCAGACACTGAAAAACAACTGGTGCACTGCTTAAAAAAAAAAGTATGAGAAAAAGTTGTTGTGGGTATTTAGGCCAGTTATTTTTATTGTAAATATCAAAGAAAAACAGACTTAAATAAAATGAGGCACTTACATGTCCTTTAGGCTAGCTCAGGTGCCAGAAGTATTCTGCACACTGCCACAAGTAACTCAACAAGAGCTAACTTATACTGCTTCTGTAACACACTGTTACAGAAGTACATCAATAAACATATACACTAACTGTAGAAAAAAAGCAGAACATAAATCTGGTCACCAAATTTAATTAAAGCAAAATTAAGAGGCATTCCTTAAGAACAAACACTGCTTCTGTTAGAAGTAGGTAAATACAAGATAATGCTTTTAATGTGTACAGATAATTTGGTGGTTATCACTTACGAAGGAAATTTAAAAGTTACTGTGGACAGAAGCAAATAATATAAGCCTCTATACTGGTATAACAATTTTTTTTTTCCACAGCTTTTCAGCTCCCAAGCACAGTTGCATTACAACTGTCCTACCAAGCAAATTAGCTAAATATATCTTTGCCACTTCAACACAGGTGAGCAGTATAACATTCTAGATTGTTGTGATTTTTTTGTTGTTGTTTTTAGCATATGAGGCAATTTCTCATAAAGTTTTTGATTAAATATGTCTTAATGCATCAATGATGTGCTAAGCAATTCAATCTCTGCTCTTAACAAAAGACAGGACAGCTTATGTAGAGATAGTTTCCCCAAAGCAGCATTTTATTTTATTCATTTAATTCCAAAACATTTAATTTAGAAGTCTGGCATCTCAGTCATCCATCTTAACATGGGCTAACATTGACATAAGTGTTGTCAGAATACACAGACAACTAAACAGCAAAGAGTTTACAAAAAATAAATTCATGATTCTTCAAAACAACTGCAAAAGGTTACAAGTATCAAAACTCTTAGGTAGATGCACCGCATTAAAAGAAATTGTGCACATAAGTTAGGCAAAAAAACGAATTGCTACTGAAACCTCACATTTCAAACAGTTTATTGTAAACTGATGAATAGGGTCATCACTTCACATCAGCTTTACTGTTTTCATTGACTGAAAAAATTTTGGGGTGGCTAATTTACTTTGCATGCACAAAATGTACTGCTTAACAAAACTGCCAGCTCATTTTAAATGGAAAATTTTTTTTAACTGGAATCTAATTATCTTCAATCACTTTCCATTATTCTTTCCACATCTTATAATCAACAGGCAAACTAAAAATGCCTCATTTAATATGCATCCTTCTGCACTGCTCAAGTGCAACTAAGATAAATAGGGCCAATAAACCAATCAATCCATCAGTGCCCATGAAGACTTATCCGAAACTGCTTCCTGATAAAGTGGACAGCAGATCTGAACAGCTGTACAATACAGATATGCTTAGCACTAGATATTTAGTGTGACTGTGGCAAGGAAATACTGGTGATGATGGGGATGGTGAAGTGGATGAAAGAGGGATCAGAGGAAAGCTTGCTAATTATTGCCCTCTCCTGCTTCTTCATCTTGCTGGTCACTCGTCCACAGAGTGAGGTTATCTCGAAGTAACTGCATGATGAGAGTGGAGTCCTTGTAGGAATCCTCATTTAGAGTGTCCAGCTCAGCTATGGCATCATCAAAGGCTTGTTTGGCTAAAAGGCAGGCCTGCTCAGGAGCATTCTGGATTTCATAGTAGAACACTGAGAAATTGAGTGCCAGCCCCAGCCTAATTGGGTGAGTGGGTTGCATGTGCTCTTTGCTGATTTCAAAAGCCTCTTTATAGGCAGCTTCTGAGGCTTCCACAACACTGTTCTTCTTCTCTCCAGCAGCAACTTCTGCCAAATAGCGGTAGTAATCTCCTTTCATTTTCAGATAAAAGACCTTGCTCTCATACTGGAAGTCATTGCAGTTCTTGATCAAGTACTTATCTAGGAGGGCCAAAACATCATTGCAGACCGTCTCAAGCTCCTTTTCTATCTTCTCCCTATAGGCTTTAACCTTTTCCAATTTCTTCTCATTCCCATCCGCCATAGTCTTCTGCTCTATGCTGCTGATGACACGCCAAGAAGATCGTCTAGCTCCAACTACGTTCTTGTAGGCTACAGACAGCAGGTTTCTATCCTCATTTGAGAGAGGCTCATTCAGCTCAGTTACCTGAAAATATAGACAAAGATCAAATTTAAAGTTTGGCTTAGAGAAGAGCATGCAATTTTCCTTCAATACTTCCATTATGAAGAGCAAGAGCCAAAATTCCTTCTATACAAGAGCCAATTTGTAATGATGAAAGTTTAAAACTGTTTCTGCAGTCAAGTTTTAAGAGTGAAAACCCTATAGCTCTGCTGTTAACAGAACTAGTATTTAAAAGCCATTACAAAGCGCATTCACAGTCAGGCTGGAGTAATGAAGCAGCATTTGCAGAAGGAGGACTCTGTTTTCAGGAAGTCTTTGCTATAATTATGCAGACTACACACTTAACAGTGAATTTAAATGTACCTAGAATACCAGCTACATGAATCTCAAACACTATACAGACATACTGGAAACTGGTGCAGTTCTTGCATTTCTTTTCCCCTGCCGCTTTCTTTCAGGTGACAGCAGAGATGGATGTGCTGCAGTCATTATGATTAAGCTCTGCATAGTACAAATAACATTAGTGTTTCATAGTATCTCTCAGTCACTTAGTGAGCAATTTTACAGTGTAATATAAAAGTTATCCTGTTTTCTATTGATTGGTGGCTGCAGTCAGATTTCAGGGACAGGACATGAAAGAAATGCATAAGAATGGAACAAAATGGAAAGCAAAAAAAACCAAAACCCCAAGATCAACTCCAAATTCTTCCTGTAAAAAGCTGTAATAACAGAAGGTTAATACTTCTAAATACCGCATTTAGGCTTATTTGAGTTGCTATGTTAACTTAAGGAAAACTCCCAGACTTAGAGTTACTTGAAGTTGTTCTGTTTTTGCAAAATTAGAAACATGAAACTAAACTCACAGGAATTAGGATGAAAAACAACTCCACTACATTAAGCACACTTCATTATCAGCAGAACTACACTGCTTTAGAAATTGTTAGAATTCTAAGGATATGCACTTAGGTGTGAAAATTGACCTGTCATTGCTCAGAAGCTGCTAAAATCATTACTGTGTTGTAAAAACAGTGAAGCATCCAATAAATGTACAGCTTTCCAAGTCTAAAAAAGTGATTTATACTAATTTTAAGTGTTACAGCAAGGACATACATAGATGCAAAGAGAGCCTACTTTCAACTTCAGTTTTTGTTCTTAAAATAAACCCAGTCTATTAGCCTCATCTCCAAATGCATTTCCCTCCACAGCTCAGGGACCAGAACTCCCTAAAGCACTGCTCTGCCCAGCCTAATGCAATTTGTGGCAAAATACCAAAGGTCAAATGCATAGGAATCAACCCTAATGCCATTTTCTGAAGCTTCTTTACAGCTTACACTCAGCATCCACACAGGCACACTATAAGACCTCTATCATCTTCTCTAGTAAGATATCGCCTCCCTCAAAACATAAAGGTTCAGCTAAGAGATTTTTATTCCCTACAGTGTATTAGCAGAGAATTTGCTTGTACAAAGAAAAAAAACACAACAGAAAAAACACTATATCACATCACCCATGCACCACAGGAAAGAAAAAAAAAAGAAAACACAAACCATTAATAATCACTTGGTCATTTCTGTACTGCTGGAGGACTCTGCTTGAAAAGTCTATTGCAAGTTCTCAAATATAGTGATTGATTTAAAGGACTCAATATTGCTTCGCTAAAAATTTAAACATTATTTGACCACAAAGAGACAAATCTTTTTTTCCCCCACCATTTTTCACTATCTTTACAGTATTCCACAAAAATACTAGAAAAAAATCTCAATCTGTTAATACACTACTGAGATATATTACCCATATTAAAAAAAGTGAGTATGGAAGAGTATACAAGACAAAAAACACCTGAGGATGTCTTGGCAGGACAACAGTAACAGACTGGATTTCTAATCCAGAAACAGCATACAATGGAAGTGAAAGCTAAAAGATTGCAACTACAGCTACTGATTCTTCTCCTTATGCTTCTTGTCCCTACTTCTCGTGTTCCACCTCATCCTTCATTTACCACCTCTGTTCTTTACCCTCAGCTACCTACTTACCTTCGCATTTGATCCCTTTCTCTTCTTCAAATGAAGTATCCCCCACCAAATGCTAGTATTTATGTACTCAATATCTAGAGATATTGACCCTCTACCTCCTTAAGGGGGTTCCTTAAGCTTTTAAAAATAAGCTTTTAGAGGTAGATGCCTTCTGTGTACTCAGGACACCAAAATGGTATTTTACAGCACCTAACAAAGGCACTGGGAACCATCATAATGCACAGACTTTTTCAGTACTGAAATACAAGTTTTTATTATACTATGTAGCTAGTGTATTTACTCACAAGGGAGATAAATGAATCAGTTCTCAAAATTTTGTCCCATTTGTCACAAGTCACAAACTGCAATCTTATAGCAATACCATTAGCCTAGAAAGATTATTCCAGATCTTTTCAAATCTATTTTCTCTCTTCAGATGTTATTCATTTCCAATTTCAGAAAATGCACAACATCCAGCCTGAAAGAATTAGTGTGCATCATTTATATAAGTCTACTTGTACAGGAGACAACACTTACAGATAACCTATACCTGAAAAGCCTCTCACCTTCCCTAATCGCAACAGAAATTCAACAGAAGTGCTGGTAAACAGCCTATTCGCAGGAATTTCTGAAGATCAAACTAAATTCATCGTATTAATAGAGGGAGTATCTTGTAAAGTCCAGCAAATTCTGGTAATCTTGGCTGTTTGTTTACTCAACATTCAGTACTACAGGTATGTCTATGTTACTATCAATAAAACGGAGTGCAACTTTTAGAGGCATATACATACTAACTTTAAACTAGCCAGATGAAGTTCAACTATGGCATCACCTCGGGCTGAGCAAGTGTGTTAAAACTCTCAATAAGCACCTGACTACAAAACTTCTCCTGACACAGCAAGATTGAGAAACAGCAGAGAATACTTAAGATATACCCATGTAAACTGCAAGTACACACAGGAGTGCAGTCATCCCTTAGGACTACTAAGAGCAGAACAGTTGTTTGCATGTGGAAAATGAGTGTTAACTTCTTAATCAAAACAAAGCATCTTACTAAGACATAAGATTATTAAGAAGCTTAATCAAGAGACTAATCCAGGTATCACTAGCCTATATTGCGTAATTCTCACACTGTCTTAAAACTCACCTAGAAACAGTTACTTAAAGGAAAAAGGAAAAAAAAAACATAGAAGTTAATTTAACATGCTTAGAAGATATGTCTACTAGTTTTAAGATGCACCAGAAGTTACTGATATATCTTGAAGAATCAGCAAACACCATCAGCTCTAGCCCATCACTAAACTGTGCTTGGTAGCGAGTACAGTCTTTTTAAGATGCATGACACAGGAGCAGGGAGCCCAGGATTAGAAGATTCTGTTCTGTCAACCATGACTTTCAAAAATGTTTTCTGAAGAATTACTGACAAATTAAAAACTGACTGAGCTGTCAAATTCTGGAGAACAAAGTAGAAATAAGGTTTGTCAACTATACTTCCCTTTATTCCACACTCATGCCCTAACAGTCAGATTAGTCTTCCACAATAAACCTATACAAATCTAGCATACAGTACAATTATAGCCTGAAGAAAGTCAACACACTGAAGACAACCCCTGGGAGTTAAACTGAGAAAGACTGGAAAGCATCTTATTTCTTCTTTCCTTCTTAATTTTTTCCACATTTCTATCCCTAGATAAGTCTGTTCTACTTAGAAGAAAACAGAACAGATACTCATATTTCATGTATTTTACAAATTACAGAAGTGAGACTTCAGCACTGTATCATAAAAATTAAAACCTGATAATACAAAAATAAAGCTTTCAGTCTTGTTTCAAACCCAACAATGCCTCTCACTCCTCTGCATCAGTCATAACAGACACAAAACATTGTATCCTGAAGACTACATACAGCACTGCCACAGTCCTTGAACCACATAGTGAATTATTTTCTCAGATAAGGTAAGGTTAAAAAATGTCAATGTCATGCCATTCCCAAAAGTAACTTATATCCTCTGGCAGATTCTGTTAACTTAATCTAGAAACTGATAATCACCTTCAAAGAAGGCAGCATCTGATGTTGTGTGCAGGAATTCAGCAAAACAAACCAGTAGTTGCACACTAGTTATTCTTCCTGTGGCAGAAGTTCACAACGATCTGAGTGAAGCCCCTTCCTTTCTAATACCACCTTTCAACACGTTCCCCCAACCCTTTTTTATTTCATTAGTCCTGAACTACTTTCTTCTCATCTTGAATGCAGTGACTTCAGAGAGAAGCTGCAAATTACCCCCAATCCTAGCTAAAAAATGCTGATATTTTGTGTAGATGTATCTAAAATAACTCTCATGGTGCAAAATCATATCTACTTCTCTAGGCTAACAGCTACATTACAAGAAACCAGACTCAAAGGAAAGCACATGATCTTCAAGAAGCTATCTACTACTGGAGGCAGATTTGCAAATTAGGTAAGAAAACAGACATGTCTCTCCCCATACACGGGGATGATGGAGAGAGGGAGGAAAAAAAAACAAAGAAACAACCTTGAAATGTCTTCCCTTCCACCCACAGCCTTTTCTTAGTAGAAGCAGCCTATTGGATTGCAACAATTTGGATTCACATTTTAGATATGAGAAAGCATGAGCTTCTTGTTGATCATGATGTCTGTTAGGAAAAACAGTAGCACTTGAAGGATTAAAAACCACTTGTAGGATGACTTCAAAGTAGTATTAACTTACTAAGGTGTTACCCTATACTTCCCTTATGCAAACACACCTCCCTCATCCCTAAGTTTGAAATTATTTTCAGTCCTGAGCAAGACAATGCAATTGAACATGCAGACTATGATCTGCTAGCAGTTTTCCTTCAGACTGACAGTCTGCTTTTTGTAGCAAGGATATAAGCTAGATCATTTTATTTCTATGATACTTACAGGTATCTCTTCCTCTGCTTTGTGCCCACAAAGTTCTTTCAGTTTACTGGGAATTAAAAAAATAAAAGGAATTCTGACTGTAATTCTGAAATTCCTAACTCCACATGCACAGCTCATCCAGCCCTACCAGCTCAGGAATGACTTACACGTGTGTGTGATCCCACGTAGGACATGCCAAGCTGAATTAGTTTGTATGGAAAACACAGCAAAGTGAAGGTTCCACAATTAACAGCAGATCAACGCACTGCAAGGTTACCTAGTAGTATGAATGTGACCTGGATCAATTACACGGATGTGATCACACTTCTGTTTTGTTACACTGAGTATTTTGTTAGCAGTTTTTATTAGTCAGTGTGTTAAAACTTGTGCCAGTTCTTCGCAAGTTGCTGCAAAGAAAAGACTATACCTGATCCAGTATAAAGTGAGGGAAGCACGAACCAGACAATACTTGAATCATTACAAACTCTCCTAGTACAAAGTTGTGTAGTTCATAACTTCTTTATAAACAGGAACCAGAAGAAAGAATTTAAACCAGATCAGTTTTTTGCATCATGTAGCTTCAGTGTTTTCTACCAGACATTAGAAGCCCTATAGCTAGATTTATTGTATCAAGTCACAGTAAGAAAGTCTTCTCACAGCAGGGGAGGATACTGTTTATATTAAAGGCATCTCATTCCTCCCTCCTACATACAAATACTTCGTTAACCAAAATCAGACACTGATGTTGAAAGTGAAGGAGAACTGGACGATACAACACTAAAAATATGGAACACCCCAAACTTTAAGTCTATTTATGTACAGAGATAAAGCATACAAATTAAATTAGGACCTCAAGCTATTCTGCTTAAAAAAAAATCTCAAGATCGTACCTAGCAATGCCTGTATTTTATTGCAGTGGTGAGCCCTGATAAGTAGTATTTCACACACGCAACTAATTTTAAAATTGTAGATCCTCACATAACTCAGATGCATCTTAATTTTTAAACTGAAGTGTAAATGACTAGATATTATGTAGCTACACTAGAATAGCAACAAAAATTAATGAAACTCCTGAGCACTACACATTAGAATTCGTACAGTCTGCAATACTAAGGGTTTATACAGCAAAATAGTTTAACTGTTTAATATTTACTTCCCAATCAACATATAATCATATTTCTGGAATGGTCTAAAAACAAAAGCACTCAATGAAATATTTCCAACATGTGTAGAGTATTTGTTCAGACAAGTGAGAAATGGTAACACACACTAAAAGCATATTTCCCCCACACACAACTTCAGCATTTGCTGTGTTCAGAAGTAATTTTTAACCTACCATGTAAAGTTATTTCAAATTGTTGGAATCCTAGAGCAACATTTAATGCAATGAGCACGCCACACCCCTTGGAAGAATGCCATTTAGTAGATGCACATTTGCATATGCTTGTATTTTTTATTAAGAAAATTTTGGCTGCAAAAAAGTAAACTAAACTCATTCACAGCAATCTATGTGAAAGCTTCATTTTCTTTTCCCGTCTACACATTATAAGCAGAAGTTCTGGAATTCTTCCAAGAAAATTCAAAAGCAACAAATAAAAACTATTAAACAGTAGTTTCCTTATTTAAGCTACAACTGTTACTTCATCTGGCTTTTCTATAGAAGAACTAAAAGGATTGGAAAATAACAAGTGTTTCTCCAGTTTTATACCAATAGTTAAAATACTAGTCCTGTTTTTTTTCCCCCTTTGGTGGCAGTCTAAAAACATCACGTAAATATGCTTTTGCTAAAATAGTTTGTTACTTTATGTTTTAGCAAACAGCCTTATAGTTGCTCCTATATCATGTATAGTAAAAATATGGTGATAAATACCTGTAACTGAAATTGCCCATTCAGATTTCTACTATACTGGAAGCACACTATTTTCATACAGCATCTTCATCCCAATTACCCAGCAATTTTTAAAACATTGGCTATGTTAAATCCAGAGAATATTTTTAGAATCGTTTCAAATTAAAACATTTTGCTTTAGGAATAGATATCTGAGTTACAACACTGACTTCCTGTTGAAGGAAGTCTACCATCTCTGGAGCACAAAAGATATTTTTGATATCTTACTCTATACAGAGAGAAATTTGTCTGAATAGCTATTGTTTACAATTACTGAAATTGAAGGAAATATTAGCTGTCTGGGAATAGACAGCCCACATAATAACATTTCATAGGAGCTTAAGCTCGGACTTGCAAAATTTAGATCAAACTTTAAAAGAGCATTTTGGAAACTACCATGTTAGAATGAACACTTGTGAAAGACTTAAGTAACCATTTAAGTAACACAGTATTATAGGCAATTACATTAAATGAATGGCTTAAAATGTTAAAATGTTGCCCTTTAAATTCAGCTTTGCTTGTTGTAGTTTTGAAGTATAATGTCTATAATATAACACTCTTTTTCATAAATGCTCAAATTCAGCTCACTTAAGAAGTGCTAACAAGCTTCCAATTACAGAAGCTCATCATTATACACCTTATTAGAGAGCAAAAGCAGTATTAATGAAGAGAATACTGTGACTCAAGATGAAGCAAAATAAAACAATATTAGGACAGTTTAAAAAGACGACTGGACATGTACACTAGTTACAGATACACTTTATTTACATATTTTCTGAAGCACAGTAACTATTCTGCTTGTTTCTTGTTTCATATATGTTCAGGAGGCCACACAGACACTACAGTTCAGGGGTTATTTGGAAATACAATTATCAGGAATTCTAGTAATATATTAAAATACAGCTTCTTTATCTTAGTGTCTAGTATATCTGATATTGAGATACTCAAAAGTATTTCTGCTTTAGAACTGGGTTGGTCCTAGTATATACAATGCCATAATACATCAAGTTATAAACAGCTAATGATTAAAAAAAAAAACAAAGAGCAAAATAAAGGTCTTTTCACAGCCCTCACTTCAGGAATGTGACATACATCAGTCTCAAAACGAGACTATCGTTGTAAGAATCAACCCATTTGAAGCTGCTCTCCCAAACCAGAATCATCTCATGTATTTAAACAGCACTATTCTCAAGGGAAACCCAATTCCTCTTGGGGTTTTTGGTGTTCACAAAGAACAGATCAACAAGACTCTAAAATCAGTTGTAAACAGATACAGCAAAGACACTGCTAAACATTTGCTAACATGAATATTACCTTTAAATTTCAGATGATGGGAGTATTTTGTTTAAAGAAAAAGGGACTAGACATATTAGGTTTGATCATTCTGCAATTTTATTATGTACCAGTACAGACAGGTCAGCACAAATAACTCATTGATTGGTTTTGAGAGAAGCTGAGTTGCAACTGTACCTTATGGTTTAAACAGATTTCAGTATTCATATGTGTAAGGAATGCACTGAGAATTTGTTATCCTATAAAGAAGAGGCAAAAAGGCAGTATTACAGCTTGGGAAGCAGACTCTATGCACCGTGCAGCTTTTATACCCGGATGCAAGTACTATACCGTCTTTGAATCAGAGCGCCCATGTTTGTGGGTGAGGCCTCTATTCGTGCTTTTTATCGCGAGCCAAAAGAAACGTCTAGAAAAGGAAGGGGCTCTCCTTGCCGTGCGCAGTTTTCTCCGACACCCCCCCC
>NW_020450530.1:1178577-1199797 GCF_003343035.1 Apteryx rowi
GGAGGGGGAGCTGGGTCCACTTTGGACCGGCTACTACTTATCGCTGCTCTCCCCGAGGCCGGTAGCAGCCGGCGCCGCCCCGCACGGCGGCAAGGCATCCCAACGGGACGGTCTCGCCCCCGCCCCCCTTTCTTCAGGGCGACGGGTGGGATCTGGCGGCTCGCACCCTCCCCAGGACTCAACTCCGCCTCGGCCCAGCCCGCACTTCCTTTCCCATCCTCCCCCGCCACTGCCCCCTCTGCAGCACTCCTCCCCGGTACGACCCACCGCTGCCACGCTGCCAGCCCCACTCACCGCCTTCATGGCCGAGGCCATGTCGTCGTATCTCTCCGCCTGCTCGGCCAGGCGGGCTCGCTGCAGCAGCTGCTCTCGGTCCCCCATGGCCGCTTCCGTGGTGGCTGCCGGGCTGGGCACTCTGCGCCCCTCACAGAGAGAGGAAGGGGGGAACCTGCGCCTCGAAATGCGCGGGCTTGCGGTGCGAGTGTGCGAATGCGCGCAGGGAAGCGAAAGGGAGCCGCCGCCTCACGCTCGCTCGCTGGCTCAGCGACCGTTGGGCTGGTCGCAGCTGCCGCTGACCCCCGGCCGCGCTCGCCAGGCGACGGTTGGCGCCTCGCGCTCGCTGGCCGCGGCAAGGCGGGTAGCCGCGCGCTCGCTCCGTCCCCTCCGCGGCGTGCACAGCTCGCGCCTCTCCGCCCGGCTCGGAGCCTCGCGCTGCTGCCGCCGCCTGCGCCTGCGCGCTAGGAAGGCAACGAGGGGGCGGAGTTGAGGGGACTGCAGGGGAGGGGAGGGGGGCGCTGCTCCCCCGCGTTCTATTTCTAGGTGACGTCACTTGCTATAAATAGCTATCCCGGGGCGCCGGCTGGGGGGAGGCGCATGCGCGCTGCGAGTGCTGCATTTTACTGCTGCAAAGGTGGAGGTGGGCGATGAGCGCGGGCATTGCAGAGCTGGGCTGGGCCGCGCCGAGGCTGCTCTTCTGCACCCCGCACCCGGCCCAACTCGAAATGCCTCACAAAAGGGTCAGTTACCGCCCAGTTCGTCGCCTGGCCCTACCCTGCCCTCAGTAACGCGGCACAAAGCCTGCTGTCCTGTGCACCGGGAATCATCTCGCAAAGGAAAACTGCTCAAGCAGAGCGTGTTGCCCACCTGAGCTGTCCTCCCTGTGCAACTATGCAGTGTTCTCGCGTGTGCTGTTTTGCCTACACGCCATTACTGCTTTGTGCTACCTTTGTCTTGCGGTATTTATACAGTTGTGTCTCATTCCACTTACATAAATGTCTCTCTCATCCCAGCTGCTTTGAAACATTCCTAGTTGTGAGGGTGGTAAGCATAGGCCAATTCTGTTACCTTGCCTGAGTGATTCAACTAAATTCAATTTTACTACATATTTCAATTCATAATTGTCAGGCTCTTCTTTAGTAAATTAACAAAATACCAGCCCTACATAAAAATCATCTTAAAGGAACAACAGTGCACAAACACCACAGCTGCTGGTGGTATCTGCAAAAACGCTAGCATCCATGTTGCTCATTTTTTATGATAAGTCATAGACACTAATCTTTTTCTGTTCAGTCCACAGCCAGCATCTAAACATCAGCACACCATTTTACATATGTGGAACTGCTGCACATCTGAGTGAAAGATTTGCTCATGATCAAACAGTTCAGCATTATAGCCTCAGTACCACAACACCTATATAAATTTAAGTGTACATCTGTTCTCACCATCAGGAAGAGGAAAGAATGCACGTTAGTGGACCAGGCAGGGAACTAGAGGCAGGGGACCAGTCCTGGTCTCACTAATGACACTACTCTCCCATTATCATCAGTACTATTGCATTGTTCTAACTGAGTAAATCTGGTCCACTGTGTCAGCCAAAAGTTTTTAGCTCTAACCTTGGCATTACTGTTTTTTTTGAGTATCAGATAGAGTTAACCCTCAAAGTCACTTAAAATAAACTCTGTAGTTAATTTTTAAAGGGACTAGATGAATATTCAAATAAATTTGATTATTTTTAAAGGAGCTGAATAAATATTGTGAAAAATAAAAATACATGGAAGTTACGTGTAATAAAATATGGTAGATAAAATTTTCACATACCAAGTTATAAACTGTTTGCCACAAGATTAAGGAAGTAACTTTCTTATCTTTGCAGTACTGTGAAGTACACAGTTACACATACATATCTGTAAGCTGAATAGTGCCTTCTTCCTACCTTATTTTTTGCGGTTTTTAAGAGAAGACAGTGAAATCTTAACAGAATGGATCCCAAGTATCAGTCCAATTCATTATCCTCATTAAAAGAAAACTTTTTTTTGATTTTACCTAAGCATAAAGTTTTGTCTATGCACTGTAAGACTATGTTCTTGAAAAGGCATGATTCAATTTAAAAATACAGATTTTAATGTATCTGATACCTTACGCAACAATAGTAAGAGACGGGCCAAACCAAAATCCCCTATCCAATTCTCAAACTTTGGAAACTTTGAAGTTTAGACCAACTTCTTAGTAAAGAATAATCAGTCTGCAAAGTGTGCCAACAGTTTTGAAAATTTGTAGGGTCTAGAAAAAACTTTCCAGTTGTGCACAGCAGTTTCAGCCTCCTGAGGGAAACGGATTATGAAGTATTTTTAAAACCAGTTATATTTATTTACCCCCTGAATCAGAGAATCTGCATTAATCTTTCAAATATATGTGGATATACCCACATAAAAAAACATTCTCATGAAATGCTTTGGGTTTTTTTTAATTGAAGCCTCTGTGCAAATGGCCATTTTTCAGTCTAAAGCATCTCAAAAATTCTTAACCTCAAACCCACAAGGTGATATGTCACATCATTGCTTTAAAATCAGATACACATCTAAATCCAACAGTAGCAAGAAAAATCGCTAAAATCAGGCAACCTTTTATGTAGCATTTCTATAATCTGACTGTAAACAAAGTAATGAGAGTACATTTCAAACATACAAGGTCTTTGGGAGAGTACCTATTTTCCCTTGCGTGTACAGCACCTAGTGCCCTGAATCCTCCTCTGTAACAGTGGCTCCCAGGAGCTATAAAGGTACAAATAAAAAACAATTAGTGCTCATGCAATAAGTTTCAATCTGCTACAATGTTCAGAAGCTTAGTTACAATGCTTTTAAAATAAAAATGGAAAGGAAATGGAAATGTCAGCTGACCCTTTCCTAGAGTGCTGAATGGGGTGCAACATGCTACCAAGCTCTGCAGTTCCCCTGCAGAGCTCAGATGCCCAGCATTGTACACGGCACTACACAGCTCTACGATTCCCAGAAAAGTCCAGACAGGAGCTCAGAAACACTGCTCTCAAGAGGCAGGATTTGAGTTGTTGGCATAGATACCACACCCAGCAAGAATTTGTAGATGGAGAAACTTATGGTACTGAAAATTGCATCATGACCTAAGGCAGTGGCTCTGCTCCACTGGCATATCTGATTATTGGACAGCACCGATGTTCCACAAATAGCTCCTTGCTGAAATGCCATTCTAGTTCACCACTCAGCTCCACAGAGGGGCACTGGGGACAGCAAAGTGCTCTCAAAGAGACTGTCCCCAATGCTGACATTTAGCTGAGGGGACAGGGCTATGAGGTGCACTAGTGYAGAAGAAGCATGATAGGGAAACTAAGTGATGACAGGGGTGCCATACCAGAGCCTTCCAGGCTTCCACCATTGCCAAAGGCCACCTTCTTTGGTTATTCCGGCAACAGTGAGCAAGGATCACACTTTTTGCATCACTCTTCCTGAGACTCATGGTACTAAAGCAGCGGTAGTAAAAAGTCCCTGCTGCTAATATTCTTCTCATTCCTGGAGCAAGCAATCTTCCCTCTCTTCTTCTGCAGCAAGGAAATGTTTTATTTAGGGCTCTACTAAACGATACTGAGTCTTAGGCACAAGGCACTGAAAACCAGAGAGGGAGCAGACGCAACTGCCAAGTGATGGGGGAGGCTGACCAGCTCCCACATCACAGTAAAGGTAGTAGAGATGGGGATGGTAGAGAAAGAGAGCTGGGGAGTCTGTGGGCACCTAATCTTGGAAATACTGGGGCTGGCACTTAGGTGGGGGCAGGATGTTCAGATTGTGCTGTAAGGACAGATTGTTTCACAGGCTGAGGACTATCTATAATTTTTATTGTTAGAATCCTGGCAGCACATCCCCGCGATAAAGTGAGATAAGTGCACATCAGGGAGGGAAGGTGTTGTAACCAATGACAAGATCAGAGCAACAGATAGGAGTGGGTGTAGCTGAAATGTGATGACTCCTTCCCAAACCACAAGAGACTATAATTTCAATGATATATTTCTAGCCAAACCATACACCACAGTTTAACAAGCAGCAGAACCCTTTGGGCTGTCACAGTGTGTGTGAAAATATTCTACTATTTGTCATATTTCAATTTCATATTAATCTGTAATCATTCTCACAGAACCTCCCTCATAACTCAAAGGTAAAATCTAGAATGAAGGCAGAAAGATTACACTACCTGAGTGCTGCTCAGAACCAGTAGGGTTCATGCCGTGAATTGTGGTAAAGTACATTGTACATCTATTCAGCAATGGGGGAAGAACCTTTAAAGAGAAGGGTAGTGATTTGTGCAAAATCTGTGAAGCTCTTGCTCCCTCAGGGAAAAGGTTAGGTCTGTATACTGAAACCTATTTGCAATCACTGCAATGTATTTAAAACCACTCAGCATTCATACACAGTAGCCCTTTGCATGTTCAAAATTCTGTGCAGACATGAGTTGATAAATCCTCAGAACTCTCCCATGAAATGTGCTATGTTCAAGCGCTTGCTCATTTCAGAGTCCAGTGAAGAATGAACACTATGTCTGAATAAAAAATTATGGCAGTGTTTTTGCGTGCCAGAATGATTCAGGGATATGCACAGGAAGCTGTGAAGCATGCTCAGTTATGCAGGTTTGTGTAAGTAGCAAGAACACAGGAGCTAATAGAAAGCAGCTTTAACTCTTACAAAGCTGCTTCAGAACAGAGTGTTTGCCATAGTCCTGTCCAGATACAGGAATGTGTTTTTATTCTTTACATAATTAATCAAATGAAAGTAACTAGAATTTACAACAATAAACAGGAAAACATGAAAAAGCCTGCTTATCAGAAACCTTTAGCAGAATGTCATAGAGAAAAAAAGCCTCTACATGTAAAAGAAAGGAAAGTCTATGTTAAGTGACTATTGCAGATGAAAAAAATAATCCTACCAATTCCCAGGGGTCTTCAGAGGTGCTGAGCATTTGCAGCCTACAGATAAGGTCAGAAGGTAGATGTTCGGCATTTCCAGAATCACCCCCAAGAAACATCACATTGTGCATACACAATTAGGGACTCTGAATCAATGGCCAGATTTAAAAAATAAGCCCAGATCTTTCTTAACAAATGAATTTTTACTGCCCTTCAAACTTTACTCAAGTGGATTAGTTTGACTTAGAATTGGATTAAATTCCACTGAACATGATTGATCTGAAACAATGACCTTCCACTGTAGAACATAAAGACTTTGGGGATAAGACTAATGAAGTGCAGAGATAAAACAAAATGCTTTTGCCAACATTTTCAAAAGTGGCCTCTTATTCTGGGTGCCCTACTTGAGTGGCTGCATAAGTGCTCATTTCCTCTGAAAATGAGGCCCAAGCAAGTCAAGCCAGGCATCCAGAATGAGAGACTGCCTTCAAGTTGTCTGGCCCGCCATTTGTCCAGAGTGGACCTCAAACCCGCCCATTCAGTAACTGTGATAGCCGACAGAGACTATCAAGGGGACTGAAAAGGAAAAGCAACTTTTCATGTAATTAATCCTCTTTAGCACTGTAGCAGATTAGGTTCAGAGAAGTTTTTCCTGAGCAGCTGCAGTGCAAGTCCTCCATACTGCTATTTCTATACCACACATCTAACTTAGCAACAGCTCAGTCTTGACCTTGCCAGTCTTAGGCTCGTCTGCTGGAACTGCAAAGAGGAAAGCTGATTCTAGCAGCAGCACTGGAAAATTTGACTGCCTGCTCATTGGGAAAATGGGCTTCTCACCTCAGAGACAGCTAATTAACAGAGCCTCTGAAGATGCTCCTAGATATCCATCCCTTTTCTGTGATCATTTGACATGTGCAAGTTTTGTTCTTTGGGCCCTCCTATGAATTTAAAGATAAAAATGGCTTTGTTTTTCCTATCTAGGGCAAGCTCCTTCTTTTGTTAGGCCATGACACGCTAAGGGGGAGGAGGAATGACAACAGCAGGTACAGCACATTCAGCTCAGGGCAGGTCAGCCACATGCTAGAGTACTTCTAATTACAGCTCCAAGGAAGAAGAACATAAACACATCCAGAGCCTGCTACATATGGCAGGATAGGGAAACTAGAACAAGGCTAGGACATAAATCACAGCTAGGAAAAGAGAACAAGGTAAGACACAAACTGAACAATTCAAATGCAAGCCCAATGTGAATATAATGTAATTTGAAGAACTCCACCACACTGTCCCTCAAAGACTAACTCAACTCAGCACTACAGGCAGAGAAGGCCAAGTGCTAAGCGTCACTGGTGCTAAGCACAGATTCACTTGATCTCTTCCTATGTAGCACAGCTATGCATTCAGTCTGTGGCAGCTCATGGATGGGGAAGTGATAGCCTATCTCTGAACTCTGCTCAGCTACCTGTATCTCAGTGTGGTCAGGTTTTGTGAGATCATCTGCAAGAACAGCCTGCAAATTCTTCTCTAAATGCAATTAGCTCCTCCAAAGTGCTTCATGCAGATTCAATATCCAGGTAGCATGGGCAGAGATGCTAGTGGGTCAGAATGCACTGTGCTTCAGCCACTTGATTTTACACCTCTTAAAGAGAAATACTTGCTTTTAATTTGCTCGATTCCATATATCAAGCTGTGAATCATTTAATACAAATTTCTGGAAAACTATTAAGTTACTTCATCTGGGAAATGACCTAGAAAATTCAATCGTCCTCCAGAGAGTAACTGTGCCAAATTTGGAAATGAAATTCATTAAGAGAAGTGTGGGACAAAAGGCTTTAATTCTGCTTTAACTGCAAAGCCTTTTCAAATCTAAGTTTGGAAGTAATACTTGTTGCTCCAGCACTTAGGAATTCTGGTCACTTGAACTTCTTTCTTAACAATTCCAAACAACTGTATTTTTGAACTATTTAAAAAACTTACAAGACCTATGGACGCTCGTATTGTTAAGACAGCAGAACAAAGGACAGTTATTTCTGAAACTCAAATACCTGCATAACCCAGAATGTGTTGTTTTCTTAGAAAATAATCTATTTAATTTTGAATGACAGGCACACAGAACTTCTATACAGGTGGAGTACTGTTAACCTATTCTGCGTCATCTTCCTGACAGGGGAGAGTAACTAAATATTTGAAAGGGAGTGAAAATGTATCTAACAGAAGCATCATTCCTCCCTACTTCAATACATCAGTCTTCACAAGCAGAGAAGTGTAACCACCCAGGCTTCCATCCACTTATATTACATTCCATAGACTAGCTGAATCACTGTAATAGTAGTGACACATGATGTCATTAGGGCTGAGAAATAAAATACCTTATTTGGTATTTCATACATACGCCTAACAAGACCCAGTGTGAGTTTTGCTCACATGGGTGGTTTCTTTTGCGTGAAAGCCCTTTCACTGTCTGGCACACGACAGCGTCTTATTTTCTTTCGACTCAACCACAGGCAATAGGGAAGACACACATCTTGCCCACCACAGTGCAAATGCGGATTTTACGCAGCGTGCCCGGATTCACTATGCAACCTCTTGCCTACCGTGAGCAGCAGAAGTGCCGGCTATAACAGGCTTCTGCGTTTGCCCGGCTGTTTTTCTCCCTTCGCCCGAGGACCCCTGAAGCTCCCACAGCAGAAGCGGCTTTGCCCCCTCCCCCTCCCCCACCCGGCCGCCAACGGTCGCCAACGGTCGCCGCGCGCCTCCTGAGGCGCCGCGCGCCCGCTCCGCTGTTGCTATGGCTCGGCGGCCGGCAGCAGCCAATCAGGGGGCGGAAGGATATATTTGTCCCTGTTGCTACCGGCACGGCGGGAATGCTTGACCAATCAGGAGGGAGCAGGAAGCCGGCGGAGCAGCGCGGCCGCAGTTCCGCCTCACGGAAAGCAGCAGCGCGGCCCCTCCGCGCTGTCGCGCTTATGTGTTTTTTCAAGAGCGGCGGGGACGTGCGGCAGCGCTGCCGGGGCCGAGAGGTGCCCTTACGCAAGAGGAGTGGGGTAGTTAGGCGGGGAGCGTTAAAAAGGAGGTCACAAAGACCCGATTGCTGGTTTGGTAGCACAAGAAGGACTCGGTCCTCGTGCGTTTGTGAGAGGGCCGCAGCCGGCAGGCACAGAGCGGCTGCTCCTTTCCTGCCCACACGTCATCTAGGATTCTCCCACCTCCCCTTTGTTCAAGCAAATAAAAATGTTATCATATATCTAACCCCTCCTCAACAAGTGATCTGAATACTAAGCATCCAACAACAGGAAAATACCATTCCAAGCAAGTTCCACAGAAAAAAACTCTGGAAGTATCGAGGATCACAACACACAAAAACCTACCCAGGGCAGCCAGGCACTAGGGTTTTGAGAAACATTTGATGTGTGTAATAACTTAATCCCCTCACCTTGAAAATGAACCCTGGAGAAAGAGTCATGCATAACCTTTATTTGCTAACTTTATTACAAAAGGCACTAGAGGCATCTACTTTGTGCATCTCACAGCTATATTTTTGGCAAAGATTATTCCTTTTTCAATACAGATTTTCTGGAAAAAAAAAGAAAACAGTAATCATACTTAAGGAAAACATTCAAAAGATTGCCCAATGACTTACAGCAGAAATTTTAAACCTGCGTCAAAGGTCTGCGTTGCTACTCATGCCCTAATTCAACCACAATTCTGTTTTCTAGCCCCAGAATGAAAGAAAGGGAAAACTGCTCCTGGTCTGTGAGCAGCATAAAATGAAGCAAGAGTATCGCAGGTGGCCTTGAGGCTAGGTTAAGTAAGGAAAAGTACTGGGCAGAAGGAACCGAGAGTCGCGCACGCTCCCCAGGAGGGCGGCAGCGAAATGGCTTACCCCAGAAAAGTTTACTGCAGCGCTACGAACGCCGCCATGCTCCCGCTCCCGCTCGTGTCGCCTGGGGCACTGCGGGACACGGGACGCTCCTGAAGGTGCGGCCAGCAGCACAAGTGATACGCAGGGGTGAGACACAGCAGTATTTTACCTGCAGCTAGCTGAGTTCACCTTCTCAGGCATGAGATAAAGCCCTCCGATATTCAATCAGTAGGCAATGTATTGGAGGTTTTACTCCTTTCGAGTAGAGGGGCTTCGCATATTTTCATCATGTAACGAAGGACTCATCTGACCAGCTGTGTGGGTAGAACTACGTAACAGCTATAGAATCAGTGACTCGATATTTTTAACATCTATAATGCAGCTTCAGACTGCCCCAGTAAAAATCTACAATCTGCAAAATACCTTTAGTTTCTTCTGTTCTTTGCAAAATTCTTAATAAAACTGTAACTAAAACAAACTTTTTAACTATTAGAAAAGGCCTTCATCCTTCCACCTCGTTCTCTCCATTCCTCACTTCCATGTCAAACCCCTCATTCATAAAAAAAAAAAGAAAAGGGGAGGGGGGGAGCAAGGGGAGAAAAACAGGAGAGGGTGGAGTGATTCCTGGAGAAGTGCAGACCACATGTAGTTTCTCTGCAGGCAGGTCACATTCGTCCCCCGGCTGAGAATTCAAAGAGCAGCCATGCTGCCCAGAACGTGTCGTTGGTTGATGGGTCACCAACTGGATCCTCCAGCACCTGAAAGATACAGTAAGGCGTCAAAGCTTCATCGCTTATGAACTTTAACGATGCAATTGCTCACTGTGAAAGAGCCCCTTTGGTCAGAGGGACAGGGGAGGGGAGGGAGTGTTAGGGTGAGGGCTGTTTGCATGAAGTGACAATGTCTTTGTTCCCCTCTAAGCTCAGCTAGAGTGATCCATCTGTACAGAACGTGGGTGCACAAATGACAAGCACCGTCTGCGTACAGTTCAACCCTAGTAATTCAGAGAAGAGCAATTTCCTTCCCTCTGCCCAGGGCACTGGCTCCTGTAAAAGAAAGTAAATGGTAGAGGGCAAGACCAGGATGAAATCATTATATCAAGAAGGGAAGTATTACCTGGACAAGGGTGTTCAAGGAGGGAAGGAAATGTCTCCAAAATTATTTTTTTGTTTTGTTTTACTCTCATTCTAACTCTGGCGGGATGAATGACCCACAAAGAGCAAACACAGTCGTGTGGACTGCAGGGAGTGTACATCTGCACACCTATGGCTCAGACACAGGAACCAAGCATCTGATATCCCTACAATGAGCCCAAGAAAAGTTCATCCAGCAAGAATCAGAGTGCCCAGGATGCCTGTAGAATGCTGCAAAATCATTTTCCCATTCAAGCTCTCCCTTTTCATGTGGCACACATTAAAGTACCAAGTAGAAGGGGAAAAAAAAAAGAAGCTTTTCTGATTTCCTGAACTCAGTGATCATTACAAAGATTTGAAAATGTCCCTTTTTGACATCTGCACGGTGTCTTGTTCCACAGCCTATATTGCACTGAGTGTTGTGTTTCTATACAATCACAAAATCAGTGCAAGAATCCAAAATAGCAAGAGGAAGGTCTAGCTACAGAGACTGCATGCTCTGGAAATCTTAGAAAAGGCTCATTCATTATTAATGCCCAAAGCTTTCCTACTCATCTGGCTCACATTATGGCTGGTAAAAAGGCCACTTTCCAAGATACAGATCTTTATATTGATGCTTTCAGAGGCTCAAAAGAGGCTCTGTTACTGTCCTCAGAGCTGCAGCCGCTTCCCATAATGAGGCCAGCAAATATGGTCTCCTGCTTTGCAAAATCTCTTTTAAAAAGGCTTTCTCCAGCAGTTTACATTGCAACAGAAACAGAAATGGATGAGTGATTGGTAGACCAACACATTTCAAGCCAAAAAATAAACTTTATGAATAGCACAAGATACAATTTATATAAGGCTTTCTTGGAGCCTGTTAAGTAACATTTAATTCAGATATGTGCTCCCATCACCTTGAAAGCACCAGATTTCTAGTTTCTGTTCTCTGCTGCTTTAAAATCAGTGTAAGAAAGCACGCAGGTTGAATCCAGACCATGGAAGGTAAGTCAGTTGTTTTATCATTCCCTGTAACAGTACTGCTCTCTGCACACTGCTCTCAGCCATCTCGGGAGGGTGGACAATCCCTTTTCCTCAGCAGCAACATAGACCGGGAAATGAAAGTTATATCAAAGATTTTAACAGGTCTGAGAGCGCAGCCAAATTCCGCAGAACCTCTCAGAAGGGGAATACCTTCAAGCAGCCATCTTCCAGTCATTTTCTTTCCACAGCGCTAGGTAAACCCTCCATTTCTTAAAATGTAAATGATACTTTAGATCTGCACAGGCTGCTTTGGCCATCACTACCATGACACATTTAGTAAAATGAGGGTCTGATAAGCAATCTGAGTGGAAAAAACAACAAAAAAAACCTCTCCTCCTAGCATGTGTTGGACATTGCACAGGGAATGCCCAGCCTGCTCTGAACTGTATTCCAATGATATGCTTAGATTGGACATGTTTCATGTAAGATATGATGTGAGATTTCACATCTCCTGTGTGAGAGCTAGAGCTGGATGGCATGCGTATGGCTGGGCTCCTTCTCCGTACATGAGGTGCGTTCTCTTACCTGGCTTTGTCCCAAGGCCTGGCTTTCTTCCACGCAGGGTGCAGAAACAGGTGGGCACTGAGGTTTGCTAAACACAGTCTGACAGGAACTGGAAGAAAATACAATGATAAAAGAATGTGGGCTTTTTTGCATTTATGTCCTACTCACCACTTAATGTAGTGTCTTGCAGCAGGACAAGAGGGGCTTCTGGCAAGACTATTCATTCAAAAGAGAAGGAATTCTGGTAAATGGTCTGCAAACCCAGGCTGTCGCCTCAATTTGTTATTAAGGCCTGAACAAACATATTCTGTATTGGGAGGCCTAGCCTGACCAGAAGCAGTATACAGGGATGGCATCTAGATTTGCAACTTTCCATATGCCCCCAGAACAATCTCCATAAACAAGGAGACATCTACCGAAATGTCTCTTTCCTGGAACATATTTTAAAAACACAGATTTTAAGAGTCAAAGCACACAAGCGTGGTTCTAGACGTAGCCACAACATTCGCTATGATTCTACTATAGGTTTTCAAGGCCTTTGGTCAGGAGTCTGGGGACCTGGCGTCCCCATCTGCACCGCCCTTGTGGGCTTCACCACCTCTCAGAAGAGGTCGCAGTCTGTGGGCACTGGGCCAAGTAGGAGAAATGGGGTACTTGACTCACGGGATGATCTCAGCAGCACCTTCCTTCCTCTCCCCTCACCACCAGCTCCGAGGTATCTATACTCCAGCGACACTGCCTGTACTGCTCCCAGGAATACCCCAAGGTACGAACGGCCATACAGGGCCAGACCAAATGGGCCAACTAACAGAGCTCAGGAAAACAGCACAAGAAGCAGGGCAAGCATCGAGTCCCCCCCCCCAGCTTCCAGCAAGCAGTCTATAGGCTCCTCTCTTGGAGGCTGCATTCAGACAATGACATTTACTAACTTCAAATGGATTCAGCCCCCAGGAATTTGTCTCATCCTTTTTTTTAGCCCACTTACACTTTGACATCCACAATACCCTTAGCAACAGATTCTACAATTTAATTATGTAGCATATCAAAAATAGTCTCCTTTTGTGTGTTGTAAACCTGCTGGTGTCAGTGGTGCTTGGTTGTCCGTTAGGCACAGGGTGGAAGGCCTGACGGCAGGAGGGTTCCTAGCACCCTGAGCTGCAATCCCTAAAATGCGGGAAGAAGCAGTAAGTTGCAACAAGCATCTCTGCACCAGCGTTTTCTAAATCAATGTGCTGGCTCATAAACGCAGTCTGTCTTGCTCCATAGACCTCAGTGTGCCTTTCTGCTTGAAATGTGAGGCACAGGAGAGAGATACTCTGCATGAACCATTAGCTAGGCTACATTCCACCTGTCCCAGCCAGAGGAATGAAGAGAATACAACACTGCTACGTGTAAAGGCAAGCATCTGTTCAGCACCCCACAGCAACTTCCAGTTCACTAGCTGGATCAAACTCTCCTGTCGGGCGGCGGGAGCAGATGGAGAGACAGTCAGCTCCCAGCCTCGCTCCCCCTCACGCTCCCACCTCACAGCCCTGTAGATCATAAAAGGTTTGGATACAGCCCAAGTGCTTAGGACCAACTGCAAAAAGCCCCTGAAAGAAATCGACTGGAATTGTTCTAATCAGCTTTCAGGCCAAGTCCTTTCCAGGTGAGCACCTCTGAATGAGACGAGCAGATTCAGGTTCCTCTGGCTGACTTGCAGCTCTGCTCCTGCAATCACGAAGCAGGGAGAGACGGACGCTGGTTGGGAAGTGAGGATCGAGCACTGGGAGTCCACTCCAGGTTCTGACAGTGACCCTCTGGGTGACCTTGGATAAACCATTTCCTTCTCTATGTTTTACTCTTATCTCGAAAGCAGGGATAACTTCACTGGCCTGTTTTTCCAGGATAACAACATTCATCTGCCTTACACTTCAAGTTGTTAACTCCTTTCATGAGTCCCCAGATGAGTGATGCTCTGTGTCACAATATTGCTAAAGATGACTCAGGTGACACAATAGTTCTCTGTAATCCAGTAAATCTGTTAGAGGGCCCTGCCTGATAGCAAAGATGATTCCTCACACATTGCCATTCACTGAGTGGTGATCTCACCCTAGACTACCCGCCTGTGCTCTTCTGGCAAGAAGGCCTAGATGAAAGTGCAGCCTAAGCCTCACTCATTCTAAAGAAGAATTTCTAAAGAGATTGAAGTTCATTAGTATTCAGGGTATTTGGGGGAATTTTGCATTTTTGGGGGAGCTGTACCAGGCCACTAGCCCAGCTGGGTTTACGAATAGAGTTCAAATAACTACATCCTTACCAGAAGGTGTCAATGCAGCAGCAAGTCCTGCCACTGCCAGGAATATGATAAAGGGTGTGTGGATTCCTGGCACAACTGACATACCCAACAAGGAGACATTCACCATAGATTTCTTCTACTGGTGGAACATATTTTAAAAATAAACATGAGCTCACTCTAGAGTCAGAACATGCAATTTCAAATCCAGCCAAAATATTGCCAGCAGTTTCTCACTGATCTTTCATGATCTTTAGCCATCATGTAAAACTGTGTAAATCCCAAAACACAGACTGAGGTGGACTCACAACGCCTAGACCTGGGTTCTCCCCAGCAATTCAGAGTGGGGAGTTTGATGTGAATGTGAGTAACTGCAGGCACCAAGCCAACTGTGAAACGGGTAAAAGGCAGAAACGTTTTAAGCAGGGAACTGGGAGGCAAGAAGCACTCATCTCTATCTCCAGTGAATCACTGCCTTCCCCTGTTGCCTTGAAAAGCCACAAAGCCTCTCCAGGCCTCTGTTCCCTATCTGAAAAGTGGGAATAAAACTGCTGCTTCTACCTACCTCTTTGACAGGACATTCACAACTTATTATTGATAATGTCATGCTAGCACAAATGCTGAAGAGAGTCAAGCAGAAAGGTTATGAAAAGGGGCTACCACTCCTGTTCTGTCTTGCAGATCAGTAAGTTAAAGCAACTTCATAATGTCTGTTTTGCAGGGTTTATTTTTATGAAACATTATGGAAGATGTATAACAACATATGGAAGACGGCACGGATTTTTGTTGTTTCGCATTCTGTGAATTTATCTCAAGTTCCAGTGAAAACCTGTAATCTGAAACATTTCATACAGGTGGAAAACAGAAAGACAGAACAATGTCTTTCTGTCTTCCAAACTGGAAAGCTTTCACTATGGAACAATCTTGTCATGAGGTTATGAAGCTACAAAAGACTATTTTAGGATTAACTACAGGCCATACCACCCCAGCTTGCAGGATCAGCTCTCAATGAGATCAGTATAGGTTACGAATTTCTGCCAAAAACAAGCCAGGCAAAAAGCTCAGAAGCCAAACCTGTTTTAAAGAGAGGGGTTCATATCTTTTCTGATGAGGTTGGGCCTGAATTTCCTTTGCACTACACTGCATAAAGCACATATACACTTACACAGCATTTCCCATTTCCCGTGCACAGATATAAATATCTGCAGAATCTGATTGACGCAAAGAGACAGTCAGGCCCCTGGAATGAAATGAATCACCACACTGTTTCTGCAACCCTCTTCATCAGGGCAATCAGGACAAGGCTAGACCCAGAACCTCACTGTTATTCCTGCCTTTGAGAAGCCTTATGCTCTCTGCTCCCTTTACCTGTGGGGAAGAATAGCTTCCAGAGTCCCTAGCTGTTCTTCTCTAAGGATGAAGCTTTCATCCTCTAAATCTGACTGCTGAATGATGCTTCCTGAACTGGCCTCAATACGGCCACCTTGAGGGACCCTGCTCAAGGGAGCTCTGATACCTGCTGAAATAAATGCTCATGTTAAAGACAATTACAGGTAACAAGACCCCATTTCTAACCCAGCTAGTCCTCCCCTCCTCATTGCACATTCACTAGAGGAAACAGGAAACAGAGAGGAAGAAAAGGTGGGAGAGAGAAAGAAAAACAAATAAGGGCAAAGGAAAGTGAGAACATGTTGCTGAAGACAAGCACAGCTCAGAAGCGCCTAGCCTCTGCTCAGGCAGTCAGCACTTGCCTGTTAGGAATTACAGGGGCTATCTTGTGGAGGGAGTTACAGCCTGAGCACAGGTAAGAACGTATGGTTCGGTAGCTTAGACCAACAGGTTTTCTCTTTGAGCTGCTACAGGAGCAGGACTCCAGATCTGAAGATAAGCCATGCACCCCTGTTTACCACGACACAGGAAAAGCCATGTAAGGGAGCAAGAGCATTTATAGCAAAGGCAGAAGAAGCTTAAAACCTAGTAAGGGCAACAAGCCAGGTGCAATTGTACTAACCTTCTATACTCGGGGTCCACATGGAGCCAGAGACTCCTCTGGCACTGGAAGGGGCCTGCCACGTGGCCAGCTGTTCGCCAGGGAAGGCAAGTGATCCGCAAGAGCACAGGACAAAGTTATCCAGCCGGGGGCTGGCATCAGTATTGCTTGGTGCCTCTCTGGTCTGCAGGACAGCAGAGCTAAAGCAGGTTCCTGGTTCCAGCACAGCCTCGGTGCAAAAAGCTACAGGTCGTTCAGTATTGTGAGCGGTCAGCAAAGCCTTGTTTGTCCTTGCTTCATACAGCTCGGTGCTCTGCATAAAGCTGTGGTGGTGGAAGAAATAAACCAGCCAGACTTACTCTTTGCAAAAAGGGGGGACCCACCAGCTAAACCTTTGAATCCTGCCCTTGACAGGGAGGAGGGTAACTGCTAGCTGCTCAGACTGGCTGAAGCTGATAACAGGGCATAGACCATTCCTGTCTATGGAGTCAGGGCTCCCTACATGATATCCCCTGGGAACTGAGATGAAAGTCAGTTCCATAAACAAATTTAAAGGTTGTCTTGTCATTGAACTGTCACTATAACAGCTTTTTCATACTTCACCTGGATTCCAGCATCTTTAAATACGTTCCTTCAGAAGACTTATCCAGGTCTGCAGCTGACTGCTCCCACCCCGGGTCACTGGGCAAAAGGGTTATCTCCATCTGCTCAGAGCTGATGCCTGCATAAGATCCACCTGAAAGCCGCAGGGCAAGGCAAGTAAAGGGATACTAACAGTCACTCCAAAAGGCAATGAAACAACAGTCTGATTTCTCAAATGCAGCAAGATGCGAGCATTCCCCATGACTAAAGTTTGGTTGAGATGCTGGGAAGGGGCCTGGAAATCTTGGGTTTTACTGGAGTAGGCTGGAGTTCAGAACTACACGTCTGCATTGCAATAATCCCCTTCCTGTCCTGCAGAAGAGGTTTATGAGCTATTAATGTGTTGCTGTAAACCACCAGTATTCGCTGCCTAGAAAGGCACTCTGCATCCAATCCAGCACTGGAAAGGCTACAGGAAAGACAGGAGCAGCCTGAAGATGGCCAGGCAGGCGAAAGGCAAGCCCCTGGGGGAGTGATGCACTGGATCCCCTGCTGCGGAGGAAAGCAGGTGCCAGCTTCATCACTACATGAACACTGGCAACTCTTTCAACCTCTTCAGTGGCCACTACTGAGTGGTGGTAATAGCGGCGATTATTGAGATAAAAGTCAGACGAAGTAGCAGGGGTGAATTCTTGCTAGCAGTCACTGCAAAGACGATACCATTTGGTCCCAGATCAAGATACAAATTCACGCCCTGGCGCCAGGAGCTGAGTCAGCCAAAGCAGAGAGCTAAAACCTACTGCTTCTCCTGCGTTTGTTTTCATTTAGTGCCCCTTCTGAAAAGGGCATCTCTTTTGACCTGCTCTTGCTCAGGCTTTGTCAATGCTTGCTCCTTCTACAGTCACCGCCTCTAACCAAAGGATAAGGCGCCCCACTGGAGTACAGTCCTCCAGCGTCCATCAGCATACAGCTGCTGTTCCAACGGAAGAACATCTTCCTTCCAGGGAAAATTTAAAATTGTTTTTCAGCTTTCTGGACCACATCCCAAGCCCATTACTAAGAGACCAACCTGCAGTTTGTGGAGCGCAGGATCCTCTGTCCTGCTGCTCCTTTGCACGGTGAGTCACAGCCTTCTCAGGGCATGAGCTGGTGAGCTTTTCCACGCAAGCRAGCCGGGATTTTTGACGACGTCGATAATTTGCAAACCAGTTATAGACCTGAGTTGGCTGCAGATTCATGTCCTGAGCCAATCCCGCCTGCAAACCCAGGTGGGGGGATGGATCAGAGGAAAAATAATAAACCACACACGAATAATTAGGCTTCTCCCTTCAATTCCAAAAGTAGCCAGGAAAAGAGCTTTCAAACCCACTAAAGATACTTGTTCACCAGGTCTCTGATAAGTCTGTTAGACCCCGTTAAGGAGACTGACTTACCAACTCAAAAGAGTTGTTGGAAAACATGGATTCCACCCTCCTCCCCTTGCTAATTTGTTTGCTAAAGGAGATTATTCACTGTTACTTTATATCCCTATATTTAAACATGCAACATGCTACATAAAACCTTGCCAAAGCACATGCCTTCCACAGAACAACAGCTTCACATCACTAACATGACACTAATGGGTTAAACACTAATGCATTTACCACATTAAATAGTTTTCATAAATTGTGAGCAGTATAAACTTCCATATCATGTTCACAGAAAAATGTCTGCTGTGTTAAACTAATTGTTAAATGATAAGTTAAATAATAATCATGTAAGTGAAGAACATATTTAGAAATTCATGCACAAGTTATTATCATATTCTGACCTTTTAGGACTTATTTGTTCAACCTTATTATGCTCCCAATTCTTTTTTTTTTTAAATAAATATTTAGAAGCTGTTGCTACTTTATGAAAAGGTACAAAATAAACCTTCTTCACGTTGCAGAGCTATTCACCAGGTTATCCCATCTTGTATAAAAAGGGGGTTGAAAGAACTGGGTGCCACAAAGGCAGACTTTAAAAGTCTGAAGCTTTTACCTTGCAAGGCAGTAACAAGGATTACTGAATTCATTCCCAGGTCACTTTCATTACAAATTTGTCCCCATCTACATAAGGTGGCTACATGCATATACCAACACAGCCTGCCTTGTTTGCAAGTTTTAAGTTTAACGTGGTAAGTCAGTGCAATATATATATATATTCTGGTGGTCAAAGTGCAATTTTATAAAGGCTGTAACTCAGTCAAAGCAGAACCTATTCCCATAATATAGCCCTTCTGAGTGATGGTTATTTCCTTGCCTTTTTCAAACTACAAAATTAGACCTGTTAGGTGCCCAGTGAGGAACTTATTTCCCCTGATCTTTTTGTCCAAATTAAGTGAAATTACTTAGCTTGAACTTATTTTAAAACAAACCTTCGGGGAAAGGTCAAATTTGGGGAATTCTGGCCGCATTGGGGCTCCTGAAACAGGGAGTTAGAATGAAACAAGTTATAGATCCCTGATCACAGAATGTTGTTTTTCCATTACAAGGAGACTTGTTTGGAGGCAGCATCCCTACCCGCTGTTCCTTGTTGGGATTTGTCGTCACCTCTGCTGCAAACCTGTGCAGTTCCTGGCGGACTTTATCTGGATAGTTTCGATTCTTCAAACCTTCAGGACAAAGGGAAACAGGTGGAGGATTCCTGTGCACAAGAGAGAGCAGGATCAAGAAGGACCCATAAAGATTCATTCACATTTATAAGAGTTTTGACGTATTGCAACAGGCGAAGGCCAAAACCCCAAGTGAAACCTATCTCCAAGAAGCTGTCATCTTGAGATACAAAAACAGCCTCTGAATTTCTACCCACTGCATCTGCTAACTAGAGCAGAGGAAGAACATAGCTCCCGCACACCGCAGTACCTCTTCCTGCAACGGAACTTCTGCAGGGGGGTCAGGAAGTCCGTGCGGTGCTTCTCCATAACCTGCTGGTAGTGAATCTCATGCCAAAGCTGTACCAGCTCCTCCTTTTCTTCTGCCCTGCAACACTAAAACAAGAGAGCAATTAAGCAAACCCTTTCCAGGGAGTCAGTCAGGCTTCTTTACAGAGAAGACGACCCTCGACAACTGGAAACTTGCTCGGAGACGCCTACTGGACTGACAAAAATTGGTAACCATTACCCAAGTACTTGGCCTGCTGTTCCATCTCTAATGTACAACTGTCTAATCCCTTGTTTTCCCCTGAGAAAAGGGCTACGCTACCAGATCTAGAGGCCTAAATCCCCCACCTTGAGTGGTACCATCAAGCCTTTCACACATCTTTCCATCCCAGCAAGAGTGGAGCCCCCTAACCTTGGCTTGCCCCCAAGGCATGTATGTCCTGAGCCCTAATAAGAAGCTCCAAGAAGAACCACACTAGAGAACAGAAGTTACTTCCACAAACTATGACCAACCCCATAATCACCCAATTACCTTCTCCCCCTTGGCTGATTAACAGTAATTGCCTGCAGCAAAGTCCTCATCCTTTCAGGTCAGCCAATCCACACATCTCACTACCATACACCAGCCAGAAGTCTCCATGTACTGCTTTGGTCTAACCCTAACAGCTCTAACCGCTATTTTTCTGATACTGCTTTTTTGTCTCCATCAAGAAATGAAGACACATCCTTACCTCCAGGAGTCTGCAGGCTGTGTCATGCTGTCCTTTATGGATATGAACCAACACACAAGCTCGGACTATGTGGACGTTGGTGAGAAAATACATCTTGTGCTTGCATCCCATAATGGCCCCAACCAGCTTCTCCAGGGTAGGAGATGAGCTCTGCAAGTCCTGGCAAAGCTGTCCTGCTAAATCCAGTAGTTTGGCTGGTGGAGGATCCTTGTTTTTATGCCTATTCAGCATGGCCATGAACCGCTTCATCCTGATGTTCTTCTGGGTGCCTTTTCTATGCGATGCACAAAGCTGAGGTTAGCTAGAAACTATTATATCCTGATTTGAATTCCTATAGCACACCTTTTCTTTTTTTTTCTTTAAGACAGAATTTCACTGCACTGCTAAAAGCATCCTGAGGACCTCAAAGCACTTTACTTAAAACTAGGCCTAAAGCAGCCCTGAAAGGTTAGAGCCACGCCAGACTTGCGGGTGAGAAGCCTGAGCTCAGAAAGATGCATTAAACTCCCTCAAAAGCAGGAGGCTGAGGCAGGAGCCCGAAGCAGGAGGCTGCAGCGGGAGACCTTGGCCGGGCTGCCCCGGGCCTCCCCGCTCAGCCTTCCGCAGGCGGCTGCGGGGCCGGGTGGTGCCGGCAGCTCTGCGCCCACCGTGCGCCCACCGCCCCGCCCCGCCGGGGCCTCCCCTGCGATGCTTCCCCTGCAGTCAGGCATCCCCTTCGGCGAGGCGAGCCGAGCCGTCGCGTGCAGCATTACCTACGCTGCTCGCGGGTAGCCAGGCCCGGAGAGGTTCTGCAGAAACCGAGGGAGCTTTTCTCCGAAACGGGGCGGGCAGGCCGCGGGCCCGCAGCGGTGCAGAGAGCGCCCGACTCCGGCCACCTGCAGGGCTGTTCCTCGCCCCGGCTCCGGAGGGACGAGGCCGGCTGAGCCGCCGCCCCGCGCCGGGCCCCGGGAATCCCCGGGAACCCCCGGCCAGCCCCAACCCCAGCCCCAGCGCCAGCCCCAGAGCAGCCCGCCCG
>NW_020450530.1:1199956-1250515 GCF_003343035.1 Apteryx rowi
GCCCCGGCCTCCCCTCCGGCCCCCGGCGCTACCTGCCGGCCCGGCCGCAGCAGCCTCGCCCCGGATCGCGGCCCGCCGGCACCGCGCGGAGCCTCCGCCGCCCCGAGGTCCTCGCAGGTAGAGGACGCTGCAGCCCCCGCGGAGCCTGGAAAAAACCCTCCCTGCTCTGACAAAGCGCCTGCTGCCTGCCCAGCTCCTTTCCCAGTAAGGGATGGTGCAGAATGGGTGCAGCAAGGTATTTTCATAGTAGACTTTTTTTTAAGATGTTAATGGGGATCAGACCCATTGTAATCCACGCGGATGAACTGAATGAAGAGGCTTGCAGCTCAGGCTAATCTTCTCTAGGTGGGTGCTGCCTGGTGACAGATGAGTCATCCAGCAGCAGTTTAGGTGATAAAACCGAAGCAGCTATGATTTTCCTTGAAGCAGGTCTGCACACCCGTGTGAAGGTAGGAGTGCGGCTTGCAGCCCGCTGCTGACTTCAATTTAGCAGATTACATTAGCAAAAAAGATCTTGCAGCCAAGTGCAGTGCAATGCTGCAGGGTACAGGTCCTGCCCCCCCCCCCCGAGTCCACGCTTAAATAGCCAGCTTGCGCTGAAGTCCCTGCTGCTCCGTGCTAGCTTTCTCTGCAAACACCAACACCGCCTACTCGAGGACAGGTATCTTTATTTTGCTGTGTGCACAGACATATCCTCAAAACTGTTCATAATCTCCCTTCTTCCTCTAATCAGCAGCATGTTGCATTTAGTTGCCCTTGATTTCTCCTTAGACTTGGATGCTGGCCTAGCTGGACAGTAACTGGCTTCTTGCTCCTGCTGCATGACACTGCTCTAGATCCAGAGCTGGGGACAGAAAGTCCTCTATGATTAATGGACAAAGTTCCACCACTGAACTTAAAAGTCAAGGTAGCCATGACTTTCTCAGGAGCACTTCATTATCACGCTGGACATGAGCAGCGGTATTTCCTTTTGGCAAAGCTCTGCATTTTCCGCACACCTCATTATTCCCCAATTCCATATTTACTCGTTGTCAAGAGTGACAACAGAACATCACAGAACATCAAGTCGCTTCGTTTTCTGCAGTTTTACTTATTTACATGTATGAACATTTAACAAGTGTGTCTCACATTTTATCTTACATATTCACACAAGCAGGTACACCTCAACAGGGAGGGAGGCAGGGTGCTGTCAGGCATGTCAGATGCAAACTGCACCGACCATCTCCAGCGATGATAAGCTTCTACCACCACTTTCTGTGCTGTATCTAACTGCCCTTGGAAACCATCCGCACCCTCCCTGTTTTACTTCTGCTCTAACTGAAGTTTTGGCAATCAAGGGCTGCAGCTACTTAAAAATCAAGCTGARATCAGGCAATAGGTACTGGCAAGCCAAGAGCCCAGGTTCTTTTTCCAAGGGCTTAATCAAATTCTGTTGAATATCAACAGCAATATTGATCAGGTCCCCTCTGAGCTTCAGGATGAACGCAACAGAGAGGCCCTTTTCCAGTCACTCTCTACTACTTTCCTGTCACACAGTAAAGCTTTTAGCCGTCTCCCTTAGAGACACCATCCCCTTTCACGGAGCACTAGCATGCATCTTATCCAGACAGTCAGTCCAGAACAAGACAAGCCGGCTATCTTTGTTCCAGCAAAAGTCTGTAAAGTCTTTGAGCAACCGATCAGCAAATTTCTCATCCCCAGTGGCACTGGATCGCCACGTTTTGGTCAGCATGGTGTTGTAGGCCCAGTTGTAGCCAATGCGCTCCTCACAGAACATGTTCTGGTTGGTGGAGCTCGTGGAGTTGCGCCGGCGTCGCTGCTGCCCACAGGAGAATTTCCGCTTGGAATATGGGAGCTGCAAAAACACCGTCCCTGGGGGAAACGGACAGGACTTTAGTCTAAGGCAGACCTAAGCCTCTACGACCAGCAGCTGATTCATGAGATTCTGAAAGGGAAACTGGGCTGAGTTTCATTTAATTGCTTTTTTAGCAAGATAAAATGAGACATGCTTTTCCTTCTTCCCTTTTACGTGCTATTTCCTTCTGCAAATTACAACACTCAGAGAGAGCACTTAGTTTTGTCTTTCTCTTGGTGGAAGGGAATGTAGCAAAGCTGTAGGCTCTGACCCATCTTTCCATCTTTACGCCAATCTCCATTCTCTTCTGCAGTCTTCCAAAAGCTCTTTTCCTGCCATTGCCTTCATGTCCCAGCAACCCATTTGAACATACTATCATTTTACTGTGATATGCCATGCATGGAGCTTAGTTAAAAAGTGCTGATAGATCACCCGCATTAATGAAGAAGAATATGGAGAGCAAGTGGATCCTAAATGCTCTCATTATCTCCCACACAGTGCGTGCAGGGAGAGATGCAGCTATAACCGAACTTAAACCAGAGGAGGGTACTGACCTCTCCCACATTGCTTCCCTACAAGCTTCTAGATACACATTTGTATAAGCTACACTCAGAATAAGCTCTGGCTTTATTACTGTATCTCCCTCTCCTGCAAATAAAAAGTTGCAGAGACCCCATAAAGGCAGATTGCAAATCAATGCCATTCATTAGCAGCAACGCTCTGTGCTTATTTCATACTGTCTCTCCAGTTTTTTTGGTTTGTGTTGGCTGATACATTTACTTGTGATCTGACTAGAGACACAGTGAGGATCGGTGCCACTGACACAAAACACAAACTGACTGTAAAATGGTTCTTTTGTTTATAATAGCCTCCTCCTCGCCCCCCTGCCTGCCAAGTATTGCTCACCTGTGACATGGATATACTGGGGCTTGTTCTCAGCTGGAAAGTTGAATGCAGAGGCTGAGTATTTATCTTGCACAAATCCGAATCTGGGGAAACAAACACCAGGAAGAAATAAATAAATAAATAAATAAAAGCTGCTCCAGCTAGGATTCCTTCAGCCCAGGGCAGGGGCATGAGGGAAAATCTTCCACAACCACATCCAAAGGCCCCTTTTTCCAAGGACTGAAGGCAAGGGAAAAAAGGGAAGAGGAGACCCGAGCTTCTCCAAATGCTCCCTGCCCCTGCGAGGCACAGTGTGAAGTTCTGCAACACCGCACTGATCCCTTTCCTAGCTTGTGTCTGAAACAAGAGCGCCAGTAGCTCAGTTTGGGAGGGCTTTAAGCAGTCTCTGACAAAATGGGGCAGCTGCACACAGAGGAGGGAAGAGTTATAGTAAAGCAACACATTCCTTGGGTAGACTTCGAGCTGTAAGATCATTCTGTTCCTGCTGGGCAGAGTTCCACACAACCGCAGGCAGCTCACCTGACGCCTCTCTGCTGTTGGAGAACAGTCGTTCCTCTTCTGCTTTCTGAGCTAATGAAAGTACATCTCCAAGCTAAATTCCATTACAAAAGCCAGCCTCTCTATCATGAAAAAGAGCCTGGCAGCAGCTCTGTGAAACAAACTGGCAGCTCAAGCATGCAGAGGGGCAAGGCTAGGTAGTATTCAAAACGTTCAGCAATTTCTTCTTAAATTGTTCCCAACCTCCTGTATGCAGCTCATAACCCAGTCTCCTGCTTGCTGTCAGTCACTGGTTGTCGTCCAGCTCAGGACTACATTAAGTACACATGGAGGAATAACAGTCCCTGCTCACACGGAAGTCTATTTGCAGTCTATTGCTTCTAACCTAGAACAACAGGGCATCTTCCAAAGCCAAAGCCCTGCCCAGGACAAGGGTAAGGTTTGCTATGGAGCGACAAGCTGAAACACAGTATCCACCTGCCCCCTTCACCCCCACAGAAGCACTTCCAGGCATTTTAGTTATGTTTTAATCTAATAATCTGCAAGCAGACTTCAGAGAGGCAGACTGCACCGAACCCAGGCAGCTCAGGAGCGAGTGCTCAGCGCAGGTCTTCATCCCACCTCATCCAGGGAGATACAAACCTTGCAGTCAGTCTGCTCCACATACCTGTAGGCTATTGCTTCCTGGAGGAGATGCATACGGTCCCAGTATGTTTCTGGCTCAAAGCCTGAAACAAACAAAAAGGTAACGATCACCTAGCGAAGCCCCTTAATTTCCTTCGCTCTTGCAAAACTTCAGTCTTCCTCGGACTCTTTCTGCGCACTTTGGTTTTTTCTGGCCCTCTCTTTTAGCCCTATTTTCTGCCAGCTGTCCCTTGAATGCCAGCCTATTAGACATATGCCTTGTATACATCAGTAGCAAATTCATCCCTGAATTCAGCTTTTGTATCTTTAGAGATGAAGGAAAGGGCAAGGAAGGAGAGTTGGCGGCTGTGTATCACTATAGAGGGCACCGAAAATACTTACTCACAGCATATGGGTTTGTCACTGATCCTTCTACATTTACACCTGGACACTGGGTCGAGGGTTAACAAAAATAAAGAAACTGATCATCTTCACTATTTTAACACAGAGTCTCTTCCAACTTGTCTTTTCTCATGATGCAGCATTACCTCTCTCTGCATGGGGATGGTGCTGTCTGATATCTGAGCTCTCACCTGAGACTTACAGCAACAGCGTCACTCGAATGGGAGAGGTCACATTGCAGAAAAGACGACTGCAGTTTCTAGCTCTTAATCTCAAGTGCAAGCACTCTTACCATGAATGTAACCATGGCAACAAAAAAGAGGATGGCAGTCACGAAAACCTAATCTCACTGAGGGGGAGAAGCAGCAAATGCAGGATACAAAGGCAGCTCCCCTATGGGCAGGGCCTACCAGCAAAATAGACTTTTACAGTGTAACATCATGTCAAACAGTAAAACTACTTGATACAGGTTCTGTAAGGGCATGCAACATTATGACAACAAGGATCAGTGGGGAGACCGCCTTTCCCCTGCCTTGGTACTTCTTGCTGCCAACTTCGTGCAGTGTTACATGCCGATTAGCCTGCCAGCACAGCTTCCTCGGAGCACCACCTTCCCGCCAGGGGCTGTACAGGAATATAAAGGCAGGCTCTTCATCCAGCTGATGCATTTCTGATAAATGAGGTTCTTCATGCTAGCTATGTGCCAGAAGGGATCTACTTGCAGGAGAGTATCCCAAAGGGTAAAATAAAGCACATTTCTTACCATCAAACAAATGCTCGCTGCCCTCCTTCAACAAGCAGCTAACATTGAGTGGGATGAACAACTGAGCTCTAAGTGGGTCTCCATATAAGTAGCTGGGCAACGCGAATGGACCTTCCAAGACTGGAACTAGCAGGAAGCCACAGGATGTGGCTTTCCGATGCCAGCCCTGAACCTGAGAAAAAGATTCAAACAATGAATCATACCACATATGTCAAACTGAGGAAAGGCACTAATGTGCATAGGAGCAACTCATCTTGCCAAGAATAGATCAGACATGCTCAATTCTCCACCGGCTCAGCTTGCTTCGCACGGCAAGCACACAAGCGTCCCCGTAAGCAAAGCTGTACAAGCACAAGACATCAGGCTTTCCTTTTTTAAGTGCCACATCAATCAGAAAGCACTTTAAAATAGGACATTTTTCAGGAACTGATTCAGCCTACTTATCAGCAGTGGCTAAGTACTGCTGCTTTACTGGAAAGTGCAACAGATTTCATATAAAAGCAAAAACAATCAACTAGTGCTATTTGTTTGGGTGGGGTAAAACCTGGCGTTAAACAGAGCCAGAGCTTTACAGAAGATACAAAAGGGAAAACGAAACAAAAGTCAAGAAAACTCTAATAAAAAAAAAAAAGACAAGAACTGCTTGCATTTTCAATTCAAAATGTTTTCAGCAAGTTCAAAAAAAGCTAAAAATCATGGTTGACTGGGAAGAACACACTGCCTACCAAAGCCCTGTCATGAAAGCAATTCCATTGAGTTTTAAAGCTCTTAGGTTTGGGGAGAGAAGGAACATGATGTGAAAGACATTCCTTTCCAAAGATCCAGTTTAAGGCCTAAGATTTGCCTAGGCGGGACTTAAATACCATCTTCACCTGTACTGGCCTCTACACAGTGGGCATGAAACCCTTCAGATGCAGAATACTGTCCCACAGACAGAGTGACTATAGATAGCATGATAAATCATGATCGGGTGCAGCAATGCCAACACTTAACAGTATGATCATCAGTAAAATTACCTATCAAAATGGCAGCAGCTCCAACCCACAGTCGCTCTCCTAATACTTCCCACCTGACACATGACAACGTTCACAGTGGTGTAACGGGTAAGCAGTTAGGCCAGACTGGCACTGCTGTGGTCTCCCAGAACCCTTACCATCTCAAAAAGAACAGCCGCAGTCACTGCCATCCAGTGTAACTTGATCTCAAAGGCAGCATTCAAGGAGAAATTGCCATGGTAATAACAACTGCACCACTCCAAGCGGTCCGTGCGGTTATTCACATCCACATCAAGCGTCACTGTCCGCTGCTCGGGCACCGTGGCAGCTAAGCAGCCAAGGAATAGGGGTGATATTTAGAAGGTATGTTCGAGAGAGGGTGGGAGAAAAGAAGAGAACAGAAGAAAACAAGACAAACAAGCCATCTGGAATGAATCTGTCCTCCTCCCACTCCTCCCCAGATATTTTTTTGGGCTAAGAGAATAGTCTAGGAATGCTGCTCACCTAGATCACAAAAGACAGAAAAAATAGTATTACTCATACCAGGAGTCTATGCCACAGAATTACCTCCCCAAGCAGTCGAGACATCTCAACTGCAATAAAGAAACTCTACCAAGAGCCAAACAGCTAATCAATAAGTGTCTGGTGCCCTAATTAAATATGGCTAGACAACACTACCTCCTTCAGTACCCAGGACTTCCCTAATTGGTTTCTATCTGCCCCCACCAGAAATCACAATGGGGCACCGTTACCCAGGGCAGGAGCATTCCAGGACTTTCCATAGCTAAAGGACATTAGAAACTAAACTCCTTGTTTCTTTAACCCCACATCAATATCCCACATTACCACATTGCTAAAACTGCATATCCAACAGTTTTTGTAAAAGCAAGAGAAGTCAGCCAAGACTCATGCAGCAGTGTTAGGATCACTGCAATACTTTCCACTCCTAGGCAATCAGGGGTAGAAGAGTGCCCAAGATCCAGCTCCTTTTGTGCCCCACATCCCAGAATTCCAGTCAAAGAAAATCTCAGATACCAGGCAAAAGAGGAACAGAAGCACAGAAAGTGGAAGTGACTTGGCTGGTGTCATAGAGTGACTGCAGGCAAGGCCAGGGATAGACCCCAGACCTCCCAACGTTGGGTCCAAAGTCCTGCTATGAGCCATGGTGTCACTTTCAACTTTCCGTTATACAAATGCAACATTTAACATTTCTATAATGTTAAAAACTGACATCAAATACAAAGGGCTGCAATAATACTACTGAAAAACCCTTGCTTGGCACTTCATGGTGCCTTTTAATTGCATGCATTAGGGATAGATATTGTTATATCTTGCCTAAGTAAAGGAAGACGTGCCCCCTTTTATATAGTCAGCTTTAAAGGACCCTATTGAATGGCTGAAGTCCATCCTCAAGGTAGAAGGAAAGTTTCCACCTTCATTCACTTCTACTGCAAGTTGGCTGGAGACAGTTTTCAGGGTTAAAAGCAAATCCTTTACACTSCTGTTACTGCAGCTTAGCAACAGGGGGGAAAAAAAACACCCAAAAATGGAAGAATATCACCCAGTTTTGTTTTGTAAATAAAATCCATATCTATCTGTAGGAGTTGTGTTATCTGCAAGTTCTGAGTTGATCTGATATCGTCAGACAGATCAACATCTCATGATTTTATATTTTGTCCTCCTCTTCACTTGCAATATCACTGTAGATGCAACGTTTGTGGTTAGGAGAAGGTTACAATGTCAGTTTTGTAACAAAATACGAACCCTGGTTTGAGATGCTGGAAGGCAACCTCCCAAAAGATGTAAAGCAAAAGCAGCTCAGGCAGGTAGATGCCGGTCATTAGCTACGAGGTCAGTGATAACACGACAGTCCACTGTACCTGAACCAGCACACTGTGAAGAATGAGCTCCCTGCTCCCTTAGGCTGTTCCTTCTTGTACGTACTGCAGCCACTCCGTTAGGGCTGGAGTCTCTCTCTCCCCCTTGCCTGCAGCTGTAATTCACAGGCAAGGCAGCAGGAAGACAGCCCAACCGGGTGAACTAATAATAAGGACCTTACAAACTGATGAAAAATATCCACGTTTCTCTGAATTTAGAAGCTTCCGATTATAATCAACTTAATTTTAATAAAATAAACTCCCTGGCTTCCGTGTATCTGATTTTAAGAAGACTCACCTGCTTCCCACTTGTCTTGTACCACTGAGTATTTAGCTAATGATTTATTGAGTACATCGGAGAGGAGCAGGCAGGTTATTCTCCAGTCACAGACTACGCTACATACATCGCTACAATTGCTAGTGCATGCATTGCTATAAATCAAAAGGGACAAGATTAGGTATATCACAGGTCAGATTTTCAGTGGGAAGGGAAAGGGGACAATCACTGGGAGGGATAAGGATTTTAGGGATACATGGAGCTTGTTCCAGAGCTCCCAATGCTTGCATGCAATTTTGTGTCACAGCCTGACATTTAGGGAAGGTGGGGAGGGGAAGAAATCAAAACCACAACCAAATCAAAGCCAAGAGAGGAACAAATGAAGTCACGTGGACCAGAGGTCATATGAGTTTAGTAAAGCTCCTCGCCTCTGATGTGCTGATAAATTTTTTTGATGGAACACTGTTTAGAAGAGGGACAGCACAGAAACATTAATTAAACCAGTTCACTTTAAGAAAAAGAAGTTCTATACTGAGTTTTCCTCCAAGAAACGACCCTTGGAATAACCAGAGTGCATGTCAGCAGCTTGGAGGCATTTCTCATTCATCCATGGCCTGCAAATTAGTTAAACAGCAGAATGGACATAATTCCAATGGAAATGAGAGAAGGGCTATAGAAGTGTGCGACTACATCACACACTGAGGGAATACGCTCTTTTCTGGCTGGTGTTAAAGAAAAGGTGAAAGAGGCACTAAAACACCCTTCCTTCTTTGCCCGTTTCCCCACGTGCGAGCTTACTGAGTCTTGATCATCTCATCTCAAAAGTGGACAGGCATAGAAAAGTGAAGTTGTTTTCCCAGGCCAAGCAGTGAGTAAGAGATCAAAGCAAGAACAGGATCCAGCCCCAGCTCCTCAGCCCTCAAAATGCTTTCATGCCAGCCTACGTTCAGACTTTGGTTTTGTCCAATCATTGAGCTAATGAGGTTGGATACTGGCCAAAGTAACAGATTTATCGTGCGGCAGGGAAAAATATCCTGCATATGTTGGCTTCAGGGATTTAACCCTAAGTTCAGGCTTCCTATCCTTAATGCTTTCCCATTTCTGATGCTGTTCCTCTTCAAACAAGACTTTCAGAAATACATATGGATTATTGTTACTTCAGGTTTAAGAGATACAGATGCTACACCAAGAATAAGTCACTTCTCTTCAGAAGGTCAAATATATAAAATAGGAGAACAGTGGAATTTTATTTTTATCCCTAATTGAGATAATCCTTTAAAAGATGCATCTAAATAAATCTGAAGCTGCAGTTCCATAGCAATGATTTTTCTGGTAATTTTAAACAGGGAAAGGGTAGCAAAAGCAAGTGACTCAGGCTGGCCCGGAAACGCAACAAAGAGATGACAAAGCAACACAGTCCAACATGCAGCCAGTATGTTTCACAGGCTGTTAATGGTAGTCAGTGTTGTACTTCACACATTGCAGAACCTTTAGAGGTTATAATTGTATCTTGCCCAGCTGCATCCTGATCTTCCAAATGCAACCCCTACGGCTCCCACACTGCAGGGATCACTTGCAGCTGGGCTTCCCAGACATTAACACACAGAGTCTGGCTGCAAATGGTTCAGACTAGCCCAGGAGCCTCCAGCACCACATCACAGAAAACTTCTCTAAGACATCTGGATCTCACTGGGGCTCTTGTCCTTGGGAAGCACTTAGGCATGTCATTTTAAGCAGAGTTTGGATTATCTACTGTTCTCACAACTTATCCCTCCACGCTCTTCACAGGTTGTAAAGAGTCTATTTGGCTCTGCAAGGAGACACAAAGTCAGTGTTCTCTCTCTGAATTTTAGAGGATGGCACGGGGGAAGAGACAGGAGCAATGAATTTTTCCAAAATACTTTTTGCTGTATTTCAGTAACGAGCAGCAAAATTTGCCCTGCTCAGCCAGTGAAACGTACCTCAGACATATGAGAATGAGATCACCTGCAAGACACATAAGGCCAGCATGAAATTCGCAGCTTTATTGCTGGTCCACGTGAGATCATACCCTTGGCTGGCTGCTCTTCCCCCTTCAAACTATCCCCTTGCACTTCCCCAGCTGTCACCTGTGCTGTGCATCTACCTAAGAGTGCAGCTGCCTGGCTCCGTCCTCCGAAACTGCGGCTAAAGGAACTGTGCCTACTTGCATAGGAGGCTGGGCGGCTGGGCAGCCAGGGCAGGAGGAACGCTGGGATTTCTGAGTGCAGGAGCTCTTCTGCCACAAACGCCACCTCAAACCATTTCCTCTGAAAGGTGGAGAAGTCGTCCATAGCAGCTGTGTGCCACATGGTAGGCTGCTGCATGCCCACTGAACAAAAAGCAAGGGGAAGGACAGGTCACAGTCAGAAACAAGTGCTCACAATCAAGAAAGAGAAGTGGCTCTTTTTGAAAATGGGGAAGGAAAAAAAAAAATTAGGTCACATTGTTTGTAATTGCTTTTTTTAAAAGAAAGTTCCCAAAGATTAACTAAATTTCTTCAACTCTCTTTAGAACTGTTTCTGGTTGCTCCCAAGGTGCATTTCTGCAGCAGCACCCCTAAGAATCAAGTGCAGCTAGTGACTATGCAAACAGATAAGGAGGAAAGTCTTGTAATTAAACAGAATTCTGACCTCGCTCAGGTTCTTTGTCCACAACAATCTTGTAAAAATAAAAGCCATAGATGAAGGTTCGTAAAGCTTCTCCAGATGCATGGACAATCAGTTGCTCTTCTAGCATTTTCTGAAGAGAACAAAGTAAACACAGAAGAAAAAGGAGAAGTCACTCTCAAAGTTATATAAAGAGGTTGCTAGAGAACATTAGGAAATTATTTTCTTTCTTGAAGTCTTTTTGTCCAGATATGTACCTAAGGAGAATATCAGCAATGCATCTCTTGACATTCTGCAAGTGCAGCAAGTCCTTATCTCCTTGAGAAATTGCATTTGACCTTTCTGCAGATGTCTGCCTTCCTCCCTTACCTCGCTCTGGTTTTATTGATTGGTCTACAGGAAGGCAAGAGGTCAGAAACATTCTACGTTCTCTGTTAATTGATATGGGATCTCAGTAGAGGAATGAACTCCAAAGCATTTCCAACCTTCCGCCCCCGATGCAGTTCAGCTGGGAAGAAAAAATCCATGAACACAAGCAGTATATCTTGCACAAAGTGTTTATACCTCAGCATCCATGAAAGAGAATTCATTTGCTGTTTGCATCACAACTTCATTACCCAAACCAATTATCAGAACAAAGAAAAAAGAGGAAAAGAAAAAGAAAAAAAGAAATCACTGTTGTGCCTCATGCTTCTAACAATTGGGACATCTCAGCAACCTACTGGCTAATGGCAGGTTGTACACAGAACTGTCACCAACTCATAACAGTGGAAAAAATAATGTATATTACTACTGAAGAACACATTGCTGCTTCATGATTGAACATCCAAAAAATTGAAGCTATTCAAGAAAAAACAACAATTTGCTGAGATATAAATCAGGTAGCGGTAGGGTGTGCATATCTATTATCATCTCCATCATAAACTAACATCTAACATCTAAGAGGCACTGAAAATTCTGGTGGAAGAAGTTATTTTCTGTGCTGCCCTCATTACCTCATATTTTGCTTAGCATATTCTTCAACATGTATCAACAAGAGGATTTTAATAAGAAACAGGGATTATACTATGGTTTCCTCTACAGTTCTACTTTCTTCACAGAGAGGGATATCTCTGGCCTTCCCCAGACCACTTTCTTACCTGCATGATGTCAATCGCCATGGCTTGCGTTTGCACACCTTCCACGTTATTCACCAGCCAATGTACAACTTCTGCACTGATGAAACAGTATGGGGAGAGGCCCTTCTGTTCAGAGAGCAGCTGGATCCCTGTGCTGAATCACAGCAAGTCAAATATGTCGTTAACATGGACCAATTGATAAATCTACAAGTTACAAGGACAAAATCACTGTTGGGGAAAAAAAAGCAGATAGAGGGATAAAGACACAGAACAAGAAACGCACAGTGCCCCCAAAGGGACATATTGTTAGCTTCTGGTAACAAAAATGAACACGTGACATAAACAGCACCTTGGTGTCACCCTTGCTGAGGAACCTTGCTTTGACAAGACTGGGATTCTGATAATAGAGGTCTGTACGGCCATACCGGTACCTCAATTTCTACAGAATTCCCTCCTGGAGAGATAGGAATTGAATAACAAAAGGGAGCTGGAAAAACTCCAGAGCTGACATGGGGTTTCTTTGAGTGTCTCCGTGCCTCACATCATCTTACAAAACTTCCAGACAGATATTAAGCATACTTGGACTAAAAAACAGAAAAACAAACAAAAAACTTACGTGGGATGTTTCATGGCTTCAAGAATCTCTATCAAGGTGGAGGAAGAAGTCAGAGAGCTTGCTGAACACTGCTGAGAGCTGGGAAGCAAACAGAATCATGTCAAAAATCAGGGCAGCTGCCAGATTTGTTCAAATATGTACATTTATGAAAAATGCAATCTCTTCCCTGTGCTGTGCCACATTTATTTCCTTCTTCATCTCACGAAGGACAACTAAAGGCATCAGACCCATTTTCCCAACCTTAGGCTGTAAGGACATTACTATACTGACCCAATTCACGCTATCAAATGTGCTGCCAGAGTCAAAAGCAACTGAGAGCAAACATTTTAAAAGTTGGCTTTTTTAACTTCCATATACAAACACAGGAAGCAGGTACTCATATGGTTTATTTTCAGTGCTGCTTCCTCCCCAGTGTTTCACCACCAGGTTGGAACCTCTTGGATTTCACCAACCTACTTGATCCATTTAGGCATGCAGGGGCCCCCTTTGCTAAAACAGAGGGAAGACAGATGTCAATGCAAAGCCTGGTTTTCTGCTAACAGCTTTCAGAAATAGAATTTCTTCATTCTTCATTTCCAGAAGAATGAAACTTTTGGGGGGTAGGGTGGGAGGAAAAAAAATCAGGCCTCACATTCATTTAATTGTGGGAAACCAGGTTGCAAGGCTTGTTTTACTACTGCATTTTCTGCATGTGGAAATGCTGCAGCAAGGTCTTGTTGTGACAAGCACCTTCTAGCACTGACAGACCTCCTGTTCCACGAACCCATTCCTCGACCTCAGCAAGGGGAATGCACTGACCACCACGCCAGCACAGTACTGCCGTGCTCTTCTTACCCGCTCTCGGCAGAACCGGCTGTAGCATATCCTTGGTCTGCTACACTCTGGGAACTTCCCAAGGCCTGAGCGTTGCCCCTATCAGCTGACTGGCCCGCGTTTATCAAGGTATTGCCATCTAAGGTTGCAGGAGCTGTTTGATCTATAGAGACCTGCAAGGAGTACAACACAGCAACATCTTTATGGTATTGATAACATAATCCTTTTCCCATTTCCTTTCTTTTTTCCCCCCCTCTCATTTGCACCTCATCTCAAGTTTCTGTAAATGACAAACAGTACTGTAAGGCAAGTACAAACATATGCAGAAAGGATAAATACAGTCTCACTTTGGTCATCACTAGAGAGCTACTGACAAATATGAAATTCAGTACGTCAGTATTCCATAGTGGCCCCAACAAAGATGAGGATCACCAACGCAGCAACAACTCTGTCGAGAGAACTACTGTCAAGCTAGCAACACTGGTCCCAACCTGACATTTTCAACTTAAATGAGTAAGTATAATTATAAACGTTCAATGGACAGAACAGGAATCCTAGTCACTAAGAGATAAGTAGTAAGCAATTAGCAAAATAGTTTCAACTCTAACTCTCAGACAAAAATATGTGAATTTACCACAAGGAATTCAAGTTTCATAATGCACAAAAGCAGCTCATCTTCCTTCCTTTCTTAGGGTAGTATCAGGAGGCTGGTTGGCACCCACCCACACCTATGTCACCGAGACAACAAGAACACTTTCCTCCCGCAGGAACACTTGCACTATTCCATGGTAGACTGAACAGTTCACAAAAATTAACATAAAATCATTTCAGAAAGAACACGGATGCTGAAAGATTCAGCAAAGTACAGGCTGTAATTGCCATCTGCCATTAACACGTATGGCTTAGGAAAGGCATATTATATAAAAGCTAGAGAGGTGGGGAAGTGGCATATGCACAGCAGAGAGTAACTCAAATCTGCGTAAATATGAAGGCTCACCTGCCCTCGCGAACCCACGGCACACGCCCAGCTAAAATCACAGAGCTGTAATACGACTTAGCTCTGATGGCTGGACCAGCAGAGCCCTTTATCTGTGCCACTTCTCGCACCCCAAAGATCTCTCACTCTGCAATGGCAGATGTCCCTTTTGGGGCAGCCAAAAATGGCAGATGCTCCACACTGAATCTACAGTCCTCACAGCCAGCTAAATCCACTCTTCCTCCTCAGAGCTCATTTCAACCAGCAGTATTTTCTATGGTTACGCTGCTTTATTGCTAAATCTTAACTAGTGCTAAGTGTACAAACAACATCTGTCATGATGACTCTTTCAGACCAAGATGAAACCAATGTTTTCAGCTCTCAGTTGTTTAAGAACCCGAGAACACAACTTGACTTAGATATCCTCAGAACCACCTGTCAGTTAACTAACACTGGAGAAATTTAGCCAAGAATGAGGTAAGCAAGCTGCGGCCATCTTTGCTTCGCAAGGGAAAATGGAAAACCAGCACTTACTGACACGCAAAACGAGAAGCTTCAGTAGTTGGCAAGACAGTAATACAGTAGTGAAAAGCACAGTAAGGCAGGGCACATGAATATCCAACGCACATCAAAATTATTGAATGGTGGAAGGAAACAGGTGCATCACCCATCAAGCACTTCATCCTTTTCATGCTGCGCATCTCCTTCTCAGCAAGCAGATCTGGAAACTAACCCAGGTTCCCCAAACTGCAAGCCCAGGACGACAAATGCTCTCTCTCACCTCAGTCCAAAAGCCAGAGATGACGAGACACCATTCAAAACTAACCTGTGAGTAGAAGGTTGAAGCTGTGCGTGGGCTGCGAACAAAATCCATAAAGAAGGCCCCATCCTGAAGGCATCAGAGGAAGTAGGCCCAGTAATGGCAACAGCAACAGGAACAAGGAGATGAAGAAAAGCAAATACAGGTTGTGCAAGTATGAAATGACCACAGAGAGAAAGTATGAGAAGAATGCAAATCCCAAATAGACCCAGAATCAGGTGCAGCAGAGCAGGAGCATCAGGAGATACACACACACATCCTTACTTTCTCTCTCTGTACCAAGACATTACTTTTCCTTAGCACAGACACTTTTCCAAAGACTTGTAAACCACACTGATCAGAAGCCAATTCAAAACCACAGCCTTCCTTCACACTTCTTAGGAGAAAGACTTGAGCTCTACTCTAAGCGGGTCTTCGTTTCAATTGCAAAACCTGAATAGTGATAGAGAAACCTATGTAACTGCATGTGTTATGACATATTTCAAAAGAAGGCCAGCTCTTTTCTAGTCTGTCAGTCACTCAAATGATAAAGAGAGGGAGGCAAAGAAACACGCTTCAGGAAGCATACTCTTCCTCTCAAATGCAGGTTCTGGTATGGTGCAAAGGAAAGGGAAGAAAAATTCATCACAAAGACTTCTCCAACACTGTGTTTAATACCTTGTGCAAAATTAAGCACGCGCTGCCTATCCTATGTTCCCTGCCTACTTACAAACCCAGGATGAATTTATCCCCTACTACTATTCTAAAATACATCACCATTCTCTTATCACACAAGACACTGCACTGGAACCCAGCTAGGTTTTTGTTCCCTATTTGCAATTCTCTGTTCTGTTCCCTAGGCAAAACATTTTGTCTATAGCCTGCAGTTAAGAGGATGCTCACCCTGGTACGTATGTATAAAACATTTTCTGCAAAGAATTCATGCCAGGGTACAGGGCTGGCAACTTACGCAGTGCAGAAACAGAGCAGGCAACCGGTATCTGTAAGGACAAAGACTCCCCAAACAGTTTACGCATCAAGCTAACTCACTGTGTTAAATCACTCCATATTGCCCAATAACTGCCTGCTGAAGTGACTTGTCAATGCTATTCTGAAACAGAAGAGCTGGAGACGGTGGTTCACTTTTGTTTTGGACCAGCTCCAGCACTGAATAGCAACCTGGAAGAGCACTTGTTCCCTTGGCTGCTGACAGGGCACACAGCTCTGACAATTTGTCAGTGCTTGGGCTGCAGTCTCTGGACAGCCAACAGACATACTGCTGATGAACCCTAAAGTGGTTGCATGTCCTGGAAGCAGGAGGCACACACTTGCTGATGTCTCCGAGCAAGCACAAAGTTGCCCAATAAGGCTATCTGCTCACTGGAACCTTTCCAGCGAGTGCCATCAATTTGGAGATCCCATCTGCTGTCCTCCAGGTCCCTGTGTGTAATTGTTTATAGCAGCGCTCACTACCGGCCTGTGAAAGGCTGTCAACTGATAACAACACGCTCTTCCAGATCTTACAGTAGCCTTCTAGGGAGGCTTTTTAACAAAGTTACTTTTAAAATTACAGAGAACAGCACTTGTTCATAGCACAAGGTCTGTTATATTGTTTCTAACACACTACTGTGCCAGTACACAGCAGCCATTGCCCAGAAAGCCAAGTTTTGCCTTTTTCCCTCTGCTACGCAGAACAACTCGCCACACTATTCTTCTGTCCTGTGTCTGATGTGGCATTTTCACCAGTTTTGCTGTAGAAAGAGACATTTATAATTTCTCTATTTAAAGAAGGAAGTTTGAGGAAGTTCATCTTCCTAAATGGTAAAAGAAGAAAATGCAAAGCATGAATTAGGATCCGGAAGTCTGCAAACATGCCTCTAAAACTCAATTTCTGCACCTACTTTTTCCAAGGCTAGAATGACCTGCTCCTCGTCTCTTCCGTTGCAAAATGAGAAAGTTTCCAAAACAAATAGGTGTTTATTACTAAGATGACTGCAATTAGTCTACCGCTTCAGCTAGCAATATCCAGGTCTCCGGAATAATGTAATACGTCCCTTGTGGTGGTGCTAATGCACCAGTCATGAAGGGACTTCCTGTACACAAAAGGTTGGATGTTGAAATATCAGATGCTAAGAGAGCAATACTGAAAGAGATGGGTAAGCATCCAGACAGTTAATAGTGGGAATCGGAGAACTTTTTCTTTGCAATACTTCAGCTGTTGAATCCAAAGACAGGTCATACTTTTAAGTGTTGTATCTTGGTTCAGTTCCTTGTTACTCCTGCTGGAGAATCTCCATGCCAGAATACAGGGGAAAAAAAAAGAAAAAAAAAAAAAAACACAAAAACAAATCTTTCTGGTTGGACATGAAGGTGAAAATTTGGTTCTCATGTCACTCACAGGGCAGTTGACAGGAAGGCTAAGGGATAGCACAGCCTTCTCTAAGTGTCTGAAGAGAGCTCCAGGAAGACAGTCTTCTCCAGCCTGGAGTCTGGTCAGAAAAGGAATGACATATAAAACATCACCCAGGAATACGTCCTCTCCTCCAAACAGAAGTAAGTACCTGGGGTTCCTGCTGTTAAAATTTCACTGAAGCTTCATACAACCAAGGTCTAGAGCTTAATTTTGGTCTGCAAGACAGCATCCATATAGATGCAGTCAGCACTGTATTTCTTAATCTAAAACCAAACACCAATTGAAATTAAATATGCTGCCAGAAAAGAAAATGGAGGAATTAACAAATGCCATTTAAATTAGCAAAGAATGCCGAGGTAGTATCCCAGGGTTTTGATCTCATTGCCACAGTTTTAACAAAGAACTGAAGGATGGCTGCGCCCAAACCTCTCTTTATGCCATCGCACACAAAGGCTTAAGGACATTCCAGGTACAGCCCCAGTCCTTGCATGATCAGATAATAAGATATGGTGTGCTGCAGCCATACGCTTAGAGCAGTAATCTGTTTTTTCCTTTGTATAATCCAATTATTTGAGAAATTCTCACATAAAAATAGCAGCTGAACAAAGACCAGAAAGTCTTTACCTTACGAGGGCTGTCCATATAGGTGGGCGTGATGGCAATGCTCCCGCTCTCCGAAGGCTGCCCAGAGCTCTTCCCAGACAGCATTGCTGCTTGCTGCTCCCCCAGGGTCCTGAAGCAAAGGAAGGAATCGAGTTTGTTCCAGTGTGCTCCAGGGCAGCCTCTGCCTCAAGGCCCCTGTTGCAGAGGGGTACTACTGTATTTTCAGACATTTGCTTCCCTGTACTCCGAAGCACAGAGTCAGTCCAATGTTTCTCAAGTACTTTCTACCCCACATATACAACATGGATCCTTGAACTTACTCAGTTTTCTTATGCATATGTAATACTACCTCATAATTAAAAAATATTCAAATCTTTTACACATTTAACAGCAACAGACCAGTGTTTTAAGATGCGTTTTCAGCATATCTGGGATTAGTAATTTTGAGCTTGTTTGAACCATCATAGAAGAATCTCAAATTCCACAGGCATTTCAACAGATGTTATCAGTCCAAACAACGTATTTTCTTTACAGATTGGCTATATTCATTACCCAATGTTTACCCTGAGACTACTCTATGGGTATGGAATACTTGTGCACACTTTTGTCCCAGCTAAGCTCTTCATACATGATACAACTATGATGGCAAATCAGAAACGGATGACTCTGATGTGTGATGCACTGAGATGCTACGTGAAAATGAGCTCCTTTTAAGTTACTAGAAATGCACTTCTCTAGCCTCTTTCTTCTTTCCCCGTCTCTGGTATTCATTCTGTTACGGAAACAGAATACAAGAAAATCCCTGGAAATGCCCAGTATTTCCCCAGCTCAGCTTCAAGGATACTAAAGCAGCAGGATCCCAAATCCCTTTTTTGCAAGGCAAAGTTGTCCTAATCTGCTTTAGCCAGTACAGAAGGAAGATAAGTAGGAAGGATATTTTGGGGCGCTTCACGCAGCCTGGTCGCAGGGACTCACTTCTGACTGGCTTCCATCTCCAGCAGGGCTGAGAGGGCCGAGGTTCCTTTCTTCCCAATGGGAGGCCCAGCCTGCTCCAGAGAGTGGGTAGGAATTGGACCCGCAATCTGCAATCCTTTCATGGCAGAGCCTTTCTAAAGAAGGAGAAATGGAAGCACAGACCTAGTCAAGCCAGGCTTAAGTAATAAGCAAGGACGCAACACCTCATGTCAGCAGGGCTTTAATAGGCACCTTTAAAAAGGGAGTTAAACCACAGGTACATGAGAAATGGACCAGCCTAGTGTCTTATATGGATGCTGTTCTCCAAATAAAAGGGATACTGTTCTATAAATAAAAGTGGCTTTGCTCTGATATAAGTCACTCCATTCAGTAGGTGAATTTGAAGAGAATTTGATACACCTCAACTAGTTTTTGATGGCTGCCTTAAAACTATTCCCCAGGAATTCAGCCGTAGAGCTCTCTCTTCACATTCCTTTTCCTAAGCGTGCAGCACACAGCCAGCGCAGCTAGGAGAAGTTACCAGCTCCACTCCCTCAAAAATTCCTTCTCAGCGATGATCTGCACCACAAGCTGCAATAGCATGCACGGGCTAACCATAACCGCAACACAAGGCAACGCACGTTTGCAAAGAGGTGGCACCAGACTTGTGCCAAGAGCAGACCAGCTGAGGAGAAAACAGAGCTCCAACAGGCTACGACACAGTACGCTGTGCAGAAGCGTTTGCACCCTGAGTGAGCAAACTCTGTTCCATTTCTAGTTCCAGTCACGGCAGCATGGGGGGATACCCATTCCTGGCAAATTTAATTAGTTTCAGTAGTTTGGGAGTAGCAAGGTGCTAACGTGGCTGTACTATTTCAGCTCTGAAATAGTTTGTCCATCAGCATGGGACTGTGCTGTACGTACAGACACAAACACATGCACACACATACATCCCGTTTCGTTTGGAGTTGGCTCAAGTATGTCTGCTAATGCTTCATTAGACCATGCAGATAAACTCAGCGGATGGCAAAGGACTGCAAGAGGACAAAGGTGTCACCTATACTCAGTTTCTCACCCAGCTAAAAGTTGACTCACTCGAATCATTCTGTCAGACCGATGGCGTCGACGAATGCGGTTCAAACCCTCCACAAAGCGAATGAAGCCATCCAGGAGCTGCCACTCCTCCTCATCAGAGCGCGGCTTGTCTCCATATACATCGCAATGCACTTCTCCTTCCATAATGCGTTTTGTGGCACTGATGCAGGCAGGCAGCAGCAGAAAGCGGGTCCTCCAAAATTTCAGTGACTCGATAAGGCTGAAGGAAGGAACATGGAAGACAGACAGGACAGAGTTCACCACAGCTTCCTAGGAAGGATTTTACAGTCAGTAAAACGTATATCTATCGGCTGTGAATTTCAGCAAGCACAGCAGAATGTCGCTATCCCTGTGTGAGAAAGAGCAGGCCACGCAATGGAACGGCCAGCAGGATGAATACCACTGGGAAGTATTCCAACACACTGATACGCAGAAGAGAACACAAGCCCATCTTCAAAATAGTTATATCATAGGCATACACCTCCTTTTCTGAAAGAGGTAGGCTACAAAGGCTTTTCCTCCAGAAATAAGCAAAGAAAAAGGAATTTCAAAGGTACATGTTAGGGCCACAGAAACAGGTTGAGACCTGAAAAGAAACAAAGATACAAAAAGACTGGCTTTGTTTTGAGAAGATATCAAAAAGGCTACTGACACTATCAGAGATATTCCACATGGCCAATGAGAAAGCCTGGCCTAAATAGTTTAGGAGTATGATTACAGTCAGGCTAAGCCTAGGACTCAAACAAGCCTCCAACAGTTTCAAAACTAAATGGAAGTTTTGAGTCAGATACAGAAATGAGTAAGAAGCCAAGAAAAGCATCTGAGGGGTGCAAAACATCATATTTCTTTGTATTTGTAGGAGAGGGAAATATAGTTCATACTTAATTTTGTGATCAAGACTTTGTATCAAAGATCAGATAATGCAACAGCAAGGCTGATACACTCATGCGAGGGTAACAAAGCTGCTAGCAGCATACAAGTGAAATCAGGCCAGCTACTCTCCCTGGAGTACCGAGCTTTCGTAGGCTGAACTTGTTAAAGAAATTTTAGGTCAAAAAAGAAAAAAGGAAATTAGGACACAGAACAGTCTGGATGGAAAAGGAGATCTCACCTGAAATCCTCAGAGCCAGCAGAACAGATATACTGATCCAAGTAATTCCACTTGTACTCTTCCAGTCGCTCATGGGAAAATTCTACCCAGCAAGAGACAAATTCCGAGTCAGAGTGCGAGGGACATAAGCTGTATGTGTAGTTTATCTGAGCAGATTCATATGGATACCTAAGAGAGACAAAGCAAACCTTAATTTCAGCATCATCAATAGCAGTACTTCTCTTTCTTCTCCTAAAGAGAGAGAAGGCTCTCTGGTACATTCTTTCAAGCAAGTACAGATAGTTGGAAAAGCATGTTCATCTGAACATTTAATAGCAAACTGTTCTACTAAAGGGATACTCACTTCGGCAGGTACCGAGTCACAGTAATTATTTTGTCTTTTAATGTTACTTTGTGGAAAGTACGGCCCATGCTCAGCCAGTACTGATCTTCTTCCTCTGGCCGATTTCTTGATACAAGACCTAATTGTAAGAAAGCAAAACATGCACCTTTTTAAGCTTACTGCAACAGTCATAACATTGTCAACAAACCGCATCCATAGAAAAAGACTCCAGGATTGGGTTTCTCAACTCAGACATAAACTAAGAGCCATCTTTCAGGTCATCTTTTCTAAGAGCTGTTTGCATCATGAGCCTTATGTTCTTACAATTAACATTTGTTAATGACACAACCAAAGATGAAGGGCATTTGCAATTCGTACACCACCAGCATAGACTTTCCCTGGGAAAGGCAACTGGACAGCAGACAATATGAAGTGCTGAGAAACTGGTGGATACGATGGCAAAGCTGAGCTCCGCTTTCCCTTCCTCTCTGTGCTTCATTCCTGGAATTAGCCACTTAAGCTCGACACTTTACCAAAGGAGCCTTTGCTGCTCATTCCCAAAGCAGAGAATAACAACTACATCCTGTTTGTGTGTATTCCCTTCTCTATGAACTCTGACTTGTCTAGGGAATATTAAAAAAAAAAAAAAGTCTGAAGTCAAATAGTACAGTCAGATTCTCTCAAGGGAATATGAGACCCTTTCAACCCACTCCTAGTCCTCTGGGGTCTAACCAGGTGTAGCTGAATCACGGTTTTAGGACAGTGAAGCTTTATCTGCTCACCTGGGACTTTCAGCTATTTTAGAGTTAGGAAATTATTTCCAGGCTAACTTTCAGATAAATACATTTTGGAGGGTTTGGTCTGTCTTCTTATAGAGACGTGCCTGCTCTACAGTTGCCATGTGAATTGTGTTTAAGATGTGTTCGCCCAAACGGCACTCAAGCCATATTTCATTTGGGGTCACCCCTACGAATATTAGTCTTTTTTCTTTTTTTAAAATCACAGTCAAAAGGCTCCTTTTCCTCTATCCTGCACCTGTTCCTTGAAGGTGCACTTAGTTGTCTGTGCTGCCTCACATCTGGTTCTCTACCTCCGAAGACYGTCATTTAACAAAATGAGAAGAAACAAAGAGCTAAAAGGACTATCTGCGCCTGATTCGTGGAGGTTACTGGCACTGGTGGAAGGAGAGAAGGACAAAAGGCTGCATTGTCAGTGCAAAGTCACTCACCTCTGCTGTAAAGGGGACTGCTGCTGAGGGGGGGCGGCACGGTCGTGGCTGGTTTCTGTGGCTTGGATTGCACAATAATTTGATAGCCTTGCATGAGACGCTGACAAATGAACTCCTCAAACACCTGCTGGGCTGTCATCTGCACCCCTTCCTCATCTCTCCTGAACACAAAGGTTAAGAAGGAGACTAGAATAAGGAAGCTGAGCATCCACCTATTCTTAGCTCTGCCTTTCCTGACCGAGGATTCTTCTTGCACTGGGATCTGTGCGAGTGGAGCCCTCTGCCTGAGGAAACCAACCTTCAGGAACTGTAAAGAAGAACGAGTACCTTTCTGTTGTTTATAACAGGTGATGGTTAGCTGTCTGGCAATATTTATTAATGCCTTTGAAAGCAGTTTTGAAATGAGTTAAACGCTGAATCTAAAAAAAGATTTGCTTATAACAGTTGTTAAACTTCCGATAAATTTAGCAATGATCACTTTTATAGCACTTTCCAGAGAATCTCAGCACACTTTGTAAATGTTCAGCGGAACCCAGAATCACAAGTGTGGGGGCTTCACTCTATCCCAGAGAGGCAAGTCTAGARCAGAGACAGATTAAGACACTTCAAGCACCAACCAGCAGCTAAGATGAGGAGAGCCTCCACGTCACTACGTCATTACATCTACTTCTGCTCTCCTGAACTTTGCCCTCCTGCTGTAAAGGGACATGGCATTTCTTTAATCCTGCTATTTACTAGCAGGATTCAGTGTTTCAGGCACCTTGACTACTGCTTTTGTATTTTCCCCGCAAAGCAGCAAAATGCAGAGGTTTGTCTGATGCTTTATAAATTGTGGAAAGCTTGAAAGATGTTTAAAAAGCTGACACAGCTTCAGAAAGACAAAGCAATTAAAGAAGAGTTACCAGAGACTTGCAAGAGAAGCTCAGAAGCTCTCTTTATCCCATTAACACTGCTTTCCTCCAAAATGCTTTCAACTAAATATCTCTAGAAGTAGGAATAAGCATCTTATATATATATATATTGTGTACACACGCACATTTGTTCATTTAGCAGTTCTAAAATACTTGCTGGAAAACAGATTAACAAAGGTGATAGTCTGGGGTTGTTTTTTTGATTAAAAAAACAGAACAAAAAGCAAAGAGACGTAAAATTCTGGACTGAAACCACTTCTAGCATAAAATCTGCTGAAAACAATACTGTCAGATGGTAACATCAGAAAAGGTGCAAAGTTACCACTGAAAAGGGAAAATTAAGTATTCCACTGCCAACTATGTTGGCAATTCATCCTCCTCTTGTACAGACTCCAAAGCACTCCTCTTCCATCAACTGCGCCTTAAGCATTTTGATTCGGTTCAAGATACATTACAGAGAAGGTGCTGGAAAACCTGTCAATGTCAGCTTCGGGGAGGAGATCGTAGCAGCCCTCGGTGTAATCGTTCTGCAGACTCTGACGGTCGGGAAAGTAGTCCGTGGTAAGAGGGAGACATGCCGGAGTAGTAAGAGATTTCCAGTCCACTCCAACTGTACAACAGAAGCCTGGCACTACGGGGGGAGCAGACAGCGTCAGAACTGCCTCGTTGTATAATTGGCAGGGGAGACAACGGGGGCATATATGGTCACCCATAAGAATCAGGGTGCAGAGGGAGATGAGAGAAACATGTGAAGAGGAAAGTTGAAAAGAATGAGGGACAAGTGCAGAGTTGGCATAAAGTCAACAGGGACAAAAAAAGGGTGGAATGGAAATAGAACAGGAAAGTAAGAGGGAAAGAAGGGAGGGAGAGAAAGAGACAGAGTTTGTTAAACAATGCAGTGCACATGCTAATTTAATCCCACCATGCAAATGGGATTCAAAGTTAATATGTTTAATTTTCAGTTGATTGAAAGCTAGAGCTGACATAGCCACTGCTCTGCCAAAATTATAGCAAGTCAGGTGCAGTTATAGATTATAAATAACAAAACCAGATCAACATTCCAAGTCTGAACAAGAAAACCAGACCAGCTTTGCGTCCTAGATAACTGCAGAAGGAGCTAGGGATGGGGAGAGAAGGAATGACAGACTGGCCTGTTTCTGGCATAGTACAACAGCAGAAAGGGGAGTATTTCTAGAGTTATAAAAACAGAAGACAGATCCAGAGGGGTGGGAAGATGAGAAAAATAGTAATTTGGAAAGCATTCCTTTTCTACACCCTTTCCCAGAGTTATGTTGCAATTTCAGGATTCTGGAGATCTATAACCAGACATTAAAAAGTGAAAGCCAACTAAATTATATCAAATCATCAGTTCACTACTGTGCCACATTCTGACCTGCCTCAATCAACCTGTATCAAGGCACTCAGCCAATTGCTAGTTCTCAACTTATTGTCACAGAGATCTTAAAGATAAAAAAATATTTTATAATGAAGATGTTAACATTAATGAGCAGAACACTGCACAAGAAAATTATACAAGACAGACTGCTACAAAGAAAATGTTTTCTTAAGCAGTCGCACACTTGTTTCTGTATTTGATGAAGGCACATATTTCTCAGTAAATGGTACCAAATGCAGAAACTGACTGTACTACTTCCGCTTCAATTAGCTGGCGCCAAGCAAACCTTTCATACTGGGAAGCAGATAAGAGTTCAGCAAGTTTTTGCATAATAGTGTCTGGTAAGGAAAGAACTGTGGAAGTAACATGACAACCAGTTTTGGATATTCTTAAGAGCTGTAGAACCACAATCCCAGTGAGCTACACAATACAGGGAGATCCTGCCAGTTACTGCAGAGCAAAACTCCTGCCAAAAGCCAAGTCGGCTTCCCAATTTCTTGCCTACCACCTCCTGATGCTTCTAGACATGCACATGCCCTTTTCCTATCTTCCCCCCTATGTAAACTTGTTTTACAAACCTTCCTTCTGCTTACTTGGATCTGGAGAGTTAGAAATAGCATCTTCCAAGGAATCCTTGTTCTGAGTTTTGAGGTTCATCCCTACAAGAAAGAAGTACATTTCATATTTTAAGCAATCGTGTGCACTTCATTTTCATCTTTCATTCCAAATAAAAACAAATCAAAAGCATGCAAATGTTTCAAGAATATGACAACATTTCTCTCCCTGAGAAGAACTCGGGGTTCTGCACAGCAGAAAAATACACAAAGCCAACTAATGGGAAAGCAAGATACCGTCACTGAAATTCAAACATCTCATCAGCAGTGCTCAAGAGTTAAAAAAAGAAAAAGAAAAAGAAAAAGAAAAAGAAAAAGAAAAAGAAAAAGAAAAAGAAATCAATCTCCTCAAAATAGTGACATAGATCTTTGAAAACATATACCATTAAAAAAGCAAATAAAAATAAGGAGGAGTCACTTGTAACTATCTAGCTTGCTAATCTCAAGGTCTCAGAAGCTAATTATACTTTTAAATCCACTCAGCACTCAAAACCAGAATGTTTTTGATCAGCTTTCTCATTCTAGGAAAAAGTGATGAGTTAAGAGGAAGAATGTCATAAAAGACAGGAGCAGCAAGAAAAGAAATTACAACAGACATTTACCCGCTGAGAGGGAAAAAAAGAAAGCATAGATAAGATTTAATAAAGAGTCCAAGTAATTTATCAAAATCACAACACAGATTCACCACAACCCCAGAATTTTTTGGCACAAGCTGCCAGTACACATTTCCCCTTCTGGCCTGAGGGGAAAGAAACAAAACAAACAGATGATCTTTCTGATTGAGCAAACACAAACTATCTTGTTACCCCTTGCCAGGCTAAAAATGTAGAAAATATTAAGCCTTCAGTGTCCCTAAACAGGCCCAAAATATTAGAGACTTTTTAGAAGTAAACATGTTCTGAAAAGGCAACAATTTTCATTATGTTTCAATTTTAAGATATACCTAGGCTCTAACAAAGAATAGGAAGAAAGTCAATTAACCTGTTGTAAAAGAAGATAAAATGGTAGCTATTGAAGAAATGCCCTGCTTTTCAGCAAAATTCAGTCAGTCATTTATGCTAAAGACTAATAATGGACTTGGACTAAGGAAAAATTACATTTAAGTCTTGATTAGGACTTAGAGACTATGGTTTTTTTTCATTGTCAAATGGATTGGTTCTAGGTAGCCTGTTAAACAACCTGGCGAACAAAAGCTAAACCTAGGGCTCAGGGACACTAAGCCTGCGTGATGCCACGCTACCCCTTGCCCAGTTCTTCCCGGGCTCCATTCCACATCTTTCTGCTGTACTTGCGTGCATATTTGGGTAGTTACAGTGAAACAATCCACCCTGGAAAGAAAAATCCCAGTTACTTTTCGGCTGCATCACTTCCCTGAGCTGGTTCTGCACGTAGGTACGTAGCTGCACAAACAGCTGTTCTGGCACAAGAGAAAAGGAGCAGCTGAGGAGACAAGGCCATTTGCTGGCTTGAAAAGCATGCATCAAAATACAAACTTCATGAGGCCTCCAAACATTCAAAGGAGCCATTTTTATAAAGCTGGCTTATGTAGATTTATCCAGGAAATAAATATCTGTATCGTAGCTACTATTCTAAATAGCATTTACTAACAGAAAGGATGGGTACGCGCTTCCAGGACGATGCCAGTACGACAGAGCAGGAGATGGGTCAAATTGGCATTCATCTTTCACCAACTACTCTGATGCCATCTGCCATCCAGTTAGGGAACTGCAACAAGATTTATTTGCTCTGAACTGCCATCTACCATCTGCAGGACAGCAGAGACACATGCTGAGTGTCAGTGGAAACAGAGAGGGTAATTTTTCACCATGAAGCACATGGTGCAGCAAAACACGCTGCAGGCAGTAGAGAAGAACCAAACTCCCTGAGAAATCGTATTGCTGGAAATTAAAAAAAAAAAAAAAACTGTTTCATTTCACAGGTGACTCAAATCATAAGGGGGAAATACAAGTCAAAGCACTGAGTCACACTGGGGCAGCTACAGATGGCTGGGAGAGTTTAGTCAGGGAAGGTGGCTCATAACGACTTCCACAAAGACAGGCAGACGCAGATTAACTTCCACCATATACACGATTTATGTGCAATCTGCAGATGGGAAAGACTTCTATAAAATGCAAGTATGTTTATTGCCAGGATATTCTCTGCATCTACATTGTGCAAATTATATCCAGCAGCTGAAATGAAGTTTAACAACTGCCAGAACAAACAAACTCTATCGCTAAACTCTGTCTGGAAGGCAAAAAAAGTAAAGCGAGAAAATGAAACATATTCAAATGAAATGCACAGAAAGAAAAAACAGAACAGAAATCACTTTTAAAGTGACTATTCAAACACAAGACAAGATAGACATAAGAAAACCAAGTTTGCTAACAAAACTCTTTTCTGGTTTTGCAAGGTGTGAGCATAGGGTAAAAAACATAGTTCTGTTCATCCAACTATAATTTAGAAGGGGAAATTAAAAAAAAACAAAAAACTTTAAACTGGTTTTGAGAAAAAGAACAGAAATCTTAAATGCTATCGTCCAAAAGATCAAAAATTGTTTCTACCTAAAAAGCATGTGCATGAAATCAGGTATGCTGCAAAAAACCCACAGACAACTAACATAACATATAGGACTAAAAAGGAATTTTGAGAATTTCTACTTATCCAGATCTCTATGTAAGGTAAAACACACACTGCTAATAATCTTTAACTGAATGCATAAAAAGGTGTCCTAATGTCTCAGAAATGTGATTAAGTATTTTGGACTGTGTGAGTAACATTTGGTATAAGCGGTGCCACATTCAAGCACTTAAAATGTGAAGAAAGTGCTCTGCTGGATAATGACCAGAAATGCTAGAAAACACTACATCTCAGAATTTAGCATACAAAATAAACCCCTTTTGTTATAGCTTCTCTCAAAATGTAGATATGACCAAACTTTGCTCTCTCCATCAACTTGTATATCTAAAAATACATATTCAAACAAGTTTCTTAATCCAAAGGGTGACACCTTAAGGCAGCCCCTCCCAGAAAAAGAGTTCTGAACAATACCAGTTCACATTTAGTTATTTTTCATGTCTGGATGCCAATGCCTTGCTGTTATGGGAACTAAGCAACTGCCCAAGAAGTTATTAGATGTAAACAATCAGCTTTTTCCCTATACTAAAGTTTTATAAGACACTGCTAGAAAAAGAGAGAGATGTTTAAAAAAAAAAAAAATTAGAACACACCAAAAAGTCCAAGTAAAAGCATTAACTGATCACTAAAAGCTGAAAATTGTTCTTCCATTACTAATGATTTCTTTTTCATAACCCCTGGTACACCCACTTTCCATGATTTCTGTCTCTACTATTTTGTCACTATTAATAGGGGCCTTGTCTCCCAATTTCCACACTCTGCCATTGCTTATTACCTGCACCGTTGCTGCCAGCCAGACCATTAGAATATTCTTCTGTTCCACCGAAGCTCAGGAAAGAGGCACTGTCACCTGGATGACGAGAGCTGATATGTCTGGAGAAAAACAAAACAGCCTGTATTTTTACAGAAACTCTTTCCTCACTCAAGCCAATTTTAGTAAGACCCATATACAAATAAGTAAGCAGACTGCCATCACAGCCGAGCCTTTGGTGAAACCCTGCTCCTAATGCTGTTTCCAGAGATCCTAATGGGCACCAAAGGCTGTATCAATACGGAGCATCTGTCCATATCGTTTCAGTCTTTACCTCTAGCAATGACCAGTGCAAGATTTTCACAGGACGGTGGGGAACGAGCTACTCATATACCTCCCAGGAGAGAAATAAAGCTACGTTATTTATTCACAGATCTGAATTCATGGGGTAGAAAACCAACATTTCCAGACTGAGCAAATTGCTTTGGATGACTGTGTCATCCACAGAGATCTGCAAGTGATCCAGAAAGACGATCATCAAGAATATGACGGCAGAAGGGATTGGTGTTAATGACCAGAAATTTTAACACAGTAGGATGCACTTCTGAGGTAACAGGCAATAGAGTGAAAAGTTGGTGAGGATGATATAATATTAAAGTTATGCAACTTGGGAAAAAAATTAGAGAATCCCAAAGAATACAACAACATATAAAATAAAACAACAATTTCCCTATGAAAGAAAAAAAAAATGCATGGAAGAATAATTAGGCCATGTGATTTCCTAAAGGACTGCTCAAAGAGAGCAAGGGGAAAAAAATGGAAACTGAAGAGGAAGAGGATGCTGGCGAGAACCTCAGTCACCCCTGACATTCATAAACAGTAAGTAGCAAGAGCTTTTACAAGCACGCAAGAGGAAAGAAATACGCAGTAGGAAAAAGACCTATTAAAACTAATGATGAAAGAAATTAACTTATTGGCATTTCTAAAGTTGCCGAAGCTACCAAAATGCTTTTGGCAAAGAACCTTAAATAAGAGAGTGAAAAACATGGACAAAGTGTTGTCAAAAAAGAATAATCAGATACAGAGCTGGTAAGAGAATACATGGAGGTTGGCGAATAACTGAGCAGCTTGACAGATGGCCTAGATGAAGTGAAGGATCAAGTTGTTCTCATTGTAAAAACTGCTTCCCCACTTCCAAAAACACTGGGCTCTTTCTCCCCTCTCAGAGGCGACAAGTGAATATATAAGGTCCCAGTATTGACCAAGGCTTGTGCTTTAAGAACACAGACATTTTCATTTATAATCCACCCTGATGTTCGCCACAGCTGCATTTTTGACCAGTATGGGAAAGAGAACTGAATGGATAAGACTGAAATTGCTAAACGGTTACTGCAAGGCGAGCCTATATCCTGCACTAAAAATGTTCTATTCTGGGATGAAGGTCACAGCTACTGGGATAATAACCCAAGAATTAAAGACATAGGCAGTTTTAAGGCAATTTTGAACAATTCCATGAAGGATGCGTTGCACTGCTGATGCATCTCAAGCTCTCCATGATAACCACACCTTCTCAAACTGCGACAGGTAAACTATCTCCAGACTTTAAAAAAAAAGAAAAAAAGAGCTTTGTATCTCAAAATGCACATACTGCATACGCAACACGAACACAACACATGCAATTTAGAGCCACAACGTGCAACTGTCTTACAGTACCACATAGATAACTATAAGCAGAAGGAAAATGTATCGGGAACAGGAGGTTTTGGTGCCTATTGATCGGCTTCCATATTAATATCGAAGTCAATCGATAGGTGTGGAATTCGACAGGCATCGATGCTGCTCCATTTTCAGAGGGATCCATGTTGATATGGTCAATGCCTACCAAGAGCCAAATCAGGCAGAGAGCAAAAACCATAGATGCCTGTCAAGATCGAGAGGTATTGATGGCTACCGGCAAGGATCGATAGCGACAGTTACCGAGAACTATCGATCCGTAGTGCTCTCGATGCCTCGAAGTGGGTCTGGAAATCGACAGGCCTCAATGCCTGTCGAGATCAAGAGGGAGCGATGCATACCGAGAGTGATGGAGAGCTAGGGATGTCGTGCCCTAGCGATACATGTGGAAATCAATACGTGTCAAGGCCTGTCGAGGTCAAAAACGGTCAACATCAATAGTCATCGGTGCCTGCCAAGAGCAACATCGGCCCTACACCAAAAGGTATGCATGCATGTCAGCAACGGGACGTATCGGTGCCTACCGATAAGGTTCAATATTGATACGTACTGCCCCCGGATAGTTATTATGCCCCTTTCCGACATATTATGCCCCCCCACACACTTACTACACCCTCACACACACACTTATTACACCACCACCCCCAACACTTATTATGCCCCCTTCTGACATATCGCATGCCCCCATAGCTATCCTGAGGCTCTTACCTGCCAGTTGCCTCATGGTAAGCCAGCTCCAGCAGCTCAGCAGAAGAATGTGTCAAATCCTGCTGCCCACTGCCCTGCATTTCTGCCATATTCTGACGAGTTTGATGATGAATCTGGATAGCTTCTCCTGATGGACCTACACAGTTATAGTTTGATCATCAATCATCTCATCTGTCTTGGCTTCCTTAGTTCTCTTCATTTGCTCATAGCTTTCTTTCATCAACAGCACAAGCAACGCTAACTAGTGGAAATTAAGAAAACTTAGGAAATCTTCAAAAACATGAACCTCTGGCATCTTTTCTGAAGCCAGAGAAATACAATACTCTTCTAAACATTTTGGAAGGGCTATTTACAAGGCACTAAACAAATCTGAGAATGATTCAGCATCTGGAAGCCGAAGCCAAACCCAAATCATGACAATGATGCGCTTCGACAGCCTCCATCTACTATAAGCTTGTTCCACTGTATCTGATGTTCCAAGTTTACCAAAAGATCATATTTCCAAGAGGAGCTCTGCTTTACCAAGCCTATACATTATTAGTTCAGCTTATATTGCAGTGCAGAGTATTTCAAGACACCGGAGTTCACATTGGTTCTCTTGCTGTGCTAATGTTTAGACAAGAAAGAAGTCATGGCAATCTAACATGCCATGAAACAGAGACTTACCCACAGGAAAAGTGTGCATCCAGCGCCTCCTATTCGACGTAAGCTTCATGGGCATGCGGGATGGGGCAAAGGGGTTTATCAGGGCTCTCTGGGGCGTATAACCACCAGGCCGAATGTGCAGCATGGATTCTGCACTGCCAACATGGAACCTCCCTGGGGCACTGGAGTCACGTTGCTGAGACTCCAGCATGTTCTCAAGGACGTCTGGAAAACACAACTTTACGTTAGTGTGAGATCATGCAGAGGCCAAGCAAAAGAGAATGAACTGCTTAGGGACTTCCGGAATCCCCAGGTAAGTGGGAATAAGGAGAGCTGAAGAGTAGGTACGGAGAGAAGCTGAAAGCAATTTCAATCCATTATGCAAGTTACAACATAAATTTGAATCCAGACAAGAAAAAAAAAAATTTTTTTTCACCTGCCATTACAGCACTACTGTCCACTGTGACACTTTATACTGAATTAAGCCATAAAAGAACTACTTGCTAAATGACCTATGCAGAATTACCCAGAGCTTTGAGAATTCCTGAGAAATCATCAAAACAGAAGACTGACATGACATACCAGAAACTTCAGGATGAGTACGAAAGACATAGCAGGAAGCACAACTGAGCAATATATACCTTTTTTGTAACATTCAGATTTGACCACTGAAATAAGTGATTATTTCCAGCAGAAACAGGATACAAGATCTCAGAAGCTACCAGTTAGTCATTACTATCCAGCATAGAGTAGAAATGCAGTTATTTAGAAATAGGAGAGGAGGAACTAAGCCAGATGACTAAGCAGCATTTGCTTTGCTCACACATGGAAACTCCAAAGAGAAGGGAGGGTCTCATTTACACCGTGTCCTGCCAATCAGGACAAGTGGGAAATCCCGCTTACTCTGACCCTTCCCTCCCCACCAGTCCTATCCAACACACATCCTCATCCAGCTGCACACCTTCAGCTGGGATACAAGACCATCCTTCAGAGTAAAGGAGTAAAAAACACCCGACTGCCTATGTGTATGTTAACTGCCAGAGAGCGAACACATAAAGGACAAACAGAATGTGAAGTTCATGGTCTCGTAACAGTTACAGACCAGTAAATCCAACTGCTGTAGCAGGACAAATATGGTATTAAAGGTGGCATACAGCATGAAAAAGAAAAAAAGCATAAACAGCCTTCAGAGATAGCAAACTAATTCTGAAGAATACCAAGCAATTGGAGGAGGAACATAACCTACCGAGAAATGATCAGGGCCTGTGGAAGATATCACATGCTGTCTGAGAAAAAAATTAAATTAGAAGGAAAAAAAAGGAGACTGTCACCACTGTTAACACACCAAGATGGCTCAGCAGTGTGCTGTCAAAAGGAAGGATCCAGAAAGTGACTGCTAATGACAATAAATCCTAACAGAGAGAAGTTATAAGTAGGGTCCCCCAGGGCTTATTGCTAAGGCAAATTTTCATTTCACTGATTGTAAGTGACCTGGATAATAAAAAGTTACCTGTACATGTCCACATTTGCAGAGGGGCACAAGAGAATAGTCAAATTTTAAAAATGGTAATAGACAAGGGAAATGAGTAAATCAGTGTCAGGACATGTTATTTAGGACAAGCCAGTAAAAAATACGCAAGGGAGAATGCACACCCAGTCATAGTTAGAGCTGTGGAAAAGCTATAGCAGGAATACTAATGCAAGCACCATCTCCTCTGTGCCGGCCTGGCTGTGGTCAACACCAACTTCCACCTTCTCTCTCCCCTTTCACCACCTAAGATTCCTTCTCATCTGCCTCAGGCTGACCTCTGGTGCTGGTATAGCCCAAAGAGCTGCTGACTTCATACTGGTGCAGGTGAGGTCGTGGGATCATCAGGATGTTGGAGATCTTGCCCAATGAGCTGTCATCAGAAGCCTGGCTCCTCACCTCCTCTGGAGGCAGCGTGCGGCTCTGCAGAGAAGGGCTGCACGAGACGTCATAGGAACTAGAGCTCTTCCTGGTACGGCTTTCTCTCTCCCTCACAGACCTGCTGAAAATGAAAAGACATGTCCAGCGATATGAAAGAGAGATTAACTAACTCCTGGATTATCAAGAGGCTCCAACAGGCCCAACTCACGTAAGAGACTCAACACTGGATAGTTGAGCTCAAGGAGGCTACAAAGAAGCTATCACCATTTTTTACTACACAGGTACTGTACACTTTTGTACATTATACTATACAGGGACACAGTAATACAATGCTTCCAGCACAGTGACTGTGAAAGGAGCATGCTCAACTCTTTATGCAATTCTACAGATACCACACCAAGCTGGTGATATAGACATGGTGTAAAAGATACTAGACCTGAGCCTACACAGCTAGAAAAACAGAGCTAGAGAGCAACTGCATTAAATTATTAACTACATTAAATTGTACTGGCATCTTTCAGCGTGGATTTCTACAAGTTGCTCAAGTGAACAGGAGTCCACATACAGTTTCTTCAGAGTTAGGTAATACATCTGAAAGAAGGAAAGCCAAAGAATACTTTAACACAAGTTCATCAATCCCACCATGCTGTTCTAGAATTAGTACGCTCATAAGCATCTTACCTGAAAGTGGTGCAGCGCTGTGCTCTGGACGGGCCTGGCAGTCTGAACACCTGGGCATCGTAGCCATCATAATCTACTTGGATAGGCAGGGCATTTTCAGCATCTTTTGGAGCCCCTAAAGCTGAAATAAAACCATAAAACACTGGAACCTCTTTCAAGAACGTTGTTCAAGATCTGCAAGTTAGAAGCATCCAACTCTTACCGCAGAGAGTAGTATCTATTACAAAAGAAACTGCATACAAAAATCTCATGAGCAGAACAGCTACAGCAGATGCCTTAGCTCAGAGCTTCTCAGAGTTGCTGAGCCACTAATTATCTTCCCCCATACAATCAGACATTAAATCAATAATCTTTGTAATGAATAGATGCAAACATTCTAAACAGGAAATTGCACATTTTAAGTGCCTTTAAAAGAATGGACATAAAAGCACATACACCTTCCTGAAATGAGCTGGTTTTAGGAGAATGCAGGCCTCTCACTCTCTTTTTGTGTGCATAGTACTGACAACATCCCAATAAACCAGCCAATGCCCTCTTGTCTCATTCCCACAAGCAGTACCTCTTGCACACCAGCCTGACACCATTTATTCCTCTAGCCAGGTGACAAACAGTCAGGATAGAGTCTCTCCCCTCCTTCCATTTGCCAGGAAGGCAATTCATACATATTTATTAGCATCCTTGATAACGACTATCTGGTTTTGATGGTTTTCTACACCAATTATCCCTTTCAGCTTCTCATCAATAGTGGTTTTGCTGTAGTGTCATTGTCTTACTAGAACTATTTATTATTTTATGAGTCAGCAGGATAAGTCATTCCAGAACAGAATTACTCACAGGCATCTCGGCTACTTTTTGCTTTCTCAACCAGCGGCTGGAGGATCCAACACAGGAAGTGCGAAGTGACACACACACACCACCATCACCAACAACAGAGGGGAGAGGGCAGAGGGGAGAAAGAAAGTCAGTATGTTCTATGGAAATATGCCCCTGGTGCGATCAAGCATCAGACTTGGTATCTAGTGTAGAAATAGTTTATCCTGCTGACTCAACGAGGCAGCCAGACCACTTTAGGCTACAGTTAAGAAACACAAAATACCGATATTCAGTCACAATCCACGGTGTAAAACAAACACCTTTGCTGACACCTTTCCTCCCCGCTACAGAATTCTCTGTTACAAAATTAAACTCTAATTTTTACGTTGGCTAAAATATTTCCCACCTAGTTTCATCCTAGAAAAGACAGAAATGAGCCCCTCATTCACAATCCCTAAAATAAACTGTCTTTTAACACAGAAACTAGTTTCTACAGTTCCAATGCTAACATTGCTAGAAGGATTCTGATGCCTGGCCGAGAAAAGATATCTGCTTAACTCATAAGAAGAAAAGATAACCAGAATATACCTACCTTTCTTCCTGCCAGCTTAATCCGCGGAGTGAAGCTGTTACACAGGAGCTGGCTTTTAGATGTGTAGAAACTGAAAAGGAAGAACAGGGCTGTTCAGCTGTCTGCTAGGCAGTGAACACTGTAAGAGGGCTGGTCAGCTACTTCGCAAACAGCCCGTGAAGTCGAGCTAGCTTTTAGACGGAGAAAAGGGAATAACTTTCTTGCAGAAGACAACACATGTAAGAGACTGATAGATGGTCAACATGAGAGAAGCTACTCTTTTCTTAAACTCCAAGCCTTTGATTCCCGTACACTCTCAGTCTAGACCTCTTCTTAATATGCTAACTTTTGCATTCCCCAGTTCACTTCCTCTTTTCACAGAAAGATATCAACTTTCACTATCTATACATTACTGCATATTTGACATGATTCTTTCTCTAATTTGCATGACTGTAATGACTTACATAAATGCTTGTAAACTAAGGACCTTCTCTCACTTCAAATAGTTTATGCATTAAGTAGTTATTTCAAACAATTTCTGCATTAAGACCTCTTTCTTGTTATCCACATTTTTTTAAAGCCTGCCCTGTTATAAGCCTTCAGACGCCATTTTCATCTAAAGAAGAGATCAGACAGCTTTCAGCTACTTGAAAATACTGGGTATAAGCAACCTATGAATGGTTATTGGTCAGGACAATCAGACAACGAATACATACAGAAAAAGCAGCTATTAAAAGAGAAGAAATGCTACAGTAGAACACGGACTGTGGGAGTACCTTTCATTCTCAGCCCTGACCTCTTTGGATTCCTCTCCTATTTCTACATTTAACAGAAAGTAAACCTACAATGTCTCGGAGTGAAGGGACGCTACACTATGAGCCTCAGTGTTTCCTGCAACTATTCTAACACTTATCCCTGCTATACACATTTTCTTTGCCAATAATTGTTCATTTATAATGTATTTGTTTTCACTGGTAATCAATTTAGTTGAAGTGATTGTATTTTAGTTGTTTAGCTCCTTGGCTTTCTTTGAGCATATTTCAAGTCTAGAAGTGAGTTAGCTGGGAAGAGAGCTTAAGATCAAGACTCCTCCCTCTGCAAATTACCCTGTCATCGCTGGTACACTGCATTAATGCCACAATTTCTACAAGAGTGCTCCCAGTTCCGCAAGGTTATTGTGATATCTGTCGGTGCTTCACAAGCAGAGCAGAGGAAAAGAACAGCAGAACAAGAAAGAGAATACAACAGATCTATATAGAGAAAAGCACAACACAACGGTTTAGCAAAGGCTGGTATTTCCTCAAAAAATTTAGGTTCACCTACCTATGGTTTATCCAGTGTGGGATATTGTAGTCATCACCCAACCTGGAGTCCCCAGGTCCACAGCGATTGTGGAGCTGGAAGAGAAATTCAGAAGTATAGCAATTAGTTGCATCTAACTAGTCACAAAGTGAGTAACATCTGTACTGGTAGCAGAGAGAAGGGAAAAGAAGCTTCCATTACCTTAAAGAGTGGAACAGCATGTAGTGGTTGTTCTCCCATGCATACCAAGTCCACACCAATCCCTATAAACAAGGAACAGAAGAGTTCAGCTATACAACTAGCAGGACTGACACGCTAAGACAAAACAGATCCTGAATTTGAGCTAAGCCCCACATTGTATTCATATCAGATTTTTAAGATGCAGTTATAATGAAAATACTAGTTAGCAATCCCATGATATGATTACAAACCGACAGCACCAGTGGGGATATAGGAAGCATTTCTTCCAAACTAACATAAATCACACAAAATTATCCTTCAAGGGGAAGGTCTGACAGGACTGATTAAGTACTCAGCTATCTCCAATTCATGTGAAATTAACTACTTTCCAAGTCTCTAAAAATTTGGCCATTTCAATACAAAGTTTGGAGACAAGTCTTTGACCCGTCTTACACCTCTTTCCAGAGTACACAGGTTACAACAGTTACTTTTTCAGAACAAAGGAAGTAGAGCTTTTCCAGAATTTACTTGTTCACATTTATAAAAGCTGCACAGTATTGCCAGTTATTTACCATTGTCTATCATCCGCTGTTTGGTTAAAATCATAAGGAGCCGATCTACTTCAAACACACCCACGCCAGGTGTGATAACCACAGACATTTGGCCAGTCCGATCGAAGTTCCGGTTAATGTAATGCTTGTCAAACACTAGAAGAAAGAGTCAGGGAACACACATATTTAAAAGAAAACAATGATGGATGTTTTCAGAGAGCAATATCACGTGAATAGTGAAATTAAGCAGGACTCCTCAAAGCATATACAAGCATGGGAGGACTTGTACACAGCCTTGTCCAACCAATTAGTGCCAATAAAGCTACAGGAAAGAGAGATGAATCAGAGCAGAGGAGAAGAAAAGATGGGAAACAGATGCATGCATAGGAATATTTTTCTCATATGCTTAGTGCTTCCTTTATTACACCTTAAAAAAAAAAATCCTTAATCTGATTACTAATCAGACTAAGTAACATGATGTGCTCTCTCTCCCATGGAAGTAATTAGTAATTAACAGCCATTAAGGTGATGGAAAAATATCTGATGTAAAGAATTACAGAAAAGCAGAAAAAAAATTCACGCTAACAAGGTCCTGTAAATGTCTCCTGAAGACTGAACTACTCAATACTCAGCTATTTGAGGTTGACTGCAGTTTTTCCAGAAACAGAAACAGAACACTGTTTCCTGAAGGCAGAAAACAACAGTTTAACCACTTAATATTTCTCCTTCTCTTCTCTTCCCACTGTTAAGCACCAGGCAGCAGAAGTCCACACCGATTTACTGAGAGCTCTGTATATTTTTATTCACTGTTCACAACTTACCATTGAATGAAAGATTTATGGCCTCCAGGTAGTTCCCTTGTGCTGAGGTAGAATTGTAACCTGGTGGAAAGCCCTCTGGACAAGTGATCGGAAGGTGGGGGGAGGAGGGAAAAAAAGAGAGAAATTATCTCTATATAGACTACCTGTTAAACAAAACAAAACTGCTTTGGTAGTACAGTCTATAAGCAAAACTGGTATTTGTTGGCTCTCAGAAAGATATAAGCAGAGTAACTTACCCAGGAAAGCACTTTTAAGTACTGCAAATACCAAACTCCCACTGAGACTAGGGAGTTTACAGGCAACTTTCAAATAAAAGGGTAAAAGCATGGGGGAGGGAGCTTCTCGTACCCGCTTGCTCTAGTCGTACCAGCACAGGATACTGGATGAAAAGTTTTTTAATGGTCACGAGCAATGAGGTCCATTCTTCTCGTCTCTCATTCTGAACCACAACTCTGGACAGAACACAACTTAATTAGCATTGCAAAAGGAAGCTCTGATGAGGAAATGAGAAAGGATGAACAACCTATAGCTGCGGCAAAAAGAATGCACAAAAGAAGATGAGTTCTACTTCCCCCTGCTAGACAGTGCTTTAGAACTGCTGCATATTTGTACCAACCATTAAGATGCACACACAAAGCTGGGCACATTGCCAACCCTGAGTAGTTTAATCTCTTGCTTCTGACAGCTTTTATACTAAATCCTGTTCCAAAGAGAATTCTAATAAAATGGACAATCAATTTTATATATCAAACATCATCATTGTTCTGCAAAGCAGTAAGATTCTGAACAAGCCTAAGTTCAGGATCAACCAACAGCTTCAACTGCTGTGACCATCAGCCAAAAGCTCTAGTACCTAACTGGAAACACTTGCAGTTTCAGCAGTGGCACCATCTGTTCTTCAACTTCAAGAAAGTAAAGATTTGAAAGATAACCAAGCCTTAAACAAAAACTACTGCTAACACTATAGACTTTTAAGTTTGTTGGCAATTCCAATAAAGTGCAGACAATAATATACTCACCTACAAGTGGAAGAATAATCTAGCAACTATTGGTTTGCACTCACTTATGGGATAGGGAACATTGATCAATTTGCTGCCATTTTCAGACATAAATGTTTTTCACAATACTAACTCGTTGCAAGGTACTACAGTTAATAACTGAATAGTCGAAATGAGGGTTGCAAATACACTGTGAGGCAAGAGGTGAAAGAACTGTAAGGAAGACATACTTGTAAAAATCTTCATAAAATCTTCCCTCGTGATCCTGCCGAATTGATGCACGATGCGTTTCAGGAAACTCATCTGAAATGGAAGCAAAAGCAAGTATTACTCTATGCTCTTGTACAGAAAAATTCCTTTCTTTTCTAGTAAGGAACAGTTATTTCCATTAAAAAAATCTTTAAGAAAAATCTTATCTCTCCCACAATATTAAATTTGCTTTTAAAATAGTATTACAGGAATTTGCGTATGATGAAGAAAATTTGCCATATACTCTTCCATGCAAGGTTTTCACGACAGTATTTTCATAAGAATGGTCATGTATCCATTGTGTTTGGCACGGAATAGTTTGGACAAGGACTTAATAAATCAAGAGGGAAAACAGCTTTTGAAAGCTGTTGAAGGAATACTTGATTGAGGAGACTACAAAAGAGTAGTTTTCTCTCCAAWTTAAACACTAATGTTTTTCTCTCTTCCCTGCCATTTCTACAGGAGGACAAGAACTTACAGGAACCATAAAAACAGATTCAGGCTTTTGCATCACAGCAACATAAAATTTACAGAAGCTGAACTAACACATTGGTCATGGAGTTGAAACTCCCTCATGACCCATATTCCATTTGTGTTCTACATCTAATGAACTCCAAAGCATAGTATCCCTTACGAGAACAACCCTTCTTCATCTGCAAAAAACATTGCCAGCCCGTGACCAACTTGCAAGAGAACAGAAGACAGGTTAAAAATAGTGTCATGAAAATACAGGATTTACTTACCTATAGATTTTGCTTCATAAAATGTTCTAGAAAATAGAACCACTGTCACTTCATGGCTACAATTCTTCTCCTTTACAGGAAGGATAGAAGAAAAAGAAAAAACAAAATCCTAAGGGTCACACTTGGCAGAAAACTGCATGTGTACACACATGTATATATCTAGAAACACATACAGTAGCACCCTCTCTCCCCCACACCAAGGATCAAAGATAACCAGAAACAAAACTGACTGCTACGTATCTGCATCAGTGCTGCACAGGCTTTTATGAGATAACATAATGCTCTGACCCGAATCCTGTTCTGCAAGGCTATAGAACATTTAACAGGAGCATTCTCTACTAGTTTCTAAAGAGACTCTTCTCTGTAGTTGCCAGGATACAATATTTTTGGATTAAAAAAAAAAAACAAAGGCAGATGTCTCAATTTGTTTGATTACATAAACATACTCTCTTATGACAATATTGATACTTATTTGTTAATGTTGAAAGAGATGGCCCAAACGATTTCAGAGAAATAAAAAGTTAAAACTTCACTGAACATTTACAGTGCCAATGCACACAATGGAATTAACAAGCTCTAAAGACCACACTGGCCATCCCTTCCGAAGGGAAAGCTTCAACAGCCTCGGTCTGAGCGAGCCCCCGGATCTGCTCAGCTCATGTCCAACACGCTATACTAGTACTAAATACAGACAGGTATTTTATAGACACATCATGCAGTGCCCCTAGTAACTGCAGTGGTCAAAATCTCCATGAAAATGAGACAAATCTGATGGGAACACCCCTGCACTCCTTGACATTTGGGACCATTGTGATTTGTACTTTGCATAGATGCTATACATTTAGGATTTCAGGCTCTTGCCATGTCCATCATCCTTCCAATTTAGGTTGCAGATTCCATATCTGCCTTATTTTGGGTATTGCTACAGTTCTCTTATTTAAACCAACGGCAGTCTGGTGGACAGCTCTACAGCTGCAAGGGTGTCAGTCTCCAGTGCCGCCCTCCCTCTCCTCTAACGCGGGACTGCTGACAGAGTTGTACCTGGCTCAGAGCCAGGCGATGCGCTGACACAGGAGACGACACTCGGTTTTTTTAGTCAGAAGACATAGTGAGGCTTCCTGCTTGTTTTTTAAAGCACCCCTCTTTCAAGTGGTTTGCACTTCCAGTGGCCCATATACTACAGCCCAGAACCTCCCATGTTAACAGATAGCAGCATTAACCAGATTACACACAGTACCAGGGAAATATGAGGAATTGAGATGACCTGGAACAAATAAGATCATGTAAATCGTACTTGCACATTATGGCACAACTGTATCATACATTTGATGACATTAGTCCAGTCAGACCCCCTGCACATGAACAAATCAATTGCATGATGCACACACAGTAGAGGCGGCATCAGATAAATTACACGTGCCAAGTAGTTCCAGCACTTTTCTGCAGACCTGCAGTAACCACTCTTCTGATGGTCCTGGAAACCTTAGCACTGACTGACAGAACCTGGGTCTTCCTCAAACCAGCAGATCAAAGGGCTCAGTATTTAAGCTGACACTGACTTGCTCCTTCAAAACAGGATGAGCTCAAGCAGCTAATTACCTTCCATTTTGTGAAGAGGTCAGCAAGGAAACCGTTCACAGCTTTCTCAAAGTACAGGTCCCCTGCAAAGTAAACACATCTCCAAAGCATCAAACAGCAGCAGTTACTTCAGTCATATACTTATGGATCCAGGTAAATTTAACACAGACATTCTAGGATAATAATTTTTATTAGAATCAGAGCAGAATAACCTGCCATGTGCATATCAAATATTAATATTTCTGAAGCAAAGATGATAAAAAAAAGGTGAAAAAGCAAGGCCAAGTTTCAGAGGATGTAAACAAGAAGACTGCTATATTGTCAGAGGGATCTGACCTTTAAATTCATTATTCCAACATGTTGGCAACATGCTGGGAAAGCATCTGTACTATCTTTTAGAGATACTATGCACAACTGATCTCCTGCTCAGTTTTGAATAGTTGCCCAATTACATATGCCTAAACACATGGTCAAAGGAAGTGGTAAGGGGTTTATTAAAGAATTAAGCCAGAAAAAATAGGACAATGACACAGATAAGTCACTCAGATTCTTAACTGCTAACATTTTAACAATTCTAGCTGACTCTACCAGGGCTAACACAGGGGTTTTGGTTCCTGGCTAAACCAAAGTCAAGAGAGATCTAAAACGTCACAAACCTCTTTGCACAGGGCTCCCATACATTTCTAATTTCAGGACTCACCCAGGCTTGCACCTGCCCTAATCACCCAATACAGACATATCCACAGGAAAACCTTTTCCAAGGTTCATGCCCAGTTGGCCCCCCTGAACTAGTCACTGAGATAACAGTACCCAAGCCCTACAGTAAGAGCAGAAAATTATGGAATACGCAGGAGAGGTAAAGGCCTGGCACTGCAAGCAAGATTCCAAGAGGGGACCATAGCGCAGTTCCCAGAGCAATGCTTCAGCCAAAGGCAGGACATTTTCGTTTTCTAGTAGTGACAAAAAAGCTTGCAGCCATCCGCATTCACAATCAGGCAGCAAGTCTGTTACCTACATACCATAGATATCAAAATCCCACATTTCACAGCTCATCTGGATAAAGATATAAACCATGGCTGAAGTGGAGCGGAAGACCACCTAGAGAGCAATGAAAGATCTTTTTAAAAAGAAGGTATATTCACAGAAGGCATCAGAATGATACTAGGTAGGGGAAACTGTTTAGATCCCCAGCAATGGCTTCCCAAACAGTCTCCAGGGATACAGTTTAAGGAACAATGTTTTTGGCAGAACTACCAGATTAAGCAGTCACTGTTCCTGCACCATCAACTCCTAAGCCCTCATTCTCAGCTCTTGAGGCTTCTTGCATTTTGTCAGGATGAAGATTTGGACAAGGAAATGAATCAGGGAGCTGATCAAGCTGAGAAGTAATGCAGTAAAAGGTTTTTCCCCCCAAATAGATCAGTTCTTTGATCTACAGTTCACTACACAGTGGCATTAACACTGCTGCCAGCATACTACAAGGAGCAGGAAAGAGATGGAACAAACCGATTGATCGCTATTGCCACAGAATGCAAAACTGGTGCCAAATGCGGAAGTTAACTAGAGAGCGACTTCTATGACACTCTGCCCACTGCATCACGGGGCACTTCCTCTCTAAAGAGCTTGCATTTCAACTGCCAAAGTAATTCCTAGTGCTGGCAGTGCAGAAAAGAGAAACTGTATTAGTTACTCATTTTCAAGAATTTGTTACCATTCTTTATCTTACAACACAGCCAATCCAAATGATTCACAAAAACCTGCAAACAAGAGGGAATTACAAGAAGCCTGGCAAGGAAAGGAAGGGAAAAACTTCCTTTCCCCCACTAACTCGAAATCTTACCCGCGTGTCCTCACTGATGTAGCCACAAGTGACTTTCTCACTCTTAACCCACAGTTCACCTGCTTGCGCCCTGGAAGAAAAACAGGGCAGAATATTTACCAACCAAACTAAAAATCAGTCTTTGAGCAAATTAGGGATGTGCCAAACTCTGCATTCAAGGATGACTTGAAGACAGTATAAGTGTATTTGAATAAAAAATTATCTTTAATCCAAAAGATGTCAAACAGTTGTTTCCTGCCACATCTGCATGTCTCCTTGACCTTTTGTCATCTCAACAGCAGCTGAAGCAACCCTTTTCTGTACTATTACCTAAGCTTTAGGAGGGCAAAATACTCTAACAGGTGAAAGGCAAATTATTTGGCATTCACAGAGGCAACGAGTGTGGTCGCTTGTCCTATCATTGGTTTCTTCCACTTCAGATCAAGTAAACCTCTTCCTCCACCTCACAGTACAGACAGAAGTCTGTAAAAAGTAAGAGAAAGGAAAAACGTGGAGGATTTTTCAGAGAAAATTCTCACATTGGATACTCCAGACTCATAGATCTGAAGTCATAAGTAACAGAGGAATAGCAGCAGTAGATTGTGTTCCTCACAAGGTGTTCTTTCCCCTGACAGCTGGAAATGCTAAAAATATACAAGTTTAGAGCATTTCTCTTTATAGTCGTCTGTCAAGTCAGAGACTCCTCTGTTCCTCTGGAATTTTCCTATATCAGGGAATAAATCAAAATAATACAGCACTCACCTGATACCTGCAAATTCAACTTTTTGGGTGACATAAGCACATGTGCTGACCTAAGAAAGATGAGTTTCACGTGTTAAAAGAACAGCATGCTCAAAGTAGACTGATGCACAAAAAACACACTCAAACACCAGACTCCTGCCATAAAAACATGATGGCTACTGAGCAGATTTGCAAGTAACTTCTCAACCTACAGAACCTCCAAATGGGACAATGGAAAATAGTTTTGTAATAGATTGGAGCCAGGCTGAACAACAGTAATAAAATGATCATTTGCCTGGTGAACTGGCCATAGATCAACCACAGACTGCATTTCAGAGATGTGGGGGGGGGGAAAAAAAATCTTAATAGCTGCTAAATAAGCGATACTATCACAGAGCAGATGCTTTAGTATACTTGTATTTGAAAAACGTTTGGATTCAATTCTTTCCAAAGATAGTAAATTAGTAAAATTCAGAACACAAGGAAAAACTCTCAACAGCTATTTCAATGTCCAAGGAACTAATGAACATTATTGCCACAGAGTGGGAAATGACAGGACCATCATTCTTTCTGTAACATATTTACATGCATTTCTCCCACTCTGACGTCCCACTAACATAGTAAGCAACTGTGTGCTACTCAAGAGTTGCTGACACTGGTCTCTTCCTCAGTTTTCTGTATTTTGTAAAAAGCTTGTTGTCTTTTACAGTGAGCAAGGGAAAAGGTACATAATCTCCTGCACCCTACACAGTAGGGCAAGCAGAGGACTTACCAAACTTTTCTTCAGTCGCCACATATCCCCACGCCCAATGTACTGATCTTTAAAAGTCAGCTCCACCAAGTCCAAGGTCACCTCCTGGGAAACGGAAGGAAGCTTAGGTTCTACTCGTTGTTTCCTACGCAGCACCCTTCAACCTGTTCTAGTCAGGACCAAATGTTACTTGCTATTCTAAAGCAAGCCAATAATCCTAACAGATGCAAGACAAAAAGGAAATTCCATCAGAAGAACTGCCAATGTTGCACACATACCTAGAACTACTGTGAGCTGCAGAATGTTGCATAATGTGGCCAGAAAAAGCTTCGTGACTATGTGCTATGAGTCCTGGTGCTGATTAGAACCAGAAGTAAAACAAATGACTTCCATTGTTCATGAAATTAAGGAAGCCTAGTTTCCTGCGGATTTTTGTCTTGTACTGAATGCACACTTTGATTGAAGCTCTTCTGAGAGTTGGGACATTTATAAAAGATGTCTCTTATAAAGGTTGTCTGGCATCGAATGATGTAAATTCACACTATGGCTTTTCTTTTGACTGGGCCACTTACACAGTCTCTTGCCTCTGCCTGATTATCCTGAAACTTCAGGAATCTAATTATCTTTGGAGATTTCTACATCTCTGTCAAGCTATGTTGAAGCTAGTCTATAGACTTCAAAAGGAGAGAGGGGGCAATGAGGACAGAAGAAAAAGACACATGACAAACAAATATTGTAACTGCCCAAGCCTCATTTGCTTATGAGAGAAGACTAAAAACCTTTTAATAAAAAAACAAAAGCCTTTATTCCAACACCAGTATAGATGGAAATGCAAAGGGCTCCAAATTAGCTAACTGAAGGGGCAAACAGAAACAAAGTTACAAAGCCACATACCTTTGGGTCAACGACATTCACATGGACATCCTGGTATGGCCGCAGTCGGAATACCTGTGCAACAGTCTGATCCACACTGATAGTTTCTGCCACAGAAGAAAAAAAGGACAACGGAGAAGTGAACATCCCCCCGAAGTTTCCAAGTGGCTTAAAGTACCAAATCATTACAGTGAGATTCTCATGAAACATTTAGGACCTTAGCAAAAGACAAAAGCATCTCTCAGCTATTGCTTAATTAAAGATTTGTTAAAAATCAAAGCAGAGGAGATAAGATTTAGGCTGAATTAATTCCTACAAGAAGAAAAGACATACAGCCAGTCAGAGAGAGCAGAAAAAAAATTTAAGGCTAAAAGCCAATAATTTTGTTTAAACTGTACCCCACATTACCCAGCCAAAAGCTGATTTAAAATTGGTTATTCATTTCCTGATAAAATAATAATCCTTCCATTCCTAAGTAGACAAAGCATTGATTTTCTTATAAGGTTAAAATATATGGCATTACTCAATCACTGCTACAGTCCAATCACATAATCTTTGTCTATGGTATTACCATGCATATTGTAAGTCTAGAGTCTCACCTTTCTGCAAATCTTCCTTAAGTGACTTCACTTGTAGGAGCAGGGGGCTAGGACACAAAAAAGAAAAAAGCAGAAAAGCTGAAACACCAATCTACTCTGACTAAATCACTCTCTCAAAGCAATTTAGTAACACTGAACATGGGATAAACTAAGCATTTGCAATGCCATATTAACAAACATTTACATTAATATTTTCTGAAAACATCGTACATCATCCTCTCTGCCTGTCACCCCTTGTTCTTTATACCTATTATAACCCTAAGGTACCGTTTAGCTAAATGTGATGCTCTAATGGGGAAGATAAGTCACGCAAGAGCTTCTCAGATCATCAAACAGGTACACTCCTACTTTTCAGACATAAGCTGCAAGATAAACAGTTTCATATAAGGAGGTTTACATTTTTGCAGCCAGACCAGGAAATTTTCATTTTGCCTAGGAGATACTACAGAATGGAAGAACAATCATTAGGTAAGAGCAGCTGTATCAAGAAGATAAAGATGTTGTGTATTTCTCCATATTCAGGTGCTACTTACCCTACAGCCAGCAAACTAGCATCAAACACAAAGGATTCCACAAACTTGAAGATAAGACCTCTTGCTACAGTTATCCCCTTTACTTTTCTTCAGGCAGAAAAAACATAGCCTCCTGAAGCAAAGTTATGAAATCAAGCAACCAGTGGTCCCTCAGTCTAGAGGCTACTGCCTACACGTATGTACTGCTCCACATGTGAACACGCTCTTTCAGTTCTCTAACCACACTTGACTGATAACAGCACAAAGAATTCACCTGTATTCATCATTGGGATGTGCAATTTCCACAACATCTCCCAGCTTGATTTGAAGAAATACTTTAGGATTCACCACCAGTTCATCATCTACAAGACAAAACATAAAAGAATAAGGAAACCTGCAATGAACAAATATGTATCGAACACAGAAACGTGTATTTTTGTATGCATAAGCCTGCTCAACATTAGTGTACTAGTCCAGGATTAACACATTAACAATACACTGTATTCACTACATGATAGTGCCCCAATCCAGTCACTTCAGTCTGGCCAATCTTGTGGGCAACAACTTTTCTTTCAAGTCACAGAACATTCACACCAGATTTGTTCAACAAAAGAGCCTGCTTTACTTAGGCAAGCAGAATCTTCTGTTTCCCATTTAATGGGCACTGGCAGGAAGGCAGATAGTATAGAATCTTCTTAGCAGAACTTGATTAACATGCTATGATTTGGAGAATCCGAGAAGTCAACCGAGAAGTAGGAAGCAAACAAATAAATGTTGTTCTTAGTAGACAGAAACACAAAGTCTGACCCTATATGCATCCACATGCAGTGATAACAAGTCATTGACACCTCTGTCACCCTTATTAAGGGTGACTGAAATATAAGGTTAGAAGAAGAAAACAAACAGATGAAAAGTGACAAAACAAAAGCAGAAGAGGCAGAATAAAGTCATTTTATTTTACAGATGCAATTGCATTTGGTTCTGACAAATTAATACAATTTTGTTCTGCTGTATCTTGCTATTGAAAAGAGCTTTCCACACTCTGGCTGGTAATACTGCTCATTACATTAAAGTTCCACCCTGCTTGTTTTGTTAAAAAGATCAATAAAACAGTTAAAATAAGGAAGAGCACGCTGATCTCACTGTTATGAGCCAGAAGATACTGACCACTGCCTCCAAACCCCTTCTTATGTATGACGAGCTTGTACACCTTGTTGGTTCTCATCTTGAATTCTAGGTCTTCTCTGGGAAGAGAAGGTCCCCCACCACCATGGGGGGCTCTGTCAGCATCAAGGTGCTTCCCGGTTCAGCTGCTTTGAGCAAAAACAGTAGATGACATCTTGCATATCTAATATGGAAATGAAAAAAAAACAAAACAGACCTCCTGTTATTACAAGACTATTCTTTATACTCTGTGGACATGTCTGCTATTATGAAAGAACAACATTTCCATGAAGAATCCTTTTAGAGAGAGTCAGGAGACTACATCCTCGATCGCGTGGACAACGGATGTTCTATCAGCACGACTGCCAAGGGGACTCACTTAGCCAAGAATACCACATCTGAAAGGCTGGCATGTCACAAAATTCAATAAACTTCAGAGTAAAAGTTTAGTAAAGACTCCTCTTCTACCAGCACTCCCATCAGAGAGCTAGTATCACTCTCTAGAAGTGCATCTTTTACATTTCAAGGATGAATTTCTGGATCTAATATTTTAATGACATAAGATCAATACTCAAAGGCCCACAGCTAAAAGTTCTTCCGTTTTTGTCACTGCACTCCACAGCGACTACTACAATTGAATTCCACCTCTCACACCAAAAGACACTTGGAATCCACATCTGGATGATGATTTTGCACCAAAGCAGCAAAGATACAGCCAGCAGAGGGCAGCTGTATAAACATACAAGGCCAGGCACGTCAGTTTTACACACTGGGTTGTACTGAATACTTTTTTTTAAACATATCATTCACATTTTTCTTCCTGCTTTTATTGAAAACAGAGAGAGTATATTTCTATGGAGGAACTTTACTTTTTCCATTTACTCTTTTTGGAAGTTTACTTAAACTGAAAATTATCAGTATGGACAAAGTTTCTCTTCATAACACTTATAGCCACATCATTAAATTAAAATACAAGCTCTTCTAGTTAAAACACGTGTTTGGGATAACCGTACCCATATACCAAATGAAAGCATGCGTCAGAGGAACTCTAAAGGTTTTAAACACGTTAAGCATCGAGCTTGCAGATCCACTTTTGCGAAGTACTGCGCTAAAAAGACACGGTGGGGAAAAACATACACTTAAGGCTTGTTAAAATAACTTTATAAAACCTTCAAATCCGGAATTGACGCGGGTTTCAAATAAATACTCATCCGCCACGCGCATCTGTTCACACCGAGCCCGCCCCACGGGAGCGGAGCGAGCGGCCCGCTGCCCCCGGCGGGCGAAACGCAGCAGCAAACACGACCGCGGCCTCGAAAGCCAGTTCAGTCCTCCGGGGCCGGTTACCCAGAGCGAGCGGCGCGGCCCGCCGCAGCCCCGGGGCGGCAACCCCCCCTCAGGGCCCTGACCTCCCGCTCCCGGTGCCGCTCCCGCGT
>NW_020450530.1:1251338-1290232 GCF_003343035.1 Apteryx rowi
CGCCTGAGCGGCCCGCGTGTCTACACCGCCTCTTAGCCGAGTAACTGGCGCTTCTGTAGGAACCGGCTTAGCCATCGCGCGTTCGCCTCCAGAAGCGATCTGTAAACTTGGGAAGCGCTGCTATTGCAGCGTGTTCACCCGCCTTAGGAAGCTGTTAGCCGTGGTCGCGGCGTCTGGGCCAGGCCGGAGCCTGAACCCGTCTCCGCGCTGTGGTGGTCGCGGTGGTCCGTACGGTCGCTGTCCTAGGAGGGTGCTACCTACCAAGGAGCTTGCCGAGGCGGAGGGTGATGGCAATGTTGTGCGGAAAATCAGTAATAATGTGATTTCATCCTTCACGGCAGGCATCTATTGTTTACGTGAGCCAAACTACAAGGCACAGTGTATGATGATTTGTCTTATAAGGCATTTTCTTATAGTTAGGAAAAGTAGGAAGAAAAGCTGCTCAAACATCAGAAGCTTAAGAAAATCACAGGACAATAAAAGATGCTGTCACTAAGGAACAGGCTGTCTAATGTAAGCCCTAGAGATTCCCTCTGTAGCCTGTTTTCAAGTTCTCCAGAAGATAACGGTGTATCTGGGAGACATTTGAATGTGAAAATAAGATCTAGGAGTATGTTTGCCCACACTCTCTTCTCTTGTTCTTGAAGTATTTGCTTAAATACTCAAGTGCTTTTCAGCGCCTCTTAAAAACTTATTTGAAAATACCCTTCTTGAACACACATGTTTGCATCTGGAAGAATGAAGCTTTTCTTTTAATGTAGAGATTACTCCCATGTATGCTGATTTAACATTGCGTTTATTTTTAGGGTAAACTGAAAAGCTTCGGATAACAGGTCTTCAACTGCCCTGATGCTATCATCTGGGGTGGAATCCCTCCTTGGTTCTTCCATGTCTGCTGTAGTAGAGGAATTGTACACTGGACTGCCAGTCAGCATCTCCACTGAACTTATGGCTGTATCGGAGCCTAATGTTGGATTAGATGCAAAGTCTGAGGTACCAACAGCTGTGCTAGCACACAGGGACAGTTTGCCATCTGAGCATCATAGGACTGCTGGAGTAGAAAACTTGTCTCAGAAAACAGAGAACTTGGGTGATATGCCCAAGGTGATTTCTCATGGGCTAGCAGAATCCCTTACTGAAGAATTACTAAAGTCGGGAGACCTTGAAGAGGATGAAGAAACCAAAAAAAGAAACTCTAGGAAACTAGACTCTTCTACTGGTGGATACCAGAAAGAAGATAAAGAGGGCCAAGATACTGAGGAGTATCTTGCTGAATGCTGTGCTTTAACTCCTGAGGAAAGTTGGTGGTCAAAACAAGTAAGAGAATAGAAAAATTGATCCCTGCATGATATTTTGAACTTAGGGTTACAGTGACTAGGGAGAGGATTTTGTCCATGTGGTTTCCTGTTTCTTATGTGTTTCTTCTGGAATATGTGTCATTCTTTTGATTTTCATGGGTTCGGTGAAAGCTATCACTTCCACTTATCACTGAGTAGACCAACAGTATTTTAAAATATCAAGCTTTTCCTTTCACTTTCATAAATACCATTGGAATAGTATCAGGCAGGTATGTAACAATATGAAGGAGAACTGAGGCAGGTGACCAAAAAGGAGGAGAAAACTAAAAAACCTTGCCTTGCCCAGTATCCATGTCCTATGGGTACAGCATATTCCACAGATATCATCCCCATTTAAGGCACTATAAATAATAGTTATTTTAATCTGGTAGTAGTATTACAGTGCTACAAGGGCTCCAATTTAGGGTTTCAGGGTTTCTTTTTATCTAAAAACAGATTCTTCTTCATTTTTAGAATTTTCATTTATAATTAGATCAGTGTTGGTTTTCTTTTTCAAAATAATAAGGCTCACATGGTCATTTTCTTTTTCCCCTCTAGCAAACACTGATGATAAAAAAAAAAAAAAAAAAGTTATTTCTAGGCAAAGACTTGTTGAATATGAGGAAAGGTAAATTGGATGTATTAATAGTATACTAATATTATATTGGAAAAATATGCCAAAGAATACTCTATTAAAAACTGAAAAGTCCCCAAACTTTCTATTAAAAATTGCACTTTTTAGAGAAACAAAAAATTTTGAAAAACTAAGAAATAAGTAAGTGCAGGGGAAACTTGGTTGAAGGTCAAATTTATAGGGTAAACAGTTGTTTTGCATTTTGTACAGCAGGTGGCATTTCTTTATACTTTTTAGGTAAAACACAAATTTCTCTTGGCTCCCTTAATGTTGTTGTTTTGATTACTGATATTAGAAAATATTTTACCTCTGAGTGCCTCAAGGTTTCAGAAATGTATGCATGATTATTTTGCAGGGAAAGCAGTATACAAACTTTTAGTGACTCTTCCATCAGTTCTGTTTAGTTTGTAAAGATTTGTCACAAACAGGAGATGGGAGAGAAAAAAGTATTGTGATATATCAGCTAGGTAATATCTGGATAAGAGGCATATTTTACGTTTATTACTGGATGTAAGAGATAGAACAGTTTGCAGTTGTAACTCTGGAATTTGATACCTGTTCAATTTACTTGTAAATCGGTGAGAACAGAATTCATTAAATTTTCCACAGTTGTTCAATATTCCAGGATGAGCATTCACATATTTCAAATGTGCAGGAAGTTTGGAGTTTTTTTGCTAAGTAGGCCTAGGTCATCTGATCCTGGTTCTTATACAAACCAAGGGAAAGATGGTAAAAGGCAAGCTCTAATAAAAATCTTGAGGAATATGCTTTTTATCAGAGGTTTTAACTTCTGATAAGATCCCTTATTCCAACTTTGTCACCACCCCTTCCTCAACTCTTTTGTTTGACTGAATGACCTAGACTTCCAACTCAAATGTCACAATCAGTCTGGGTTAACCATTCTGTGAGCACTGGATGTTTAACAACTGTTAAAAACTTTTAAATACACATATGAAGAATAAGTGTCTAGGCCATTCTGTAACCCTTCCTTTCCAAATGAGCAACAAGTCTTTGCGATGAATGAGTTTGAAAATACTCTGTCTGGGAGGTGATTTTTCAGCCTCATCCCTGATCCCTTTGTCCATGTAAGAGGAGAAATCAGTTGTTAGGTGAAAATTCAAAGTTGTATTTAAGGAGAATACATTGATAACATACCTTTTCTTGAACTTGTCTTCTAATTCATCTTCAACACTTCTAGAAATATAATAAAAATTCAGGTATCATTAATGTAGTCCAACTAATCAGAAAATTTAGAAGTTATATTAATATCAGTGTAAACTCAAACTGCAGAATGAGAAATGCAGTAGGTAGGTAGGGTTTTTTGCGTTTTTATTTCCTCTGCATGAGAGGTTTAACTGAGGAGACATACAGGATTTGGGAGGTGAGGTAGACTTGGAGGCTGGATTACTTTTCTGTTTCAAATTTGGGACACTTTCTGTTTAATCCACTAAAATCTTAGCTGCTTGCAAGACGAGACTTCACTGGCACTAAATACAAATCTTTTCTGGATGCATCCCTCTCTCGTGGTGAGATGCTAGTGATAGATAGGATCAGAAAGAAGAGAATGCCCTGTTTGAACTGCTTGCAAGACAAGGCTGCCTGTATTATCAATCTTAAAAGCAGGCTTACGTACACAAATCAGTTTTTTCCTCCTCCCTCCAAGGGCTGGTATGTTCTGAGGTTTCTCGGTGGGCGTTCTGTTCAGAACTAACCTATCTGAGCAGGTACAGTTCCTGAAATGTGCAAAAAGTTTCAGAGAATTGATCAGTCTTCAATGGTATTTCTGTCTTGTTTCAGGAGGAGCTTCACTTAAATCAGCATGGGGTGAAGTCTTCAAGCATCTGTTGCACTGAAATAGCAGGATCTCTGAAGAACAAAGGTGCGTATTTTAATTGTATATCTGTATCTACTCCCTGCTTCTCTCCCAGATCCCCTTTTATTGGTAAAAACTAATGAGTGATTGTAGGATAGCTCATTTACTTTGTTTTACAGTAGAAACAATTGTCCTGCGTAGTTAGAAATACATGAAAAGTTAATTTTCTGCTTTTTTGCGACAGCATGTGTACTTTCCTGAAGACCTTTTATGTACAAGATGTGTTTTAGTTATTTCACTGGAAAACTTGTTTATCCCAGGGCAGAAGCTCTTATTAATAGCAGATGTTTTGTGTTTCCTCATCTTTCAAAATTGGATTATATGAGAGCATTAATCATAAAGAAAGCTAGCAAAACTTTTCTATACACGATATTCTATATAGTGCTAAAAGGAATGTAATAAGTTGAATGTGTTCCAAACTTAGTGTATGGTACTGACTTTCTTTACTTTTCATGTGCAGAAGAAAACCAAGCAAATGTCCAGGTGACAGCTGAAACTCTGCCAAAGCCTGCTGAAGAAGCACAAGGTATGAAGGCTGATGGGACTAGGATATTTAGTAAAGCAGGATACAGGAATGACAGAGTGAGTAAAGATCTTCCACCTGAGAGCAATGAATGCCCAGATGTAGGCACAGTCATGGCCAGTGATGAGGTTTTAGAAACCAGCATGTTAGTTTTTTCAGAGCCTTTAACAGTCAGGAACGTTGAATCAACCACTGAACATTCGCAAGAAATAAATGAATATAATGGGTTAAAAGCCCATACTGTCATGCCATTGACAACAGGGGGTAACGTTGCATCTATTTTGGAAACTAGAAAAGAAAAGCTACCCAGGCAAAATCCTGTTAATGAATTCAATACATCACTTGCTATTTGCCAGACCTATCAGCAGGATGAAGAAAACAGTGCTCATGACTTCAGTACTGTTCCTGTACCTAATAATGAACCTGACAGGTCATCAATACAGAGTTCTAGAACACTCTCCAGAGAAACTTCTGAAGTTTCATGTTCTGTTCTGAAAGACACCTGTTACCTGCACTTCAGAAATATGCCGCTAGAAAGCAGCGGTACTGCAGTCTGTGGAATTAACAGTGAAAGCCAGGAGGAGTATCTTCCTGAAAACATGGAAAGTCAAAGTCGTCATGATCATGGAACTGGGTTTCTAGAGAACCAGACCTCCAAATCCATACCAGTAGAACAGCTCTCAGTAGTAGGGAATGAAGAATTATCTAGGGATAAAACCAATCATAGAGAAGTAAGTGATAATATAGATAATTCATACAGCTATGAATCTGAAGAAGCTGCTGAAATCCAGAGAAAAATTGCTATGGGAGATAACATTAAAGATAGTAGCTGGCCTGAAGCTCAAGCAGATGTTAATTCTGAGTGTCGTAATTCTTCAGTTTTTAGTTCTGTTGCTTCATCTCCTGAGGATTTCTCAAAAGAAAAATTAAAAATCGTCCCATCAGAAGCTGGTAAGTGGAAAAAGGACCAGTGGCAATTAGCTGTCAGTGATCTGCACAAGGATGATACAGCAGAAAATAGTCTATTGATGGAAACAAACAACATTGTTCCTTCTGAAACTGAGCAGACATGCGTATGCTTTTATAATACCTACAATAAAAACACTACTTCTCCCAGTAGCCATGGCTGTCTGGAACTCAGTACCAAATTAGAGAAAGGTTCACCTGTGCTACAACTGCTTGAAAAGGCTTCTGAGAGTAATACAACATCAGAAGAATTGGCTGGCAATTTAGCTGAAGCTACAGAAGCCAATAGTAATGACAGTTTATCCATTGGCAAAGAAACTAATTTGGTTTATACCCTAAATATAACTTTACCTCCTGTTGCACAAAAATCAAGAGTACATCATGATAATGAACTTGCTCCTTGTACTGCTAATGAAGTTTCAAGCAGAGACAAGGCTCAAGGCTCTTTTCTATCTGGAAAAGAACCAATTGGTGCTTCTGGAGCAATGGAGGAACAAGTCACTGAATCTGTGCTTCCGAAAGACAAATTCAAGCCTTCAGTAAATCTTAAGACTATCAATACCCCTAATATGACAAGCAAAGTTTCCCAAAAGAACATGATGTCTTTACTGGAGAATATAGACAGTGTGGTCACTGATTCAGAAAATGAACAGAGTGACACATGGAATTGTAACCATCAGAGTATAAAAGACCAGTGTACAGCTGCCAGTGCTTCCTGTATTTTATCAGAGAGTACGCATGTAGATGATGACCTCCCAAACAGTCATTTGTTTAAGAGTGAGGTTGAAATGAAGATTGGAGAAAGTAACAGTTTGGAAGCAGAAGATTCAGCTGGATATAATAGTAAACAGGCGATCATTTCTGAAAAACACTTCCCTTCAGCAGGTAGATCTCTTCCTTGTGAAGATGACTGGGGTAATGGAAGTGTAGCTCTGCATGTAATAAATCATACTTCCATAGCAAAAAACATGTTTTGCTCAGCTTCTACTGCAGAGACAACCACTACTACCTTGTTAAGAGATGAGATATCAAATAAAAATAGGGAGGTTGAAAGTCTGAAACAGTTTGATATTGATAAAGATGGCAATGAAATTATTTGTGACAGAGATGAGGCACTTAGCGTGTGTGCTCTCCAGATAGATAAATTTGGTAAAATAAGAACTGTGGAGTCTCCATATGCTCCTGAAAGCAATCAGAGAAATGAGTCTAGTGAACAGCTGTTAGTCAGATATTTGATCAAAAAACGATGCGTTCATAATTTCGGATTTTGCAACTCTCCATCAGGCTTGAAGAAGAGAGAACTAGGCACGTATGAGGAGAAAGACATGTCATCACTCACAGCTAATCTCTCTGAGTACAGTGCTTCAGTCTGTGATTCAAGTCAGTTATTTGACAACTTGAATATCCAAAGACTACATGCTAGTCAACCGGCAAAGACCATTTGTCCAATTGAAAATCAGTTTCTTGCATGTCAAAGTGAGTTAGTTGGACCAGTTCCAGGCAGCAAGCAAAATGAAGCTGAGCTGGCAGATGAAATTTTTGAAACTCAACATTTAGAAAGCTTACACAAACAATCAAACACTGGTTTACAAACTGTGGTTACTTCTATAGAAGAAACTAAAATATCAATTGGCTCTAGTCAAGGTGAAGAGATACTGATAAAAAAAGGTGACAACCTGGCTCCATTAGTTCTTAAATGTGTAAGAGAAGATAGTTTTCAAGGAATCATAAAAGATAAAGAATCAAAATCCACTGTGTTAAATCGCCTGGAAAATGCAGACCTTTCAGGATACACACACTTCGTCAACGATCTAACTGAGATCGAGACTCATGTGGATTCGGAAACACGGACAGCTATGAACTTGGGAGTGTCTCTGCCTCAGAAGGAAAAGTTGTGTATGTTGTCTGAGAATACACAAATAGATGAACGTGATTCATCTTCAGCATACGTTTTTAGCAAAGATTCTTCAGGGACAAAACCTCTTTCTATAACAATGTCTGTTAAGAGAAAAGCCAGCATATGCATATATGAGAGTCCATCTTCAGAGAATGGAAAAGCAACTAGCTTTCTGAAAGATGCAAAGAGTTCCAGAGTTTGTGCATACAGCAAAGGGCCTACAGATGAGGGGGATAGTGAACTAACTCTAAAAGACATGGATGTAACTCTACCAGAAAATACTGACTGTAGAGAGAAGTTTAAGAATGCATGTGTAGAAGACAAGATGGAAAGAGAAGTAGCCCCTGGAAAAAGGTTGCCAATATATTCTACTCTTGATGGAGGAAATTCTCTACAGTTCTTGTTAGAAGATTCAAAACAGTCTGGTAGCAAAATAGTCCCTCTCAGTGCCGAGAATTATGAAAAGGTTTTAGAAGAAATGCCAAGATCTAACTTAAAAAATCCTTCAAAAAAAAGAAAAAATGCTACAAAGCCCACAAACTCAGCAGATATCAATCTGCTTTCAGAAACTATACATGATTGTCAAGCTGAAGATTTATCTGACGCAAAAACTTCATCAGAAATCCAGTATAATACAATACCCACATTTTATCCATATACGAGTATACAGTCAAACAGTTGCAAAGAATCATCCCCCAGTTGTGTAGTTTGCAGGGAAGTTTGTGTGCCTTACAACTTAAATGCACAGAGCAAAGATAATATAAAGGAGATTGGAGAAGGCCAAGACACTACACCAACTCATTCAATTTGCAAAGAAAATGAAGCTTTAGGTTCAGAGAAACTTGATCAAATAAAGAAATGTCAGGCACTTAAACGAAAGAAAATGTATGAGGAGATGGAAGCACATCTGTCAGACAAGGCACAACAAGAACAGAAGTCAAATTACCAAGCAAAAGCAAATATCACACTGCAACCAAGCATGTTGTACAATTTGAAACTTTTATGCAGCTCTTCAAATGAGTTGGTGACTTCAAGAAATACAAAGTTTGAAGGTCCTTCAAAGCAGATTTTTGCTGTTATAAGCAGTGAAAATAAACTATGTAGCACTTTACAAGATGTCAAAAGGCCAAAGATTACCACAGATGATATTAGTTCACAATTTTTGAAGACTCAGGATTCAGAAACAGAAAACCTGAGCCTTAATTTAGAGTCCTGCATTAAATTGTCAGAGGATGGTACTCCTTTAATTTGTGCTTACCGTCGACAACCACAAACTGCATGTGATGAAATCCATGGTGCCTTCAGAACTAAAAATAAACTAAGAGGACTTCCTCCATTAAAAAAACAGCCTGGAAGGGCATGCAAAAAAGCTCCCACATCAGATCAACCAAAAAGTGTAAGAAAAAGCAACAAAATTAGAAGTTCAACTTCGAAGACTCCCTCAGAAACATTCTATAAGCAGGAAAACATGCTCCTCAATTCTTTGTACTTTGCATGTAAACCACCAGTAATGGAAACGGAAATAGCCATGAGATTAGTGCATATGCCAAGGCAGAGGGCCAAGAGGTGCAGTTTGTTGAACAGCTTGAAATTTAGAAAATGTACCAAAGAACCAGCACTGTTAAGCAAGCTGTCTGCAACGGCCAATAAACTACTGGCACCTGCCAAAAGCATCCATAACTTAAAGTCTCTGCCATATTCTTCTGAAATTCTTCCAGTGGCTGAGAGGTACAGCCAACGTAGAGCTAAAAATCTATTGGAAGCTTTTTCCTGCATTAACAGAAACTTACACTCACACTGGGCTGACAGCTGGTGCACCAAGATGTTCAGCTTTCAGTCTCTGGCACTTTATCCCGTAGAATCTACCAAAATACCTTTTTTAGACTTGAGCCACAAGTCTCCATCCTCACGCTTGGATATCCCGGTTTTCCCAATTTCTTTTCAAATAAAATTGGGCTCCAGTTCTATGACAGACCTCACAGGGATTACATCCCAGTGCTCTGTACATCACAGACGGGTTTTAGGAGAAATGCCAGAACTGCCTTCAGAGTGGACCTTCTCTTTTCTCCTGTCTCAGAGCTGTTCAGGTACAACAGCTTCCAAGGAAGATTCCAGTCTAGATAATGAGCTGCATTCTTCTCGCTCTTTAACAACTCCGGTGGCTGCTGCCCTTCATCCTGACCATGGAAGAAATGCCATAGCTGAAAGAAGAGAAAGTTACTCTATGCTTGGCCTTCACACAGTGTTAGCACTTTCTTCCCCTGGATGTTACAGGATTTGGACAAGAAGAAGAAACTTAACCAGTCGTGTTCCTACCATCCAGAGACTATTTATGTCACAATTCACACAGGGTTTGAAAGGGGTAAGGTATGCAACTTCCGTATCAGATGACCTCTTCTCTTCATTGCCGTACTCATTGGGCAGGGCACTATCCATATGGAGTCAGCATGGTCCTTCTGCCTGTCCCTCCGAAATCACTCCTCTCCATTCCAATCACTGCAAGTGGCAGCCAAGTGTGGGCATCGAGAACAGGTAAAACCCATCAACTTCTTTCTGAGAATAAATATATATATAAAAATAGGATACATACTTGCTCCTTTTGGGGAGGGAGAGGGTAATTGGAGCTTGCACTGGAGGGTCAGTTTTCCCTGTTCCAAATCTGCACAATCTGCTCCAAAAATGGCTCACCATGGAAGATTCTTCCCTACGGAACAGTTTCTTAGCTGAATTTAAATAGATTTGCATTGGCTTCTTTAATACTATCCTCTTTTGGCAGAATTGCTAACTCTATTTTCTTCTCCCTTGCAAAATATACACACCATGCATCAGACTATATAATGCAGAAAGGTGAGCTACTTCTTTAGGTCTATTCAGAGTGACTGCAGAACAACTGGATTTCTGAGGTAGGAAAGTTTTTTTCAGAGGTCTGAGCCACAAGTGCCACTTGAACTACTGTAAAATGCTCAATATCAAATTAGGAAGAATCCTAATTGTGGGGGGCATCATTAAATTTTGAATTGTGTTCTCTGACTGTTCTGTGCTAATTGTAACCTCTTTATATGTGCTTTGCCATTTGATGGCATTTGCCAGATGAATTGTTGGCACAAGAAAATGTAGCTCCATTTCAGGCTGGTAATGAATTTTGGTGTGTCTCTCATTCTCAATACCAGTAGGAAGAGGAGTGAAGCTACTTTGCATATTTAAGTTATCTTTGCTATCTGCATTTGAGAGGAAGATCTTTTTGCAAAGAAACAGAATGAGAGAAGAGGTTCGTAGCTCTGTTAGAGCTCTTCTCTGTTAGAGAATTTTTGCGTGCCCTGAGCAAAGATTTTGCCCCCTATGCCTCAGTTCTTCTACCTGTGACATGGGGCAGTTCAGTGCCCAACTTTGCAGTCTTGAGATTCCTGAACAGAGTATAAGCTCATGAGCACCGCAGAAAAGTCCATTTGATTAACTCTTTTATTCAATATTGTGATCTCTAGAGGATTGCTGAATTGGCTTATCTATGTCCCAGTTTGACATATGTATAAGCAGAAAACTTGCCAGATAACTAACGTCATGTTTTGCTTTGTGGAAATGGAGAATTTAGCTAACAGCTTAAGTAATTAGCCTGCTAATTTAAATTCTTTTGTCTACTGAAGGTTTGAGTGAGCTTATGAAAGAACTACTCCATTCTGGAAGTTCTTTGCACTAAAAGAATGAAGCTGAATAATGGTCCATAGAGACAACTTTGCAGTATATTCTATTGGACTTGCATTCTTTTCTGCTCTCTGTGAGACAATATTTCAAGCTAAGCTTTGTGGTGTACAGATTAGTACTCTGGAAGTAATCATACTAGTAGACTACAGCTTGAGCACTAAGTTTAAAATAAGATACTGTTGCCGTTCTTTAAAAACAAAACAAAACCCCTACCTTTTAAAACTTACTTCTATGTATGTAGGTAAATACATTATTTTGAATTGTTGAGATGTGTTATCCTTGGACTGGAGCAGTCTTATGCTGGTATTTCCTCCCAAACTTAAGTCTAGAGACTGCTATGCAGCTTGTCACAGCATATCCAGTTAGCTCAAGTATAAGAGGATTTAATCCCTTGACGTAAAGGGTAATTTGAAAACTAAATGTTTTCCTGTGAATGATCTTTTTCCCAGAGGAAGAGAAGCCAAGTCAAGCCTCATCACTTCTAGTGAAAAATACCCAAAGTTAAAATAGCCTAAAACTCAGGTTGCTTGAAATACCTTTTCAAATATATATATGTATATGTGTGTATATATATATTTATCTATATAGTTGATGTAGACTTATTCTGAGTGGGGCAGAAGAATTTTCTATGAAGTGAAGCTATTGCAGCATGTAGTGACAGTTGAAGAGAATACTGTTGGCAGAAGTTTAAAGCAGAGCAGCAAGTAAATTCTATTCCTAAAATAATCAAGCAAAAAGTAATACTGAAGGATTCAGTTATAAAAAAAATAAACAAAAAAATGAATCTTTTAAATATTTATCACCATTGTGGATTCCATTCTGTTGAAGCTTCATAGTCTCTTCTCATCAACTAATAATTCTGCTTTTTCTAAAGGTATAGTCCTTTACTAGGAACGGCAACAAAAGGATAATTTAGTAAATCTCTTTTAAATTTATGTGTACTCAAAAAGAAAATCCTTTTATGAAAGAAACGTTTGATGTAGAAATATAAGAATATAACAAATATGTTTGGTGTAGTACATAAGCATCTTCTATTCCCATTATGATAAAAATCTTTGCCTGTTTTAAGATGGTTGAAAATCAGAAACAATTTTCTGTATCTCTTTCAGAAGACTGCCACTATTAAAAAGTTGCTTGTCTCCAGGATATTTTCTTCTGGAAGACAGCTTGTCCTCTTTAAATGACTTCATTCACCACTAGTGTTTGAAATAAATAGGAAAACAAGAAACTGGAGCAGTTCTTCTGCCTAAAAATCTTGTGCTGTTGCTTCCACTGCCAGTAATGAGGCTTCTTTAAGTGAAATCTGTTTTTCTAATTAATGCTTTTTTTAATTCAAATTTCTAAAGTGGTTTTGTTTTCTCCTCCTGTAATTTCTTCTTACTGCATAAAGCAGAAAGCTCTGCCTCTAGCAAAGAGGACTCTGATGCACTATTGATGCAAATTCCAGTATTTTGGGGCTAGTGACTGGAACACTGAGAGAAAAGAAACATTATAATTCTGATGCTAAAAGACAAACACAAGAAATTGATCTTTCTGACCTCCTTATATACCATCTTAACTGTGCTGTCAGCATGATTAGTTTTCATTTATTTTGTAGCATTCCAATCTGGCTGTAACTTCTTTGCTTTAGAAGACTGAAGTGCATGTACCTGTTTAGGAGAGCAGCGAGTACAAGATTTGCTGTTCAGTAAACTAAAACCTGTCCCAACTGACTAATTTTTCTTGCTGTTAATAGCATGGGTAAAAAAATAAAGCTTAAGCTTAAAGGACCCAGAACTGCCATGCTGTATTTTATTCCACAGAATTACAGTAATTACCAGCCATTATGGAAAGGCCTTTGGTTATTCCCATCAATTAAGAGTATTCCAATAAAATTATGGGAATTAGAAGTGATCCTGAGTTAATCCTGTGGAAATCTTCCTCATGCTTGTTACTTTTGCCATCACAGTCTTTTCTGTTTAGTAGCCAGATCCTTCAAGGTTTTTGGTTACTTTAAAATTTAATTTAAAAAATGGGGTTTTTGAATAAAGAATCTAGGCTTTCATAGAAATAATTCCAATTTTCAGACTAATAGTCTCTCCCTCTCTTTCTGTATTCTTACTTTCTTTTCTTATTACTACCATTTTAAAGTGAAAGTAGGAGTATTTCCTTAACAAGCTGTCAGTGAAATTTAGTTATTAGTGGACTAAATGGCAGATGTGGCTTGATCTTATATGGTTTTAGTCTTTCTTCTCCTTCCCATTCCTGATATTAGCATCTTTTTGTCTTAGGATATAGTTTATACTAAGAAATGTTTCCGTTTTTTAAGGTGTAGATCTAACTTCTGTCTTTCTTTTTTGTTTTTTGGGTTTTTTTCATTCTCCTTTTAAACCAGCTATGCCATGTTACCACACTTACCTGTTCAGAGTACAGAAGCTCTGCAGACAGCAGGTCATGAGATACGGTGAGTCTCTTGGCCTTTGATATTTATTCTGAGTAGCGGGATCATAAGTTTTCTCAGAAAGAGATGTTGTCTGTGTCACTCTGGCTCTCAGGTTTTGGCAGCTCACTTCAAGAGTAGCTTTGTGATAAAGTTTTGGTGAATTAAACTGAGTGGATAACAGAAGGGAGAAGTGTGCATTCACAGAAAACACCACACAGATCACTGCACAGAACAGTTCTGTTACTTTTCAACCATGTTGTGCCACTTATTATGAAATGAATATCTGTGAAACTGTAGAATTTTATTTCTGGATATATGTTCTTTCTGTTTGAGTAGCTGGACATTAAGCACTAATACTTTCTTCTGTTCTTTTTCAGTGTTGGGATGGCAGATATAAAAGCTATCTTTAAAATTTATCTGTGAACAGAAAGTACTAAATTAACAGCTGTGTCAAAGAAATTTGCTGATAGAAAAGGAGGACTAACCGCTTTCTGTCAGTAGTTACCATATAGAGCTGTAAACCCTTTAACTATACGGAAAAGAAAAAAGTGGTTTTAAAATTAGAAGTTCAGATATACTGGCAATTTAGTTTGTATCAGTATCAGTGAGGGTTGGAGCAGTTCTAGGCTGTATGCAGGTATTGGAGAAAGTGTTCATTTAGGCAGTTTCTATGAACTGCATTGTTTTTGTGCCCATACTGCAATTTAGGAACACTACCTGAGAGCATGAAATGCTGCTGCAGCATAAATCAGGTATTATTCTATGTTTTTTCCCTTTTCCCTCTGTTACAGTTTGGAACCTTCATTCCCTCTTCCGTTACCAAAGTCTTGCTCGCTTCCAGAATCATCATCATCTCCACTCAGGCTTTCAGCCCCAGAGCTCCAGGTCCCTGCCTTTGATGAAGCTGATGCTTCTGTTCCAGCCTGTCTTAGATCCCAAGATGACACAGAACTGAAAAAAGTGAGTTCATAGGTTTTTTTGTCTAACGTAGTGGAAACAGGCAGTCAGACTACCTGTCCAGGAGGATTATTGTATTATGAACAATAGCTGTTACTGCTTTTAGATATTCTCGGACTCTTGTTCCATAAGATGACAGGACCTGAAGTTGCTGCTCAGGCAATGTATCCAGTTAATGTTAAAGACCAGGAGAGAGAACAGGCTCCTAGTCCTAGTCTGTGTTTCTTTCTTTTGTTGAAGCAGAAAGAGAAGGTGGCAAAACAGAGGAATAGGGAAAGTTTCTCCTATAGAATAATGTATACTCTAAATAAAAGGGAATTCTACTGACTAGCAGAGTAAATACTTCCTTCATTTAAGTGACTTTTTTTTTTTTTTTTTTTTTTTTTTTTTAAAGACTGAGGCAGAGAAGAGGCCAAAGAAAGTCTCCCAGATCCGAATCAGGAAAACTGTTCCTAAGCCAGACCCTAACCTTACTCCTATGGGACTACCCAGACCAAAAAGGTGAGCAGTATCTTTTAAATGGACTGATAGTGGCTTCTGCTGTTTGTGTCCAGTGTACTAATGTCATCGTTCCACTATTTTGTACACTCCCAGTTGAGCAATGCCTCATGCTTGCTTCCTTTAAAAGGAAAGATTGAGACCTAGCTGTTACAACTGTATAAAAGACTGGAGAAAGACATAGGTCTTTGGACATAATTTTTTCAAATGAGAAAGGATAAGTAAAGGACTATTGGATTTGAACTACTGACTAGTTTTTACACAAAACATGAAACACTAAGCTGCAATGGAATGATTTTCTAAAGAAGCAGAAAGATTGAGCAATTCTTGTTTAGTTCAAATAGATAAACGTACATTGAAATTTTAGTCTTCCTACACTGCACAGAGAGATGAAGTGACCTGTCAGGAAGTTCTACTGATACAAATGATGTTGGAGTTCTTCACAGTCCCTAATTGCTTATGGAATATGATCTTACAAAAACATTGGTTCAATATAAATGTGGGTAGTCACAGTGCTAGATTTTTATTTTCAGTGCAGTCAGTCATCCGGTATTTTGTTCAGTTCTTGAACGGAAGTGCCAGCTTTGACAGAGCAAAGCGTTTCTTCAGAGATCAGCTTGATAATTTTTAAGTGTCAATAACTAACATTTAAAATCAGTCTCAAGAAATAAATGTTAATTTTGAGCATCATTATTTAAAACCTCATAGAATGCTAGAAGGAGCATTGATCTCTGCAGAAATGGCAAGTCTTGACTCAGACCTTTTCAAACACTCTTTAAATGGTACTTATTACCTAATCTTTCATTCCTCTCTAGCCCCAATTAGAGTCTAAATCTGTCTTTTAAATTAAAGCTTAATTACTTAGTGTTTAAGGACAGACAGCAAACTGTATTTGTACCTGGTAAATCTGCTTGTTGTGAAGGGAGATGATTTTGAAATTCTTCTTTCTTGACTGCTTTGTTCATTACTTTTTCAGGCTTAAGAAGAAAGAATTTAGTTTAGAAGAAATTTACACAAACAAGAACTATAAGTCCCCTCCTCCAACCAGGTTGGTTCTGCTTACTAATGAGAACTGAAGATATATGTAAATTAATTAGGCAGAGATAGGAGACTAAGGGTATCTGGAATCTAAGGGGGAGATAAACTTGTCCTGGTTCAAAGTGGTAGGAAAAGTTAATTCAAGGAAATTAGTATTTGAATAGAAAGGAGTGAAGCAGAATATGAACTAAGAATTTGCAGCTGTTTAAGTTTAGGTTTGTGTATTTTTTCATCTACTCTTTCATTCCAGTGTTCATCCAAATATTTTTATTTACTTCCACTTTTTATTTACTTCCACTTTTTATTTACTTCCACTTTTTATTTACTTCCACTTTTTATTTACTTCCACTTTTTATAAATTCAAAGGCAACTAAATATTCTAAAAATCACAAAAGTAACTGCCTGCAATGAAGTGTATATTGCATGAGTATCAAGATTGCTACTTAATTTTACTTTTTGATATCTATATCTATATCTATATGTTTAAAAGAAAAGTCCAGGTACAAATGTTTCTTTTATACTAAATATATACAACTGAAATATACTGAAATATGGACACAAAGAGATTCAACCCAGATGTCTATGCACTAAGAAACTACCTAGTTAGGAGTGTAAGTGTGCAGTTGTTGGAAGTGTAAGCTGTAGATAAACATGCATGAGAAGGGCTGTAAAAATGTAAAAGTTAGTGTGTTTACCTGGCTTATGAAGTCCATCCATCTCCCTGTCCTTGCAAGGTCGTTAACTGCTTCTTGAGTATTCTTGAGTTCTATCCTTTGCTTTTACCAGGAGTCTGGAAACAATCTTTGAAGAGCCCAAGGAGAAAAATGGAGCCTTGATCTCCATCAGCCAGCAGAAGAGGAAGCGGATTCTGGAGTTTCAGGACTTCACTGTTCCCCGGAAGAGGAAGGCACGAAGCAAAATCAAAGTAGTGGGTAGCTTCACCCGAGCAAAAAAAGCTGCACTACAGGGTGCAGAGTTAGATGCCCTTCTGATTCAGAAGCTAATGGACCTTGAAGCCTTTTTTGCAAATGAGGCTGAGCACGAGCAGGCCTCTAGCAGCTGATGGAGGCATTCAGCTGGAAATGGCTCAGTCAGCTCCCTTTATGTTTTAGTCCACTGAGAAGAAATCTACCCACTTCTTCATACCTTACTCTACCACTCAGTTCTAATATATGATGATCAATTACTGGCTGTGGACCTCTTTAAGGTGCTATTTTTTTTTAATGCTATGAGAGGGATTCTCTGGAGTCCCTATGTGAGTGTAACGCAGCCCCACATGATTCACTGTTCCTTGCCCAACCTGTGGAAATTATGGCTAATGTTTAATTATGTTTAACACCTCCTGAGGGTAGAGTAGGAGGATAAAGGAGGAAGTAGTGCACCTTCAGTGATACTAGGACTCTATACTCCAGAACATTTGCACATTCGAGTCTGCTGTTGTTACTGTAGTGGCTATCTTGAACAACCTGACAGAAGAGAGAGGGTGTCTGACAAGGATGAATTCTAGTAAACGCACTCTTGATATACCACTAACTTTTTAATAATTAAAAGTAGCAGTCTGAATTTGCTTTCAATTGTTTTCCTTTACTTAGAAGGTTCCTTCTAAGTTTCTGTGCCCTTCCTGGCTTCAGGCAGCAGAAGTCCCACATGACTAGACTTTAAATAACTTGCACTTTGTATGTGTTTCTTCAGTTGCTGCATGAGGACGCCTTTTAATGTGATGCATCTCCAAAAAAAAAAAAAAAAAAGTATTTTAACAAAAAATGGCGCCCAGTGCTAATTTCTCCCAAATAGTAGAGTGAATTTTTACCTAGTTTGCTGGTGCTTTACACCTCTTCTCCAGAGGCAAAAGTAAGTAGTCCAGAAGGATGTTAAGCTGCAGGACACTTAAGTAGAGGTTTTTATTTAGCTGAGCTGGTGCTTGCAGAGAACACCAGCAAAATCTTTGAGAATAATTTTTAAGTGATTTTAATTCCAATAAAAAATATCAACTTGATTTTAATGCCAACAACAAAATAAATTTGTTCCAGCATGGGGGGAGGGGAGGGTGTTTTTGTTTTTTACCATTTTAGATTTACAATTCATATAGCTTATAATTAGATCTTTGAACAGCACTATTGTATATAATAGCTAGTGTTGTACAAAGAGCCTCCTAGCACGTGGAAAGTATTTCTTTCATTATGTACGGCCATTTGTCATTATCTGCTGCAGCACTGGGCAATTCCTTGGCCATACCTTTCTGAGGGAAGAGTGCTCCCTTCTGGGATAACTTCTGTTAAACTTACTTGAAGCATAATGCAAAATGAATGCTAGCTGCAGTTCAGGTAATTTCTGTCCTTTAGTGCCTATAGAAGTTATTCAGGCAAAGCTTAATGGGATGGCTGTCATTGCTGGGATGCTCAAATATTCCATTATTTCTTTCACTTGTCACTTGAAACTTGCACTTTCTTATATACCTACCCCTATAATGGAAGTTCTGTTTACCTTCAAAATGAGCATGTGAACCAAACATCTAGTGGGTGGGTATTCTTAAGTCCCAATGAATGCAGGACTGAAAATCCCATCATTATCCTCTGTTGCTCTGCCAGTTCTGTTATACCTAACAGAAAACACAAAATTAACAAGCAATCTTTTGAATTCCAGAGCTTTGAAAGTAGGGAAATGGAAGCAGAATATAACACTGTGTGCCTGAGTCTTGAAAGAAATGTATTCTGGATTTTTTTTTCCCCAGCTTACATGCTGGGATTCCTAGAAGTTTACATTCTTGTTCTGGAGGTTAATTATCTTTAATCAGGAAGACTGAAGAAAAGAGGGAAATACAGATGTACAGTAGTGTTGTTTGTATTTGAGGGGATAAAATAACAAGGCAGGCAAAGTTTGAACATACTGACATACTATTTCAGCTGCCAGGTCTGGTTAACCTATTTGGGCTGCTGTATAACATTTGATCATCTTTATTTTTCAGGGATTTCTTTTTATAAAAATAAAGTAATTTTCATGCTTGGGGGCCTTGAGGTCAACTGCTTTTTAAAAAAATATTTGAAACTTTCCCTATATCTGTTTGTTAGCCCAAATATTGACTGTCTGGAAGCTGCAGCAAGAGTGGTATGTATACATAATGTTTTTATGCTGTAAAATGGAATTGTAACACAGCATTCATTCATTTTCTATTAATATGGGAAGCTTCTAGTGCTGTGACAGAACTGAGCTATAACCTCACTGCAGCTTTTAATAAAATAAGTGTATGGGTGGGGAGGGAAGAAACTTGGGTCCAAGCAGAGTTCAGTTCTCTGATGTGCTTTGAAAGATTGAACTTGTTGGGTTTTTCCTTTCGGGTTTCTTTTGTCTGCTTCCTTGTTCTGTTGTGTTTCTGGTTGCTTTGAAGTAGCACTTCTTAGCTCTCTTAACAGCTACAGCAGAGAGAGCGGAGCAAAGAAAAATACTCAATAATTGGAGAAATTCAGAAAATGTTATAATTCCCAGCATGTCCCAGACCTTGGAGTTGTGGAAACCCAAATATACAGCATTATTCTGTTTTGTTTTAGTATTTGTATGATGGAGATGTAAGCTAACTGAGACAAAGCATCTCGTTCTTCCTCCCTGCCTCTCCAGCATGTAGATGTTCATCATGCTTGTGCACTTCCTCTTCTTTGCATCTCCCACCTCTGTTTCTGTCTACAGCACTTGTGGAGCAGCTTTGTTCCATTTGTGGCTGGAGCCTGTACACTGGGAATGACAGTGCAAAAGCTAGGTATTTGCCACTCTGAGATGCTTCTGTCACAGCTCATCCCAGGCAAGATGTATAGAGGATGCATCTTTGGGGGTCTTGCGTATTTCCCTAGCGAAGGATGTGTACACTTGCCTTTTCACGGAGTGAACCAACTTCTGTGAGGATTCTTCTGCACCATCATGGAAAAAAAGACCTTGTACATACTGTTCACAGAACAATGACTAGAGCAGCTTGAGGAAAAACTGCCAAGCTTTTGCTCTGTATTATCTCTTAGCAGTGAGCTTTGCAGAGCCAGGCAGCTTTCTGATAAGTTTGCTGACTGTGGGAGAGAGGATCATTTTTGTAAAGCTCTTACTTTCATCATGCTACAGCTGGAGCAGCAAAGGCTACTTAACGTACATTACAGGGTTTGCCTGACTGTTGGGGCTGTGGACATTTGCGTTCAGATGCTTGCTGGATACAATTTTCTGCAAGCTGTTCTCATTTATTGTATTTGATTTGAGTTGGACCTTTGGTATATTATGTCAGGCACTCTCCTAGAATGTGGATGATAACTGTGTGGATTAAAAGTCTATATGATGCTATCATGTTAACAAATAGCTCAGTGGGAATTTGTACACCTGTGCCGTTAGCCTCCATCATGCTCTTGGCATTTTGTTTCTGTTCAGTAGTGTGTGAATCTAAAATTTCACCATTTCTTTTGTGTGTGTGTTTTTAATTTATGGAAATAAATTTTTCTGAGAAAGTTTTAGTTTTTCTAAAGCCTTCTTTAGGTCTGTATCAAACTACGAATGGTATTTCTGTCTCACTAATGGGGGGACAGGGTCAAATCTGTGAAGAGGTCCATTGACACCATTAACTGACTGTGTGGACTGATAGTGAATCATGCAGCTGTGATTTGTCTGTAGCCTTATATTTGTAGAAAAAGAAACATCTGGGGGATTTGAAGCACAATCCTAATTGTTACTCATAGTGTTGAGACAGCATTTCTCTCTTAACAGGGGTAGTAGGGTAGTAGCATCCAGCCAGCATAGCTCCTGCCAAGTTCAGCACCAAGAGACGCACAGCTGAAGCAGGCCAGTGGTTCATGTACTACAGTCTGTGCAAGGCATCAAACTGATGCTTTTAAACCAAAACTGAAGCACTGGGACATCAAAAAAGGCCTACTCAAGCTTCTGTAGCGTCCATGCTAGAAAGCATTCCCCCTGACCTCCAAAATCTTACATATAGCCTAGGCTTTCAACATACAGCGTATTCAGCTGCATGCAGCTCTCGGGAAAACGAAGCTGGCAGATGAACTTTCCCACGCCCATCTCCTAAGCCTCTTCTCCGCTTGAGGTGTGGTGTTACATGGCTCCCGCAGGTGGCGTGTAAGCTCCAGGAAAGAAAGGGAGGGAGCACCTCGAAGGCCTAAACTAGCACCCTGCTGCTCCCTGGCTGCTTCGAGGCTACAACTTGCTGGCTGCAACAGCATCCGTGAGGACTTGTCCCCTTGCAGTACTGGGACTCACCTACATTCACCTTTTACCTCTCATCTCCCTCGCTGAAAGGTGGGTGAGTTTGAGCTCTCTGTTTGGTCAGTCAGTTCCAAATGATGGGACAGAGGAAGGAGCAGTCTCAGCTCAGATGCGGGTGAATCTAAGGTAAACACCTTTGAGGCTGCACAGAGTGTAATTTTTTTTTTTCTTTCTCAGAAAATGAGAAGGGGGAGGAGAGGGGCCATAACAGCAAAGAAACGCTCGGCATGGAAGGCATTGTTCAAAAACACGTGCTCTCAGCAGTGTATTTTGCAACCCAGTATTTTTGGTTACTGCTGCCTAAAAGACTTGGATTTTTTTTTCTTGCTTTATATGGCAGATAACATGGCTCCTACAATTTCTATTTACTTTTTGTGTAGTGCAGCTGGCCTGTCTTTACTACTTGCATCTTATTCATTGCTAGCTAAGGTTAATACAACTGCAGTAGAGGCAGCAAGGGTTGGAGGATTCTGGGTAAAGGACTTTGATTTATATATATCTTGTATAGTTCAGGCAAGCATAGGAGCAGAAGGTTGAAAACTGAAATGAGCCCTGCCCAGGAGTAGCAGCCACTCTAATTCTACATCCACGAGCTCTGCATAATGTTTCCCACTTAAAATTCAGGCAAAACAAATACATGATACACTTTGGTCAAAAGACTTCATATCATGTTGAAGCAGTTCCCACCTATAAAGAGAATGTTCAGCTTAACTGATAATTCATATTTTGACACTTCAGAAGTATCCTATAAAGTAATGGCTGATGTTTTCGACAAGAATGGAATATCCATTGCTTTCCTTCACCTTAAGGTTGTAAGGATCCAGTTCTGCTGGTTGATGCTACTAGTTGTCTTAATACATGAATTTGTGAAAGAAAAATGCATTGACTTACTAGTATAAATTCTTGGTTAAACAAAGCAAATACATTCTTCCCTGTTAAAAGCAGAAAAGGCTACTGATAACAGTTACATATGCAACCTATAGTATGCATGTGTATTCAGCATGGACTATCTAGCTGTAATGAAAATCACATATATAAGAGGACAATGTTACAGCAACCGAAGTGACAGCTGATTGTTTTTACATGGAAACAGCTTTTTATAAGACATAATAGGAAAAGCAAGGAAAATTGCTACCCACTAACCTGTGCGATTCATTATAGTCCATGTTTTAGTCCATGGCATTGGCCCTGCTTGTCCCACAGAAATGCTGAGATCTCCTCCGTAGCTGTTCAGAATTGCTGACCCTACTCCTGCGTGCGGGTTATGTGGATTGGCCTGTGCCAGTCCCCACAACGCCAGACTCCAAAAAAAGACAGTGATGACAAGAGCCTTATATGACCATAAACATGAAATCTGCCTATATAATACATATATATATATATATATGTACACACAGGAAGAGCATTCAGCATAAGTTTCTAGAGGTGACTGTTTCCTCGGTGATTGCTCTGGATAGGTTGGACTTGCATCTTTCCTTGTTTTCAGCATCAGTAATGGTGTATGTGTCTTGCAAAGCCTCTGTATAGCTGTCAGTTCAATGAGGATGCACAGATATCCTGTCTGCAAAAGTCTAAGATACCTACAAATCAGTAAGAAAGTATATACTGCTGTCAGATTTAAAAATGACAAACTCTTCAGATATTATTCAAACTATTCAGATATTATTCACTAAAACAGAACAGAGGTAAAATTCCCTATTTGAATTTCAGTTCTTTAACAACTTCTAGACCGACGCACAGAATTCCTTGGACATCTAATTGACTCTGTCATCTTCATTTACTTCAGTACAGATTTTTAAATGTCAGAACAACTTGACTGGCTCTTTTTACATAGGCAGTTTCAATTTTAGTGATAGGTAAATGCATACTTGATACAGCTTTCAGTGGAGAATAACAAGCAACCTTTTAAGCTTATAAAGATTATGATCTTGAGTTCTTTAGTGTACTCTTTTTAAACAGGAAATTAACCTTGAAATAACTTATATTTCATGAATTAAATATAAAATTGCTCATCTTTTTCCCAAGCTCGGCATACCCAAATATTATATTCCCTTATCCCAGAACTGATCTATGGAATTGAAGGAAAAAATGTCAGAGTGCGAATAAAATAGTCAGTTAACTACTGTTACTTCAATTAACTGGTATTTGCTTTAACATGTATCCATTATTCTGTCCCTGGAGCGCTCCAGTATCAGTGGTTATGGATAGAAAGAGAGATAGCAAGAAGCTCTGTAGGAACTCCAAACACTGTACTGCTTGGAAAATAGTTACTATCAAACAGGATTATGTAGAACATACTTCTCCATTCAATCTAATCAAAAGGCCAATAAGCTGTGCATAGAAGGCTTCCTGCTTTGCATTTTTCTCTAACTCAAAATGAAGAACTTGACTTTACCTGCAGGTGTACAATTAAACACTGATTCTGCCAGCTGGAAGAAAGACTTTCCAAGAATTTCCTTATAGCTCATATGACTTGCATGAACAAGGTACTGAGTAGCATCTTTGAAAAGCAGATCGCTTTCACCATACTTCTGAGACTGAAACAGATGGAATTCAGAGTCCAGCTTGGTTTCCACAGATTCCTAAACAGAAAAGAAAATTGAAGAAGTTTCACAGTTTGGAATGTAAATAGCAAGGTTAAATTGGTGAACTCTCACTACTGTAGCAGGATCTTGCAGAAAAAAGGTACTACTTTTACCTAGCACTACCCTTATTTATACAAAAAGATTCTTTCAGTTTGGCATCTGCATCTTATTTCTCAGCAAAAGCACAATCACTTCAGAGCAGCAGCTGGTGCCAAAATTCCCCTTCAGAGAACCCAAATAATTATTTTCTCAATCTCTGACACACATTCTTATCTCTTTAATATTGGACCTGAAGGCACTTTATGTATTTAGTATATAAAGCTTTTGATCTTAAAAGGGTTTTCAGAAGTTGTACATAACAAGTGATAACATGCTAGCTTTTTCCCCATCATCTGCCTTACCTGGGATTTCATCAGGAAGTCATAGATTTTGGTGACAGTGACTGGTCGAGTCATGACTGTGCTGGGGGGAATGGGGCCAAGGTTACAGCCTGCCCACTCGGTGACTGCAGCACGCGTTCCATCCGGACACAAGAGCTCAAAGTCACTAGCAGTATAACCTTTTGCCCAACCAGAGCTGCCCAGCTCTGCAAAGAAGAAGAAGTGAAAGCAAATCCTTTTGAAAAACAAGAGTTGGAGATAGTGTGAATCTCATGCAAAGTTTTAACTATTGAGAGCAAAAAGTTTAGTGAATGTGTTCAAAAAGTGCGGCATACCACACAGTCTTTTGTTGGGAATGTAGAGGGAGCAGGCTGGTGGTTTTGCTGAGGAAATACATCAGCAAACTTAAGCTGCACCTATCTTAACTAAAAACTGGAATCACAGCAAGTTAGTATGCCTCATCTTCATCTTCACCTGTAATAACATCACTTCCTGAAAACAAGGTAATTCAGCCTGCATGCCCTTTGTTTCCCCATACAAATTGCTCATTGCTGCATGGATTTCTGTGGGCTTCCAGTTCCTGATACCTCTACTCGATTTTAGAGAGTCTCCTCTTTTAGAATGGTCTCTCCCAGCTACTGAAACTGCCTAAATTGAAATCACACCATGTGCTTTATCAGGCTGAATAAAATGGGGTTTCCTTTCCTCCTCACCTCTATGAAAAGGGTAACACATGTTGGCTGTTGTTAAGAGTAGCTGAAGTAATCAAGAGATTGAGGGAATTTAAACTGCAGTAACCAAAGCCATTTTCATCCACAAAATCCAATTGCTAGACTGTTGCAAACTGTCGGTATTTCCCAGTGGAAGTTAAACCTTTCACAGTGCAGTAACAAAGTTTTTTTTAGGAACTGTGAAAGGCAAAATAGTTTGCAGTGATTTTGCCTGTTAAGCTATCTATCTGGACTGTTTATTCCACAGCTGCCTGTGAAACAACATGAGGTAGTTGCAGTGTCATGATGAAGCCATAGAACATCTCAGTACAAACAGCCTATGGTATCTTCCTATTTGCCATTTTCATTCTTGAGACTTTTTGATTAAAAACAAAGGTTATGTGCACCATAGCTACCTATGAGAAAAGGACTGATGGGAAGAGTCTCTTGCTTTTTAAAGCATTGAGCTTTCCAAAAACCAGCACAGTTTCCAAGGATGCTTTCCACACCCTTGATTTTTGCACTCGTTGATTCTTCATCTTTCCTCTCTAAAACTGAACAGTATCTGAATCTTGAACTTTACTAGAACACACACATGCAGGAAGGTTCTTGCAATTTTCCAGTCACAAACACAGCTTTTTGAACCTAGATTAAACCTGCGAAAGCTGATCCCTAGAATTCATGGTCATTGTGTGGTAAGAAACTGGCACTAATGAACATTCTCAAAGGAAGAGAGAACAGCTGCATCTCACTCTCTATGTTCCGGAGTAGATTAGAGTGTTCCAGGAAAGCTACATCTCCAAAGCTTCTTCCACTGGGATTGCCAACTAGGCACCTAGAGCAGAAAAAAACCAAGAAGTTAGAGAAAGCCATTACAAGATGACTGAGCCTTGGACAGTCATCTAAAGCTAGAACAGGAGTAGCTAGTAGTGTCTCCTTCATCTGAAGTTACTTGGTTGTTACATTAAACAAATTAGCGATGTCAGTACAGATCTTGATGGACAGTGTTCACACTGTTGTTTACAAACAATTATACGCCTTCTTACTGGCAATATAAGCTAATTGACTGGGTACAGAGACAAGACAGTCCCCTTCATCCCTTAAGGCAGCTCCCAAAGCAAAGTTCTGGCACGGTGTCTGTGCAGCCCCATCTGCGCCAACGAATGAATACTTCATTCGGCTAAATGCATCACAGATATTCTGAGAGTGCTTTCACCTTTAAAATTCTTCTCTGCCTCTGTCTCCAACTATTTCAAACTTTTTCTCTTAAATATCTCCAGTCAATCTAACCACCTCCTCTACCCTACACTGCTTCTTACCACATCACCTCTTCTCTCTGACCTTCTGAGCGCTTTTCATCCCCTCTCTTAAATGGGCCAGCACCAGTACTCCAAGCCTAATGTGTCTGGAAGTATTGTCTTTCTCTGGAAATGGTTTTATGACTGCTTTAAATTACCAACCAGCAGCACATCCCATAGCAACTGCAACTAAAACAAAACACATACTAGCAAAAATTGATAGAGCCACCAGCTTAAAAATCCTCCAGAGAAAATGATCAGCCAATTCTGGCTATTGCTCTTAAGCTGCATTTCTGACTCGGACAAAAAGGCTTACCTGAGTGCTCCCACATTGCCATAGTAACGCTCATTGTGATTGGCAGCACATCTGCTAGATACTCTACCCCCTTCCACCTCGCTGTCTCCAATGCACACCTTGCACAGGTTCCCGCCTGCTCCTGGCATGCAGCCCTTCCAAAAGTAGTTCTGATAAGCTGAGCAGAGAAAACTGAGGTGAAATTAGGGCAAGGTATTCCAAAGGTGCTTCATGCGAAAAGACAGGAAGGGGTTTCTGTTTTAAGAGTTAGTGAGAAGAGGCCTAAATAGTGTGAAGAATCACACGTACTCAGATAAGAGGAGGAGCTGCTTCAACAGCTGAGCGTGTACCTCAGACTGCAATCATCACTTTCTGGCCAAACTAGTAATGATTTCTTTCTTGGCTGAGGGAAAACGGCAAAATAATAGAACTAAGCACCTCAGGAAAGCCAGACAGGCTGCGGGGAAGGGATTTTAACTAGATCATACAGTAGGTGGCAACATCCCTATTCATAGCTTAACTAGTGGAAGTGTTAATTAGCAACATGGGAGATAGCACTTTTTTCCTATAACTTGAGGGACAGAGATGGGATGCTATCTTCCTGCAGGTTTGGGCACCCCCACTGATATTCAAAATAGAGCACAAGACAGCAGGATCAAGGGGTATGGCCATGGGTTAAAAGCACAGGGAACAAAGAGTTTCTATTACCACTGTATTTGATACTACTAAAATATTATGAGATAAACCCAACCCATCATTTGTACGTCCGTAACACAGACCTGTTAGAGCTAGTTATTGAGATTATTTAATCAAAGCCCAGAGAGGGAGAGGGAGCGAGCTACTTGTTTCTGTTACTATCCTTCCGTTATGCACGTAGACACTGATATCTCTATTATTTATGGTGTATCTACATGCTAAGGAACATCATATGTGGTCTAAGAGAAATCTGCTACTGAAGAGAGAGTTTAACTCAAGAACACAGCAGAGCAAAGACAAATATCTTCAGTGACATGCAAGACTGAAGTTCTTCTCTGCCCTCGTGGCCCCATCTCTGTTTTACTCCCAAATCTTGGGCTTCAGGTTTCAGTGGTCTAGTTGACAGACAACACAAAGCAGTCCTTACCAGAGTCAATGTTACAGTTCTCAGTATCATTCTCCTGAGCTCCCACTGTGTATCTGGAAAGAAGCAACCATCCTCCAGGACTATACAGATGGCTGTGGCAGGACCGCCTTCCCCCAAGGTTGTGGATGTTAATCTGTTTGGCATTCTTCTTAGCTAGGGCTACAGCATAGACAGGCGACAGTGCTGTGAAACAATGACAAGAGCCAGTTATACCAAGGCAATGATGTATCCCAGGCAGGTACAGCCTCCCTCTTCCCTCCCTCATCCTCCATCATATCTTCAGTTACGGTAAGGGATCTGCATTCTTTGCTCAGCCACGAAGCTCTTGTTCTAGCGCTCTGCGTTCCATGTAAACTTCCTACTGAATGTACAGCAATTCCTTTCCCAAACCAACATGCAAATACATGCAAACATATATCCTAGAGGCAGCCTCAGGAGAATCTAAACCTTTCTTCTCAAAGGTCTCCTTTTACCTTTGCGTCTAAGATGAATTAGTTTCCACGTTTCCTCTGTGCTCGCACCAGCTGGGGCACATCCCTTCCCTGGAGAGGCGAGACAACCTTAAGGATCTTGCAATGACTGCTGTCATTCCCATTACACAGCACCCCATCAGAAACCTTTATAATTTTGCTGTCCTTCTCTTGAACCACATCAGCATCTTTAGTCCCCTTTATCGAAGGAGATATAATAAGCAATCAGGCCAAATGCTAGAGCCAGTTAGTGGAAGAGCTGGGAAGAGCACTTGGACAACAATTCCCACTTCCCTGCTTCAGTCACTAAACATCGCACACTATGGCATTACAACTGTATTTTTTATGGTTCTTTCTTGATTCCCTCCCTTCTTCCTAAGGTCACATGAGAACTTACCATAACATTCTGCAGCTACAGGCACCAATCCGCACTTCCCTGCAATGTAGACATGTGTTGCATCCAGGGTGACTGCATCAGCCTCACTACTCTGCCAACAGCATTACAGAAAATAACACAGACAGGACTTACATGAGCTGTTGTAACCAAGGAGCTGTTATTTCCCCACTGACTGGGAATTCCCTGCACAAATTCCCTCTCATTCCCATTAGAGCGTTTAGTGTACAAGTTGTTTTTCCTCTTGTTCAGATCAGACAAGGACAGAGGCAAACCCAGCCTTAGCATGTAGTCTGACCACAGGGAGCCTCCTACCTTGATCATTTCAATGCAATGTGTCATGGAGGTTGCCTGGACACAAACCAGTGGGTCAGATTTGATGCTCAGTGCCCAGTCCTCACATTTGCGAAGCTCAGCATTGCTGATGCAGCACCAGCGCACAACACTGTTGTCCAAAGAGCTCCCTGCACCAGAGGGAAGGAGCATAATGAGATCGTGTCCATTCATGCACCAATCTGTTCTTCATTAAGGACATGTTTGGATTTATTCACTTGGGTCTAGCAGGGAGGGATAACATGGAGAGATAACTTTTCTTCCCTTCCCTTAAGCTATGGTCCTCAGGAAGGCTTCTCACCTTCATGGCCTAGTCCTTTAAGGAGAGCTACATAATCCAGACCAAGGACATAGGCAATCTCTAGCTGCTCCTCGAGAAGCTGCAGATGCTGGGTGGCATCCTGGAACAGCAGGTTCTTTCCCCCGTAGGGAGCTGAAGTGAAGAGTTCAAACCTGGCCCTTTCCTTTCCTTTCCGCCCAAAGAGGTGCTAGAAGAAGAACAACGCTTTAAATTGCAACAAATCTGCACATCCTTTCTGTGACAGGCAGCCTCATCATCCCATCCCTCTGTACAAGTGGTTTATAACAAAGCACTCAGGGTTCTAATGTTCATCACATTAGGACAAAGCCCACAGGTACTAAAGCAAGTGGAGGGTCCCAATCCTAAAGGCATTACATGAACTGAGACTCACTCTTTTGAGGAACAGGTGCTTTGTCATCCCCATCTCGGTAATTGCAGTTTATTGGGCTGTGCTCAATGTCTCATGCCTCGGGAGGGTAACTGAGGGAGTGTGGCTGAGTGGGAAACTTTTGTGATGGAGATCAGTGCAGGAAAGGGGTGAAAGATATCCTGCGCTGGGAAAGCGCAAGGTAGCTCTGTCCAGCTGACTGTATCAGAAGAGAAGAATGCACCGAGAAGTGTACTGGGAACATTGCTGCATGGGCACTGCTACGTATGAGGGGAGCACAGTCAGGATGCGTGTTAACAAGTGGGCTGACAAAGGCATCTGAAGATCCCTCAATAAAGAAGAGATTTTTCACTCCTGCTATCTGCCAGAGCCCACACGACAGCACAAGATGTGCTCATTGGCTTGTATTATTCACTGACTGTTGGACTATTTTAAAGACAGAATGGCTTCATAAATTCTTTAACTGTTATATGTTTCATGTTCAGCTCCAAATACATTCCTGGATGTTAAAGTAACAGATGCTATTTACAATTTGAGAGAGACAGAGGAACAAAGGTGAATCCTGAAGCTATAAGTCTCCCTCAGCTATGTAAAAATTCACCTAAGTTCCAGGGTGGGATGAACGTCATTAGCCATTTTCCAGTTTGGGCATTATGGCATCTTCCCCTCCTTTACTTATATATTCCCCACCTTCTGGAGAAGAACACTTGAGAGAGAAGTAAAACTCTCCTCCAGAAGCCAGTGCAAGATCCTTCCCCAAAACAACCAATTTTTAGTGCTTTGTCCACGGTAACTACAGATTTCTTAAGAGAGAAGGCAAACTGTGTGGTGAATTCCATCCAAAGCCAGAAGAAAGGATCACATCTAGAGATGCAGAGCTTATAACATCCACTCACTTGGATCATAGTAAGAAATTTGTTGGTGATCTTCTGGAAGTTGTGGCGGGTGATGATGGCACGGCCAGGCCCCTGACCCAAGTTACAGGTGCTGTATTCACTCAGCTCAGCTGTGGTCCCATCAGGACATAAGAGTTCATATTCATCTTGTTCTGTCTCTAAAACAACAGGACACTTGTGAAATCTATGAAGTAAGACATGACTTGGCAGCAGTCTGCAGAGATGGAAGGTAAAATGTTTTTCAGAGGAGCTTCCTCAAGGCGTATGCAAGCAGCACAGTGTGCCAAGCACACTTGGAAAGGTTTCTCTTTGAAACGCTCTTCCCTTACCAAACAGAGGTATCTCGGCTACAGTTACTCCTAAACACTCTTTAGGCTATACTCATGTAAATATGTTTGTTTAGAAATACTCACCTGCAACTACCACTGACAACTACCTTCAAAAATATTGATACAGAGCTTGGTTGGGTTAAAAAGAATAGGAATATGAGAACTGTCCATTCTAGCACCACATACACAGAATTTTAAAAGGAATCCTAACAGTCAGGCAATATAAACATTGACAGCTGGTTCAGAGGCTTTAAGCTAAAGGAATCACCTGCCTGAAAATGTCTGGCTACTCTCATTATAAGAATCTCCTATGAGCAGTCATTTTTAACTACTCTTTCCTTTTCTGATTCCTTTTGATTTGCATGGAGAGCTGAGAAATACCACTGAAGTACTTGCAGGGACTGAATTTTCCTTGGACATCCCCCAAACCAGGAAAGAGCACTGCCAAAGGCTAAAATGAATCCGAGTTTTTAGGATTACCTGTGGCACTCATTATTGTTAGATGATCTAAAAAGGCAACATCTGCCACTCCATTCTTCAAGCACCTGCAGCAAGACGAATGCCATCCTATTAGCACATTACCTGTTTTTTCCCCCTCACCACTTCTTTTTCCCATTCAGCGCACGTGGCACAGGGCTCACCTGAAGGCTCCTTCAGAGTCATAGAAGGGTTCATTGCTGCTAGTCTCACAGAAGTGGTTCTTGTCTCTGACATAGGATTTTTGTCCTTGGCAAAGAGCACAGAGTCGAGGAGCAGCAACACCAACCCCAGGGATGCAGCTTGCATTGAAATACTCACTGATTACTACAGATGTAAGGGAAAAAATGGTCAAATGGAAAAAAATAGAAGAAAGAAAAGGGGCTAAACCTATTATGTGTATAACTAATACTTATGCTGCTTTAAAAATAATTAATCTTCAGCAATGTGGCTTCGTTGTCTAAATGTCAAACTTGAAATATTCTCTTGAAACAGAGAGGTCAAATTCTGCTTAGGTTAAAACCATCTTTTGGTTGGCTAGATGTTATAAAGCTTTGTTCCCTGTTGTACACAGAACACAAAGATTTCCTTTTGCTTTTGGTAACAATGCTGCTCTGAGACATCACTGGAAAAATCCTGAAGAGAGCTAAGAGCCAATATCAAAGACACTCCAAGAGGATATCTCATCCACAAAGCCCTTCAATTCCCACGTAGCTCAATTTATGCTGCATCTGCCTCCACTTTGCTCACTTTCGCTGGGGGCAGAGACACAGCACTATAGCTCTTATCACCCACCTTGGCTCAGAGGTTGTGCCTCATCCCAAGAGAGGTCAGTTTTAGCCAGGAGAAAGCCAAGTGGAATATTCCAGCCTGATGTCCACCTGGCTCCACTGTGGCAGCTGCGCACACCTCTTAGCCTCTGGATATTCAAAGTTCCTCGTCTGGCAATGGCCACAGCAAACACACAATTTCCTGTGGTAGGACAAAATACATAACAGAAATAACTAAATGCAAATTCTACAGCTTTCACCTGTGCACAGGAGTTCAAGCACCTCCCTGAACATGGCTAAGGAAAAAGAATTCTTAAGCATATGAAATATAGGAATTCATAGCAGGGAAATTCATTGTGTCCTGGCTACATAGCATCTTGCCAAATTGAGCAATGCAAGCAATGTGCAAAGCAAAAAATATAAAAATTTGGTGGAAAAGGCTTGCAAAATCATCAGCCTCCAGCCATTTAACGCCAGTGCAAAGTTGCTCCTCAGGAATTTTGAACATTTGTATTACAGAGTTTTAGGTATCATAATGGAAAGAGTTCCTGTGTCTTATCCTTAGAGTACATTTACCAGCCTGAAACATATCAACTCCACTATGATTTCATGGTTCTTCAGCTAAAACAAAATTCACTTCTGTTCTCTTAGTGTCATCCTATTGGTCTCTTCCTATGTCTATCCGCTAATTCAGCTTCTGTCTCAGAGTCATGCCCCTCAAGTAATTTCTACTATATGCTTGATTTTGGCTCAGACTTAATTTACTTATTCTTGCCTCATAAGTCACTCATTGCACAGACTGCTCAGCTCTTCAAGGAATGAAGAGGAATCCTACCATAACAAGATGCTCCTCTGTATATTCTTGTCTCTTTAGGGTGAGGAGGAGAGAATTAACTCATAACAGAAGCTCATCTGTTAAAGAACCACTAGAAAGCATTCAGTTACTCTCAGAAAGAGCATATTGTGAGAATTGACACAGCTGGAAAAAAAACTTCAATGCACATCAATTCATTAGCCAAATCAGAAGTGTAACTTATTCTTCTGCTTTATGAACCTACCTTTCTCATAGATCTCCTTTGCCACCACTGTCAAGCCATACAGCTTTACAGCAGAGTAAACATCTCCAGCATCCAAGGAGGCAGCATCTGCTTTATTCACCTTAAAAATGACAGCAAAACCCCCAGAACCAGTGTGGTTACAAGGAAACGATCAATCAGAGCAGCTTCAAGACCAGAGTTTCTGCCTGACAAGTAGTAACCAGTGACTTTTACACGCATCTGCTTTGTTTTTAATTGAATTCCTGCTACTGAGCACGGTGACAATGAAGCCTGAGTTACCTCCACAAAATACCTAGTCTTTCCCAGTAACATCTTCCCACCTTTTCTTTGATCCTTCCATTTCCAAGATACAATTCTGACACCACTGAAGAAAAAAGACAACCTTTTTTTCCCCAAAAAAACTAAACCCTTCTCAAATTTGTCCTGGCTGTAATCTTTCCATACTCATATGGATAACAGAACTGAAGTCTAATAACAAGGATCACAGGACTGAATGAAAACATGAACTAAATTATTCCCTGAACCAAAAAGAAAGGTTTTCTTTGTTTTGTTTTCCAGGTCAGATTTGGATTCCATTGAAGGCAACTGGGACTGAATGAGCACGGAAACTGAAATTCTCTATCCCCCAAAAGTTTGAAGTATATTAGTGGAACTGTTCCGCAGCAAATGCTTGTCTTCTTTTTCACCACAAGGATTTTTTCAAAGCATGTAGCATTATGAAGATGCCTTTTCAGAACTGACATAGAGCTTACACCTGCAAGCCTCCAATGTCTAATTTTACCCAAATTAAATATTTTTTACATGGAAAAAAGGGTTTTGTCTTTTACTTCAGGAAAGATTGACAAGGTGTTAAAAATAGCATGGAAGAAAAGAGAAAGCCTTAATTACAGTTGGAGTAGGACTGAAACCCACAAGCAAGCAGAATGCTCTGAGAAGGTTTCATTTATTAGTCTAGTTTTGTTCATTTACTTTCAAGCAGCAGTCTACTTATTTCCTGGAGAAGGCAAGGACATCAGCTGGGGTAAAATAACGCATCTATAACAGGAAAGCTCATGGCCAATTTGAATTCTTGTCTCTCAATCTACCATGTACTTTGTCACAGGTGAGATACCATCATTTTAGTAGCATTTCATTCTCTTGTGGATTCTGTTTACCAGGCTCTTCTCCTACCAAAAAGGGTCTGGACTCAAAATAAGTTTTGAAAATCTCTGCAGACTCACCCTGATTTTATCAATGCAGTCATAGGTGTTGTGAGCTCTGATACAAGAAATCCTGGTAAAGGAATCGATGGTAGCAAGGGGCAGCACAGCTGTAAGAGCTTTGGACAGTTCAGCACACTTCCTCTGTTCTAGGTCAGATAGAGTGCACCATCGGAATTTCTTCCCTGCAGGATCAAAAGAAGTCAAGATTTGTAGGACTTAGTGAAACAAAACTCAATTTAATACCTCATGGAAAGGGAAAGTTATTTCATTTTATTTTATCTAACTTCATAAGTAAGTTGTTTCTGCTCACTCACACTCATGTATCCACATATAGGCATCAAGACATGCCCAAGTAGTCTGTCCAGGATCACTTTTTTGCAACATGGAGGACAAGGAATGTTTGCTGTTGAGTCTTTATTATGTCTCTTTGTTTCCTCTTGACTGGCAACAATAAACCAGTTTTTAGATAGCTTCAACACCTATCAAGACCAACAATTATTAGGGCACGATCGTTTGCCTCAGAATCTTGCTTACTGCATTTTCCATGAACCTAAGGCAAGGCTGCTACCCAAAATGAGGAGACAAAGGCAAGGGCATCTTTATGGCTACAGTGTGTCTTCCTGTTGGGATAAAAGAAAGAGAAATGGCACCTACAGTGTGGGGTAACCTTGTTATCATCCTCCCGTTATCAGACTGCAGGCTTTCTGCTGACAAGCCATCTGTGATGTGGCTTTATCAGAGCACAGACCTTCTGCTTGTGATGTAAACGATATATTCCTCAGGGTTTACCAGTTTTATTGCTGTCAGGTTATCAGTACAGGCCATTCCTTTAACTTTTGCTCTACTGTTTCCTCTGGTGCTTTCACACACGCATACTCCCATTCATACTTTATCCATACCAGTCTTAATATTTCTGCTACAAAGTTCTAGAAATTAAGAACTAAGTCTGCAACTGAAGGAGAAATGTTGAGGGAGGATGTTGATAGGGAATCAAATAGCTTTACCTATGCTTAATTTAGTTTTTAGACAAGGGATTGTTATTTTTTAAACAGACAATAACCAGTGTTCCAAGTGTCCCACAGCAATGAGCTCCATGCTTTGTCTGAACTGTATTTCCTGCCCACTTTCATTCCAGACCAAGACTACCTGATTTTAAACAACAGGACGCATATCAAAGCTTCAAGGTCAGAAATCCTTTGCTCATAGGAGAAGTGTGAAAATTTGAAGTTGGAAGAAATTCACAGTTATATACTACTTATATAATAGAATGAATCAAATCCCTCAATCCAGGAGGTTAGGATGTGGGACTATTTGAAATTATGATGGCAATTCAGTAATTTGGGCTTAGTACGTGGTTTAAGACCAGAAATAAGTGTTTTCTCAGCAACAGAAAGTAACTTCCTGGTCTTCTGTCAACCTAGAGAGGTTCATCTTTCATGACAACACCCACCATGAAAGACAGAAACCAGAGACAATCTAACTACTGACCAGGGGAAATCCTGTATTAAATTGAACAGGGTAGGGAATAAACATTAACAACAAAACCCTCACAATGCATACAAAACAGCTGCAACATCTTTAACATTGTATTTTCCAGATGTTTAAGTATTTGGCTCTCTAATGATCTTTTAATGTTAAAAAGTTTTCCTAGAATAAATAAGTTTAATATTAAAATGTTAAAGTTATTATTTTAAGCATGTCAGACAGTAGTACTCTGCTTGTTTTGACCTTAATTCAGAGAGATTCTTAAAAGAACCCATTGTGATTTTAGAGGGGAGCAGCTTAAAATAAACTTATTCATTTTGTCAATGCTAAAGAGTACGCAGTTCTCAGTCCCTCAGAGGAAACAAGCCTTCACTGAATTGCAAAGGAACTTTTGTATTAATCTGCTTCAAGACTAACAAGGTCACCATCTGCCAATGATCAAACAGAAAAAAATACAGGCAAATGGGAATCACAGGCACTCTCCTAGCAGCAACTACTTTGCACAGAAGAAAACAAAATCAAAGCATATATTAGAGTTCATATCCTGGTAACCCATCCAGGGGTCACCTTTCTCTTTCCCTCTCTGCATCAGCCTTACCTGAAGACAGCAAAGCAAAGATGATTAGGTCAATTATGATCACTATCTTCATGATTACAGCAGCACAGCAAGGATCCACTCGCTACCCTGACGTCCTGCCTTCTCATACCAAGAATTCCACAGCGATGACCAAAGCTTCTGGAAGACAACAAAAGGGGGTTAGGCATCAACAAGGATAAATCAAGACTAAAAGAAAACAAAAAACAACAAAACCATCAGAGGATGGTGTATCCTTGTAGGCAAAGGAGAAAGGCACAGTGTTCTATTCCTACACACAGATGAAAAACATCAGTACATTTTCTGCTCTATTATGAACACATATCTGTCTGAAGCTAGGTTTTATCCTGATAATCTTCAATATAGAGCATAATCTATTATTGCACTTAACTTCCCCAGCAGCATAGAGTTTATGCTTTAACTTCTGGCTCCACCACACGGTCCCTCAAAAAGAGCTCAGCAACTCCTTCCATTATTCAAGAAGAAGTCAAAGTCTGAATTTCAAGACAATCTGTCATTGAACCTTGATCACTGAGGTGAAAACTGTACACATTCCATACTATTCAATGTAAAATGAAATTCAGTCACTGATGAGAGAAATAAGGACAGAGATAAATCCTTTACTGGAAAAAACAGAATTATGAGAACTTTTCATGAAAAAAAAGGAAGAAATGTTAAGCCTCTGCATTTGAAATAAATTGTGCTTCTCCTGTTTCAGCAGACACCAATATGCCTTTGGGAGACAGAAGAGAGTTACGCCCAGCTTACGAAAAGTGTATCTAAAGATAAGTGAATTGTGCAAATTACTGAACTCTCTCTAGAGAATATTGAAGAGTCCTTCTTATTTTAAATTTTTAACTGATAATGGTTTATCTACTGAGTAACTTCAAACAAAAAGTAATTCTATGCCTCCCTAAGAATTCAGAACAGAACTGCGACTTTAACTTTCTTGACACTCTTCATTCCATTGTAGCACAACAGCCTCATCCAAACTGGTTTATTTTTGTGTTTCCTAACACTTAGCCTAGAGTATTACCTCTTAATTGCTCTAAAGCAGCCATGATTAACATCATTAATTCTATAGCACACAAAAGAAAAAAAAATATTTAAATAGAAGTGTGCATAGAGAATTGATCTGATGATGTGTAAAGTTTGCTAATATGCTTTTATCTTCTTTCCTGTTCAGGAAAGAATTGACTACTCCCAGTATCCTGGAGAAAGAAGGTCTATTTCATAAATAGGTTCTCCTTCTCCATCCTATGGATTTTCTTAGTACTTTCTCTGCTTCAGGTATTTTTGCCAATACTTTTCCCAAATTTCTACTGTTGCTTTATGTACTCTTCCCGAATGATTCACAGTTCTTGTTCCCCACTTGCTTCTTCTGCATTCACTCACATGGATTCCTTTGCTTATCTTTGCTGTTTCAGAAGTTCCTTCTCTAGATATCCTGCAGCATTTGTTGAGGTGTTATCTTTCCCCCTAGCCTGGTCACAGAATGAGATATATTTCTTACTCCTTGCTGGATTTCCAGAATAAACTTTCCCAAGTCCTAAGACTTCTGTTTTCTCATTTGCTAAGAGAACATCTGCAGCATTATCCCACCCTTCGACTTGGCTCACCTGTACAGGTCTAGCTGGGTTTGGGAATTATGTTTAATTTCTTAGTGATTGCAGTCTATACAGCCTTTGATACAATATATTATTAGATGTTAACATAAAGAAAAAAATCACAAGAGGATAAAACATATGCTAGAAGTGACTCAAAAATAGTTAAATGTCCACATATTTACTTAGAATTCCAGTAAGAAAGATTAGATCAGACCAGATCACTAATCAGTGAAGTTAATATTAATTAAAATATACTATAAAAAAGTACACTTCATTTAACTACATTTTAACCTCTGAATCACGGTTGAGTCACCTCTGGGGAAACTTGTCCGTCAGGCCCAGCTGCAGGGTGCAGTTAGACATCAAAGCGCACGGTCTTGCAAGGCTTGCAGCAAGGCATCTAACAGGACCCGCTCCCACCACCTTCGTGGTTGTACTTCCTGCAATCCTGTTACGTTAGCTCAGGACGCACATACATCCCAACAAGCTGGATAGCTAATACTATTATCATTATGTGAGGGCTACGTTTGAATCTCTGCTTGAAATTTAAATAATTACAAATAAAAGGCTTTTAGGTATATGCCCAAGATATTGGAGATGCAAGAAGCAAACTTTGGCTAATTAAACAGATACTGTGCGGTAATTTGTCCCTGGTGATGTGGGGGGAAAAAAAAAAAGCAGAGCGACATAAAGATGTGGTAGACTTCACAGGGTCTTTCTCAGGAAAACAAACAAGCGTTAATCACAGAGGTAAAGTAATGACACAGGTCAGGTGAGAGGACAACGTCCTAAAGCACTGAGGATGCGGAAACACAGTGGCAGCACTCTGGAATTCTTTTCCTACTGATTCACCCTAAAAAACTACCCCTGCACCACCGTCAGAACATGACAATTAGCTGCTTCCCAGCAGTGACGCGGCTGCGAGGGTGGGACCCGAACCACCTTCACAAAACCCTCCGTGCTGTCAGGACGCGCCGAAGGGCTCCAAAGCAGGCCCGGCCGGTCCGCGCTGCCGCGCCCAGCGCCGCCCCGTTGCAGGAGCGGCCCGGTCCCCCGCCGCCCCCAGGCCGCGCCGTCCGCCGTGGGCGCGCACCCGCCCCACGCCCC
>NW_020450530.1:1290911-1305781 GCF_003343035.1 Apteryx rowi
GGCGCGGGGGAGCCGGGCGGTGCTGCGGCGGAGCAGGTACGGGGACGGTGTCGGCGCCGCGCTGCCCGGCGGCCGGGGCCACAGCCATAGTCATGGCCATGGCAGGGACTGCCGGGGCCGGCGGAGCAGGGGGCGAAGCGGCAGCCGCTCCCTGACAGCCGGGAGCCCCGGGCGGGGGGCGTGAGGAGGAGCCTGCCTCCCCCCCGGGCCGGAGCCCTCCGCCGCCGCGGCCCCCCCGCTCACGTTTCCCTCTCGGGTGCAAATGTTCGTGGCTCGGGCGTTGCCCTGTCTCCGGGCCCTGTGCGGCAGCCCTGCCCGCTCCGCGCCGGGAAGGACGGTTGAGGGTCTCTGGTTGCTTGAGGAGGAAGAGCGAGCGGCCCCGTGCGGCTCTAACGCGGCGTTCGCCGTCGGCAGCGCCCGCGCCCGCCGGGTGCGCTCGGCGGAGGGCAGCTCCTGGCCCGGGGCCTCGGCGGCCGCCGGCAGGGAGCCCGGGCCGCGGGGCAGGCACCCAGCGAGGCTGCGAGGACGCTGCCGCGCTTCAGCCGCAGGGGTCCCAAACGAGCTTGCGCTTTTCATAGCGAGCAAATAATAATTAATAATAATAATAATAAAGCTGTTTCTACGACGCCATTCTGTGTGTTTTGGCAAAGCCCGCGGTCTCCTGGCTTGGCGTGACCTCTCCAAGCCCGCAGAAGGCCCCGCGTGCGCAGCGCCCCGCACCGCTGCTCCTGCGAGCGGGGCCTGGCGTCGCCGGGGCGCGAGGGACGCGGGTGTCCGCGGTCCCGCTCCGGTGGGAGCCATCAGCTCCGGGGCACGCAGGACGGCGCTCCCCTGCGCGCTGGCAGCCGGCAAGGCCGGCCCGTCCTGAGCAGGGACGGCGACGCTGACCGTAACTGCTTGGCCTTACCGCCTCTGTCTCCTTTTAGACAGGTTTCAGAGCGAAGAGGAGATTGGCTTTCCTGTGTTGGATGCTAGAAACAATTTTGATGAGAGTTTAGGGTCTGCAATTAATCGTTGCATCCCTCCTCTGTGCTAATCGATCTGCTGCAATATGAAGTCCCAGTATGCGCTGCCGTACCTTGGCAACATGACGAACACCTCCTGGCTGGGAAGCCGTGGGGCTGTTTCTGTTCTGGCTGGGTGTCTTTTAGGTTGCTATGTATTAAGACTAATCTATGTCTTGAGAATACTTGTCTATGAAGCGATGCAGTACGATGCAGGTTTCTGAGGTGTGAGATTTTAGGCTGTAGCTAAGTAGTTTAATTTTTTTTTTCTTCATTTTATAGGGCACTAAAGCTTTTCTGGTGTATGGTCAATTTAAGTCTAATCGCAACCAGATCAGGTTATCGTAGTTATTTTTGAACCCCTTAGTAGTAATCTACAGGCTCTTAGTCTATTGATAGGTAAGTGCTCTTTTTATCCCAGGTGTTTCAATATGTTTTAAAGCAGGTCTTGTAATATAGCAGATGAGTATAGGTCTGGTGCATGACCCAAGTGGATGAGTTCACCTCATTGTTCATTATAAAATTGCATCACGTTGCTATGTAAAACGTACAGGTTCTGCAGCAATGTAGGGACACTTTTTCTGTCTTGTTAAGGAAATAATATCCTGGGAGATGATGAAGTAGTGTGGAACGTTTGGCACCTGGTTAGGGGAATCCGTGTTCGGGGGAGGGACTGTCTTGTCATATTTAGGTTATCACAGGACTGTCTCATCATATTTGGATTTAATACAGTAGTTTTAATAGTGATCATGGAGCTGAAGGGTAGAGTGAAATATTATTGACATGGTGTTATGGGGATAAGTGAAAACTATAGTTGTTTGTCCTTGACTAGCATATTAAACCATTGTTAGCAAACGTCTACTATCATTATGTGACTTCTGGACAAGAAATCCACTATTTATAGACATTCTCTCCATTATTAAAAAGTCTATATGTAACTCAGTAGGTATCTGAAATTCATTCTTAAAAATCTGAGAGAATTATAAACATCTCCTGTAATTACATCAGCCTAAATGATGTAATAGCTTGCAAGGAAATACATTATTTCTCTGTTCAATATGTGTCTGATCAAGAGCACACAGAAGGCCTGAGGGCCAGGCGAAGACAGGAGCTGTTGCATTTGCATCCCAGGATGAGTGGGTTGCACAAAGACCTGCCAGACCTTGTTGCTCCCAAGGTAGTGAGCTCATTTGTGTGAGAACACTGCCCCTCTCCTGGCGCGGTTTGGATCTGTGATCCTGTCTAACAGCAGTCCGCGGTGGTGCCGTGCCATCTTCGTACTTGTCTAAACAGGTTTATTTACAAACTTTGAACAGGAATCATTCTTCTACAATCAGATGAATCCTTTTCAGATTTATTAGAAACATGAAATGTTTTATATTAAATATATCAAAAATCCTGGTTGAAGGTTTTTCCAATGTTGGACAGTTATGAGCTTTATTTGTTGTATTTTCAGAGTGGCAGAACCACTGACATTACAATTCACCAGTGTAAAAAAGTGGTAAGACAAGTTTCAGAGCCCTAAAGAAGAGCTTCTGTGCCTGGCAGCTTTTTTAGTGTTCCAGCTATACCAGAAAAGATACAGATTGTATGAAGAAGTATTATAATTTATGTACCCACCTCCCCACCAAGGTGGTAAGGAAAGAGATACATGAACACCATTCATGAGTATCTCTTAAAACAGTAGCTGTTGAAGGAACTTCCTAAATGACATTTGTGTGGCAGCCTGGCAGAGAAGAAATAATCCCAAGTGCTAAATGATGTCGTTACAAAATTGACCACTACGTTTGCAAGCAGACTTTGTTTTGATGAGGATGACTGAACTCGCCTTTGTCCACTAGAAGCATTATATTTGGAGGGAGGCGAATACATATTAGCCATGTTGTTGCAGAAGATAACGTTGATGTTTGTGCTACGTGACTTCTCTATAAGTAAAGAAATCTTGCCTTAAACATTCTCATTTATCCCAGCAAAATGCCAGTAATGTGCTTGCCTTAGAAGACGTTATTCGCATGCTGTTGGATAAAAATTGGTTTGTGTTAAATTGGAGGTAGCTCTAGAGAATAGTAACTCTCATCAGCTCTAGAGTCACTTATTAAAAAAAAAAAAAAAAAAGTAACAGATTATCGAACATGTAGGCCTGAGCAGTCTATGAAATGGAAGAAGATAGTAGCTTGCTTCCCCCCCCCCTTTTTTTTTTGTAAGACTCAGGTTGTATTCACAATCATAACTATATCAGAACTTATAACAGCCCAAGATATGGTACATGATGACATCAATATACAGTACCAAAAGGGACGTTGTTGAGATCAGCACACACACAATATCATCTAAGTATCACTGATCTGATAGAATTAACTTCAAGAGGAACATGTGTCCGTATTTTGATGAGAAAAGGAAAAGATAAAATGGATGCAACACTAAATAAATCCAGTATTTGCAGGAGTAATTGAATTGACAGATTTCAGAATAGACTAGATGGGAAAGATTCTGTAGGAATTTTATGACTCTTTAAGGAGACTTTTCCCTCTATGTTAATCAGCTGCTGAATATAAGATTATCTCACTATGTTGAACTGTTTAGATTTGCATTATGAAATGTCTGTACTTAGGCAACCATTTCTTGTGTGTTATATTTGCAGTTTGCTGACTAGCTGTAACTTCCTTTTACCTGGGAACCTGTGTATTAGAACTCAAGTTCTGTGGAAACAGCCGCCTTGTAGGAACTTTTTCAGTGGTAAGTGAAGAAAGGCTCTTGCCTATCCAGTGTTTTTAAATTAAGGGTTGCAGGAAATCTGTAAATGCAATAGCTCAAAATTAAGCAAATTGACGGTCACATATGGGCAAATATGAAATCCTTGAGATTAAAGGAGATGGAGTTGGGAGTCTAGAGACCTGTTCAATTCCTGGCATTTCCATAGACATGTGCTTGCAAATGGTGCTTTACTCCTTTGGTGTTTTGTTTTCTAGACAGTAAAAGAACTGTATTTATCTATCTCATAAGATTCCTTATGAGATGTTATTTATTGTCTCTCAACTATTCTGGAATATATGAATAGCAAATGTTGTAGCAGCAACAACAAAACTTAAGAGAAATTATTTGCTCAAACAACAGGAGTATTTAAGAGAAATAGCTCCCCTAACGATGACTAAAGGCTTCCTCCTCCTTCCTTTTGAAGTGCCACCTATTCCACAATGATTTTATAGATATGGGGAGTCTTGCAGACAAACAAATGTGGACAGCAGTTTAGGAGTTGCAGTATCCAGAGCAGTCCTTGTTCTTGGCTAAAACTGGAAAGGCAGAGCCAATCTCATCCAGGGGAATGTCAGCCCCCAAAGTAGGAATACCTCTGGTGGGGCTTAACAGGACATGCACTTGTTTATCTTCTGAGTTTTCTTCCTCATTATCTTTGTTTCCTCTCACTCTGTATTGTAGCTGTGTGTGTCTCTATCACAAAAAATCCCGTGGCTTGCTTTGTTGTATTGAGATCCGCCACCTTAATGGTCTGTCTTAATGTGTCCCCTTTGAGGATATTTGCCTTTTTTTTAAGCCTTTGACGCTCATCCTTTTCACTGGGATTATCACTTCTGAGGAAACCTGTCTAGCAGGCCCAGCAGAAGAGGAGCTAGGATAATGAAGTCATGGCTGCTGCATTCATTCTCTCTCTCGCACGCGCTCTCTCTCTCTCTCTCTCCCTCTCTCTTTTTCTTGGTAAGGGAAATTTATATTGGGGTCTATTTCTATCTTCCTTGGTAATACATGGTTTTTGACAAGTGTGCTATTTAAATAACTTAATATGTACAAACATTACAAGAGCCAAGCAGCTCCACATCCTTCAGATATGCCTCTTGGCATGTAAATACAATACAAATGCACCTTTCTTGTATCACGTTCATGTCAGCACACCGGTGAAGCAAGTTTTCCTTGCAGGCATTTTTGTTAAACTCTTAATAACATACTGTAAACTAGAAGTTAGTCATGTCACAACTGTGTCACTTTCGAGGTAAGCTGTATGCAAAATGAGCAATTTCCCCATACTACCTAGTTTCAACAGCTGGAGAAAGCAGAATATTATGTAAACCAAATTTAATCAGAAGGACTGTGATCTCAGGGCTTAGAGCAATCCTAGTAACAGGTGCTAGAGAAAAAAGAACTTTGTGGGGAAGAACATATATATTGCAGCCCCTATACCTGTAGTTTTTAAACTTTTCTAAACCCCATAAAATTTTTCTAGTAAATATGATCTCAGTATAGCAAGTTAAAGCCCATTGACCATGGGTTTAATTTCCTTAATTACTTTCTGCAGATCATATAGTTGTCCAAAGAGCCTATGGCTGAAAAGTCTCTCTGCTTTAGAGACGCAATACATTTAGCGGATATATTCATGTTAGGACAGGTTTTATATAAAAAACACTTCAGTGGACTGGCTGTGCTGAGCCAACGTTCCAGGTACTTTACACACACGTTACATCAGTCATTTAGAAACTTGTCACCCAAGCTCTTTTTCTGTCCTTGAGGGTATGTGTGTTCATATCGAGCACACTTAATAATTTTTGCTCCCATACCTGGACTTGCCTTTCAAAACCAGTTTGTGAGCTATGCAGGAGGCTGAGTCAGATTGTTAAGAGGTTTCTGCACTATATCTTGAGCAGTGTTCAAAATGGAAATTTTTAAGTCCCATTTCTATTCTAGATATTCACAGAAGGGAAAAGGTATGTGTTAGTATTTGCATTTGATGTGCCAGTACAGCCTATAGAGTTATATGCCATAATGTACTGTTTTAGCCCTGGGAGAATGTATGTCAGGATCTGTCATTGGCAGTGTTTTTCATCAATTGTTTTACTTTCCTAATGGTCAGGAGACATCACAGTAATGAAGTCAATATAATGCTAAAATAAACTATCACAGCAACTCTAAAACAGCATGTACTGTCAAACTGAACTCCCTTCAGAAAATATTACCCTTCAATCTTACAGTTATGACACTGTTGCGTAATGCAGCTTCCTTGCTTATGACCACAAAGTCACAGGGTTTTTGCTTTCTAGACTCCTTACCTTCCTGTCCTGTTGGGTTGTTGAAGCACAAAGGAATTTCGCAAATCAAACATCGTGCTAGGGGCTAAATCCTTCATAAAGCATAGGATCCTCTTGATGCCAATGTCTTTGCTCTAAACCACATCATCTTTTTAACTTATAAAAATTGGTTTTACAGATGTTCTAAGGAGTTTTCAGAGGACCACTACTAAGAATGTCTTATTTTCTACAAACAGTAAATCTCAGAGTATGTCTTTTGATAATCACTATACAGTTGGGCAAAATCATGAAGTCACTTTTATGTCAGTAAATTGAAATGGGCTGGATAACAAGAGTCTTTTACATAAATTTAATGGTTTATCACATTCTGCAACTTTTTTTTTTTATGTTTTGTTGCTCTTGAATATTCGTAGCAGGTGGGCATGGCCAAGGCCAGCCAGGCACGCTTGTCTCTGGCTCTTTCTGGACAGATGGTTTGAAGGTGGTGTGAAGAAGTTCACGTGGACATTGTCTGAGAGACTTTTGTCATAGCATAGCCATGCATAATGAGCCTGATAGCTAAAATGCTATCTGTTATCAACACAAAAAGTGATGAAATAATGTTGTGTGTTAGGCTCTGAAGTGACTGATTCAGTAGGGAGACTTCAAGCTTAATACATAATGGATACTGAGGAAACAACAGAATGTAACAATAGATGGGAATTTTGAAAATTTTGACTGTATTACCTGATTCACCAGGAGACATCTGTGGAATTCAGACTTCAGCAGTGTAATAGGCCTGTAAGAAAGGAAAGGTCTGAATATCCTCATATGTTTCTATCTGTACCTGTAATTTTAATAAATCAGGAAATCATAGTAGTATTCCATGAAATGTTTAAGACTTGCCGGTGTGCTTAAAATGATGCTTGTACTTGGAGTTATTCTAGTTGGGCAGTGCTGTGGAAAGTGAATATTACTGTTTGGTTTTTTAATAAATATTTGTTGGTAAAGTTCCAACAAATGTGTGTCATGTCAATATAAAAACTGCCTACAGTTTTCAGAAAACAAACTAATTGTTATATCAACTTATATTTTGTTTAGTTATATACTGCCCAATAACATAATAATCAAATCTCTGTACAGATGAGATTTTTTTACAGTTAAGTCTTTTTACAGTAGCCCAAAGAGTCTGTTTCTGGTTATTTTATAAAACTGAATTAATTAGTAATACCAATTTATAAAACCTAGTATAGTTACCAATATTGGTATGCAGAAAAGGATTTGGATAATGAAATTATTCAAAGGCAAATGTCCTTTCTCTGACTACTGAATAAACAATAATCCAATATTCATGTGTCTGAGTTACTGTTTTACTGTGCAACCGACACATTAATTCCCCAGAAGGATTGATAAATAATTGACTGATAATTAACATTGTAATTATTTGTAATCTGATTCTGATTTAGATTTAAATTTAGAAGATTTGCAAAGGGTGTCATTAGGAGGAGAAAATAACTCTCCTTTAGTTTTATCTCAACCTCTCTGTTATCTCAACAGCTGCTGTTAAGAATTTGTATCCTTTTCCAGAAGACATCCTTAATTTGGTCGGAGTAACAAAGCAGTATTTGCGCTGTTCCATCTCACTGAGTAGACTGGAGCAGGCCTCAGTTTATGCAGTTTGCTTTAATGTTTCTGAGGGAATGAGTCTTTTTCACTTGCTGCAAAGAAGGTAACTTGTACTTTTTGTTTGCGGAATATACTTGAAGGTTAAGGGAGATCCAAAACAGGTTTGCCTTATCTGTAAGGAGTTCAAATTTACAGTTCAAAGTCTATAAAGATGTTGTTAGTATGTTAAAAGTCCCAAGTGTTTTCCTCCTGTCCTGGACTTGTTCCTACTGGCTCATCTGCCAAGACATGAGCTTTCCTCACACTCTCATGCTGCTGGCCAGAGCTGCAGAAATCTTCCCAACATCAAAGAACACAATGTTCAGTTGAAATCTCTAAACAGTGCCAGCTGCCTGAACATGATATTGTTGCCAAAATCAGTAAATAATCCTTTTGTCTTGGATTTTGAAAACTTGTGTGAATTTCATTTATGTCTGAAAGGTGGGGAGTTTTATTTAGGCACAAAAAAAGCTTAGCAATAGCATGTTGAATGTCTTTGCTGATGATCGTGTTTTGGATACCTGTTACAGAAGTGCTGTTGCACTAGTGCTGGAGATGGGGAAAAAACAACTCTTCACATCAGTTATCGACAGATTAAATTGTATGTGTTTGCTGTGCCTTGTGGAACACAAAATGGTTCTCTTGCACAGAGAGAAATGTTCGCATAGGTGCAATCAGTAAAGGCTCTCGAAGTGGAAACCTCCTCTCTCTGGTTACAAACCAAAAAGAGCTGTTTGCACTGAGGCATTTTGGTTTGGGAATTTGCTAAGCTCTGGTGAAACTGCAGAGCCGCTTTGCTGACTTTGGACCAAAGATTTGGTGGGAAGGGAGCTCAAGGCTTTAGGGCTAAAGAGTATTGTTTGTCTCCGTACAGACATTTCTGTTGCAATAGTGATGCAGCTGTCTATGCATACCCCAGTTGAAAGGTTACAGAGTCTTTGTAAATTTAAAATAAATAAAACAGGCTTACTTTATAAAAATTTAGTTGTTCTAAATTATCCCTGTCTGTTATTGAGAGTTGTTCTTTAGGTAGAGTATTTTCCAAAATCTAATGGTAATTTTAGTTGCTGCCTTGTATTTTCCAAAAAATAAAATTCCTTTTCCCAGTGAGAATAAAGCTGTTTTCACATAACACACTATACTTTATGATGAATTTTAAGGCATATAAATCAAAGTATGTTTTAAAGTGCATGTATAGGAAAGAAATGAGCAAAAATAGTATTTTGATAAAACAAAAGATGACCAAGAATTACTTTTATTGGGCATCTTTTTTTGCAGCATTATGGAGGAAGAATACCTGAATGCACCTGATCACTCTATTACTTAGAATTAAATTGCGAAGCAATTATTTGGTAAGATTCCCAAACAGTTGTTCATTGTGTTTACACATGCCTAGAAATAGATTTGGTATTGTACAAATTAAGTAGGTTCATTTTTGTCGTTGTTAAGGTGTTCTTTTGTTGTCAAGTCCTAAGCTGGACATTGACAGAAGGAGATGTTGTCCATTGTTTTTCATTCCGGATCATTTGTGTTAATGATTGCTGCGGAAATGACACCAATTAGTGTCCGCAATGAACTCCTTCGGGCAGCATTTTCTCTAGTGACTTACGTAGTGATTTACGTTCATTGCTGAGAGCCTTGAGATTGACTGTGATGCAGATAGAAGAAACACATTCTGTACTTATGCAACTCATTAAACCTGAACGTATTTGTCTTCTCTGAAGATTTTGGAAGGAAGATGCTTTCCACTGTGATTGCCCTTTGAGCTGACCTGTTGCTTAGTAACAGTACAGCATACATGCATCTCCCATACCATATGTAAAGCTTGTGTTAAGCAAGAGGAGCTTGGTAATGCTCAATAAGCAATAGGTGCAATAATAGTTATATTTTTTTTTCCATATAATGACCTGTACTACAGCAGAAATGTGTCTCCATCCTGTTTACCAAACCTGTACTAAAGCAGGTAATTTTTTCCTTTCCTCTTCTAGTTAGCTGTAGAATTTGGGGATTCCCCAACTATAATGAAAGCTATACAGATTGAGAAGCATGACACTATACAGTGCTTCAGTTGTTTCCCATAAACTGATTATTCCATGCAGTAGCAATGTAGAAAAATCTCGTAGTTGGAAAGTATGATAGAAATCCGGAGGCAAATATGAGAGCTATGAAACCCAGCCCTGTGGTGCATTCAGGCAGCTCGTTTGTATGTTGTCTGGAGGGAAGAATGTTGGAGGGACGTGGGGGAAAGGGGGAAGAGGTTAAGAACACTTAAGGGTAGTTGGGGCTCATCAACTGAGCCTCAGTAGCTTGGTGAGCTGCAATAACTGGAGTACTTAGGAGCATATGCCCATACTTCTGCGTCACTGATCTCTGATAATGTTTTCATCATCTCGGCTGATGTCCTTTACCCCACATCATAGCTTTCTCTTTCCTGGGTATTTGTTTTGTTTCCTGAAGGTCTGTGTTTTTATTACAGACAAGAAAAAGCTTCATACTGCTCCAGTAAGGCAAGTCTTTCGTCTGCGCCCCTTCCATCTTCTGGTGGCTACAGGTGGGGGATATGCAGGGTACAGAAAATATGAAGATTACAAGTTGGAACAGCTGGAGAAGAGGGGCATAGAGGTGCCTGTCAAGCTTGCAAGCAAATGGGAGGTAAGAAACCTGCGATAGATTCTGCTTCTGGCACGTTTGATGCAAAACTAATTTGCTTTCATTCCAACAAGGAAAAATTTAGTTTGTGCTCTTCTGCCAATGCCTTTTCTGACAAAACATGGAACTAAAGTTTCTGTCTTTTAAATAACGATCTTTTCTGCTAAAGTCAATGTAATGATACATTAGAAACTGCTGGCATCTCCCCCATCTTTTAGTAAGGCTTGCGCATTTTTTTCTAATGCCTGTTAAATCAAAGGTAGAGGGGATAGGTAGTCAGGTGATTGTTCCTTGACTGTGTTCTGCATTTTGAATAAAAAGATGTTTGGTAGGCATAGAATGACTCAGGGTGGAAGTGATGTAGTCCAACTTCCTGCTCAAAGCAGGGCTAATGTTCAGTTCAGCCCGGGCTGCTCAGGGCTTTGTCCAGTTGGGCCTTGATAATCTCCAAAGACAGAGATTTCACAGCCTCTCTGGGCAGCCTGTTCTGATGCTTAATTATGCTCATAGTGAAAAATATTTTCCTTAGATCTAGTGAAACTCTCCTGTTTCAGTTTGACTCTTGTCTCCCTATCTCCCTCAGTAGAGAGCCTGGCTCTGTCGTCTTGGGTATTTGAAGGCTGCTATTAGGTTCCCCTAAGCCATCTCAGGCTGAACAAGCCCAGTTCCCTTAGCCTCACAGGCCGCGTGCTCCAGCCCTCTGACCATCTTGGTGGCCCTTCACTGGACATGCTCAAGTTTTTCTTTCTTGACCTGAGGGGCCTAAAAACTGGACGCAGTATTGCAGATGTGGTCTAATGAGAGCAAAGTAAAGGGGAACAGTTACTTGCCTTGAGCTTCCCTTGGCTTCTGCTCCTGTTGCTACAGCCCCGGATGCTGCTGGCCTTCGTCGCTGCCATGGCACACTGCTGACTCATTTTCAACCGCTGTCCACCAGCACCCCTAGAGACCATAAAGCATGCGTCCGTGCTTACTCTGAAGAAGCTGTGGCTTTGCTCAGTGCAGCACGTGTTCTCATCTTCCCCACCTTGCATTGCAAGGTAGCAAATTGTTAAGCCTGTTATAAAGTTTACAGAATTAAATACGGAAATCAAAATAGACAAATAAATTTACAGAATTTGTTGATAATTCGGTATTGGTGTGAAATCAACATAAGACTACCAAGACTATCTTTAAGATCATTTAGCAGGAATTAGTAATTCAAGACTGAAATTACACATGATAGCATTCAGAAAAACATTCAGTGCTGAGTTTATTGTTCTAGTAGTTCTAGCTGTGGGTACAGTATGTGCTGTAATTGTAGGGTTTTTTTAATCTTCCCACTAACTGCTGAATCTATGCTACTTTTGGCAGTTTGCTTGCTTCCTTTATGCCTTCATGCCTTATACACTTTGCAAGGAAGCCGAGACTGAATTAATATCTAATAATTAAAAACCTACCTGCGTGGTTTTTTTTTTTTTTTTTTTGTGTGTGTGTGTGTGAATATGTAGTGAGACTTTTTCCCTTAAGGTAACCCTTAAATCTGCAATGATTCTTGCTGATCCTGGGGGATTTTTGCCTTTTCTTTCTGGACTTCAACAAGTTTAGTACTTATTGTGGAATTGGACTATGCATATCAGATTCATGGGTCAAATGTTCACTGCAACACTGAAATGAGAAGTATTTCATGACTTCATAGAATTGCTGTATCTCCTTTGAAATGCTAAGTATATTGTACAGCTCTGTGTTAGACAGTTAAAAATAGATGTGATACTCTGCAGAACAGCCAGGTGAGTATCTGCTTCAGTGGCATTTCTGAAGGTGAGGAGTTAAAAATTACTAGGATTATGTAGGAGATGCTTCAGTGTGACCTTTAGCACCCCATTTCTTTGCATTCCTAAGCACTCTGCAAGTTTGTAGGTGTTTTTGGCCACAGGCCAATAAGGGGCTAGACTGGAACCCTTAAATTCATTTTCATTAGTGACCCAAATCGGATATGATACAGAGGGTCTGGATGCTCACAGCTTAGGCTGTGATAGCTCCTGAGGAATTTGTCTGAAAATCTGTTTTCTTTATATTCTTCTCCCACTGAAGCTTATTTCAAGCAGGTTTTATGTCCTGATTTAAGGAAAAAAAAACAAGTCTGGTAAGTGTCTGTGGAGTATTTATTCAGAAAGACAATGTCATATCAGTTTTGATACTTAAAAACAAATGTTTTTTATTATTGTTCATACTTTTAGGCATAAAATCGGACAAGTTTGCTTTCTCTCGTTATACTGGAATGCTGGTTTGTTGTTATTTGGCGGTTAATATATTTTGAGCTACAAGGATTGCTTTTGAAGAAATAGCACTAAAGGATTTATTTTTGCAGCAGGAAATCTTGCAAAGAATTTCAAACTGATGAGCAGGGCTCCAAATGCAGCAGATACTAGTGCGAGATACTAACAAGTTTTCCTAGTCCTTTCCTGATATGCTTGAGTTCTGTTGAATGCTTTTGTGGGAGGGAAAGGAAGCTTGACAGTTAAGAGGAAAAAGAGAAACTGTGTTCAGGCATTGCAAGAGATATTTCAAACAATGAAGGATTCAAGAAAAATAAGAGCTGCATTGTTCCTTTTTATTGGAAAGCAGAGCATCTTTTTTGCTGACCTATCATTTTCCATTATTCTCTGTTAGTGTTTTTGGCATCCCTGGAAGCGAAGTTAGGAGTGGAGAGGAGGAGGGTGTTGTCTAGAGCAGGAGAGTCCGCCTTTGCATAGGCAGAGACCAAGCGTGACTGCCTGGGCTTTGAGAGAGTGACACAGAGCGAGCAACTGCTGTGCTTGCCCTTGCTGCTGAGCCTGTTGCTACGAAGGTCTGATTTCACAGTACCAAGCTCGTGTTCATTTGAGAACACACACCATCTTCCACCTGACAGCTCCATGCACAGGGGAGATTCCCATGCTTCTGAACAAAAAACAGAGATAAAAAACTATGTAACCATCATAATATTACGCAAGTAGAGAAGATCTCCCTATTGCAGAGGTACATATGGGGTACCATCATAGAAGTGTGCATAGTTGGGACTGAATTAAAAAATGAGTATATTCCTATATGTATTTGTTTTGCTCAAACTTTATAAAAGAATGGGGAAAAAAATTGAATCTGGTTTAAGCCAAGCATTCTTTAATTTTTTATTTTTTTTAATAGCGAGAGAGAGAGAACTATGGTTTCTTTAGCATATACCATTAATTTTCTTAGAGACATTATGTAGCTAATAGCTTGAGCTGATTAATGCCTTAGGGTGTCTCGCACTGCAAATACCAGTGAGGATCAGCTTTCATTTAATTAGATGAGCTAAAGCAGAGGGCTTGGAGGAAGACAGGTAGATATTTATCAGGTGGATGGAAGACTAATGCTTACTGCTTCAAATCCTTGCTATCACAGAACATTTCCTGGCCCGGATCTACATGCATAGCGTGCTGTACATATGCTAACTAGAGGCATTTTCCCCTCTTCTCATCTGCCTGCTGGGGCAGTGGTGATAACGGATAGCATAATTTACTCAGGGAAACCTTGGCCAAAGAGTGAGTTTTGATGAACAGGGTGACCAGATGAACAGAGTTTCTCTGCTGTCCTTTTGCTTCCATAGTTTGTTCTGGTCTAATGAAGTGATTAAAAATACTGCTTTTGTGTAAGACTCTCCCCTATTGGAATAACAGCATCAGAAAAAGCACAGCAAATCTGTAAGAGAGGAGCTGAGCTATAGTGACTTCTGATGCAGATGACAAATAGCACACAGGTCTGTCCTGTTCCATTTGAGGGAGACAGCTCAATGTCACAGGGCACCATCTTTAAAATGGCTAAAGACAGTGGGGAAGTGCTTTAAAAGTACAGATTTAAGATCTCGCTTCTCAAAGGTAATGGGAACACAGTCTTTCCTGTTGATACTAAAAATGTTTGGATAACTGGAGTACTGAATGCTGTTTTGGCAGTACAATACATAAAGCGCTTTTGTCTTGGCCCAGAGGAGACGGACCTTTAGCACTGTGCTGTGGTAGGAGATACGAATCCAGTTCAGAAAAGACCCCAACATGGAAAAATCTGGTTTTTGTATCCAACCTGTTCTGCCTTGGGAGAATGAAATACAGTCTCTGATTTGTTGGTCTCTTATGCTGCATACTTGCGGCTGTGTTCTGGTATTTTGACTTCCATTTGAACAAATAGGCAATTACAGGATGTACTCCTGGAAGAGCAGTTTAGTGCGCATGGCAAAGCTGATCAGAACATGCTGAAGTGGGTGAAATTTTAACACCAAAAAGTGAAGGGTGTGACAATGAGTTTGTAAATGCTTTTCTCAGCTGTCCTGGAAAAGTGAACAACTGAGTAAAATTAATACTTTTTTTTTACCAGTGAGATGGCTTCTTGACTTTATGAATCTGTCCAGTCTCCCACAGCTTCCTTTTCCTCTCTAAACGAACGCTTGCCGGCAGTGCGGAGCGATTCGTCTGAGCCCTCTGCTCCCGCTGGAGCGCTGCAGGAGGCCGCAGCGCGCCGTGGCCGTGGCCGTGGCCGTGGCCGTGGC
>NW_020450530.1:1306287-1331581 GCF_003343035.1 Apteryx rowi
CCCCGCGCGTCCGTCCACGTGCCCGGAGGCCGCTCCCGAGGGCGGCTCGGCATCGCCTTTCGGCCCGCGGACGCCGGTGCCGCTGAGCGGCGGGGGAGCGCGCTCAGGCTTCCAGGCGCTGACGTGCGAGGTCCGATTACCAAAGGGCGATTAATCGCCGCGCTCCGGCTTCGCGGAAGCCTCAGGAGAGCTGTTCCAAAGTCTCCACTCGCTCACCACTAATCTCGGAGCAGATTTAAAGCAAGTGAGGCGGCGGGGGCGGCATTACCGCTGTTAACCCCCCCCCCCCCCCCGCGCCGCCGCGGCAGGGCTAGCGCCTTTACACCCCCGATAAACGCCTCTATAAAGCAGGGAATTTGCTTTACAAATATCTCAAAGGTTTTTCTTTTCTGAAAGCATATGGAGCAGAAGCTGTGACTACAAAAGTAGATACTAAAACAGAAGGGTGTATTTTAAGGGTCAGAAATTTTCATGTCACTTTGAAAAAGTAAATAAAACTTTTTTTTTCTTCCTGGCTTCACAGGAGACATCTTCGAGACTATCCACTACCTTCTATGGCTAGCTTAAAATACCACCTTTTTTTCCTCTGTATAGGGAATGCAACTAAAACAGCAATGTAAAATCATGGGGAAAAATAATCAAAACTTCTTGCTTAATAAATCAAGGAAAATTGTAGAAAGGCTTCTTCATACTAAAAGTAAAGAATTTTAGGAATTAAAGATGGATAAAGCAGGACCTAGTACATTTCATGAGCCGGGGCCCATCAGTGCGCAGCAAGCGGTACAGCAAGCGGTGCAGCTGGCCTGCTCTTCCCATGCTTGCTGGAAGTGACTCAAAACTCACGTGACGTTTGCAGACGCCGAGTCTGCACTCAGGTTTCCCCAGCAGCCTGAAAGCAGTTTTGTTTTGCTCTTAGAGTTCAGGAGCTGCTGGCTGGGTCCAGAGCACTTAGCGTTTCTCTTGCTGGGCTGACTCACGAGGAGGTCGGATGGGAGCAGGGATTACGTGTGTCTGAAATTAAACAGATGCCGCTGGGAAAGGAATGGCACCGTTAACGAACGGTGCTGTATGTCACTCAGTACCTCTCCTGTTAGCTGGAAAGCTACTCCCAATGTCGTATTTGGATGCGTTTAGTGCATCTTTTAAACAGTTGCAGTTACCAAATGTATAAAGTGTGGCTGGAAGATTTATGCGCTCGGACTAGAGGATTCCAAGCTTAACAATTCACACTTATGATTTCAAACATGAGTTTCAATTTTAAGTACGGTTGTGTTTAAACCACTTATCCTTGCAAGTGCCTTGGCTTGCTGTTTTTGAAATCCTGAGGGAAGGGCTTGAACCAGTAATGAGAAGACAAGTAATTAGATGTGGTCACTGGATTTGACACTTATTTGAGCTGACAGAGCAGAATGGTGTTGCGTAGCTGGCAGATTAGCAGTTCATTATTAGATAATAATTCTTTAGGGATTTATACCTCATGGTCACTGCTTCCTTTATTTACTTAGCGTGGATTCTGGATGAGTTCAGGCAGATTGGGGAGTCTGGTACTGATGTGCAAGCTAATACTTAACCAACACCCATAATGTTCTTGTCTAAGCTAATAAAACGGGCTTTGTGGCATTGCCCGGATCCTGAGAAGTCCAGCCACTGAGAAGCCATTGTACGAGTTCCCGTTTTGAATTGGTTAATCACCAATTCAGGTCTCTTTCCTTGTTCTTCTGAAAGTAGGTAAACTCAGGGTGGATATTTCATTTTGCCCTTCTTACACTGCGGAACTGTAAGCTGCTGCTGGTGCAGCCACGACAGGAATGGCAACTTGCCATGTATGTTTATATGTCAGCGTTTAAGCAGGACTCAGGTATTTGCATCTTGGTGAATGTAATTGGGTTAGTAGAACAGAACGGAAGAGAAACATTGGTCTTCTTACTTGAACTGAGTTTCTGAAGAAGTGGAGAAAGAGGACTTGTAATGCCAACGTTTCTCTCTTCCCAGAGAGGAATCTCTCTTGCTCCAAAATTTTTTGTTTTGAACTGAAGGGTGACCGTCCCCACTGTGTTTTGCTTCTCCATCTGCCTTATTTTAATTCACAGCAATATCACCATTGGACAGCAGAATGTTTCAGTGTCCATTCGTGTTTAGGCAGCAGATTAGCTGTTTAATATGCCCCATACTTTCCTAGAACCAGGCATGCTTGATCTAGGATATAACAATTTCTTGAACATATTTGGGGGGATCAGACTGAATTTTTACTGAAAGAGCGTGTGGGTTTGCCTCCCTCCCATATGCTTAAGAGAAGAGTACTGAAGAAAAGGCAGCTAAGACTTTTGTTTGCTCTGCTGTCTTTCTGCAGAGCCATGCGTATGCGAAGGGGGGTGAAGGAGGAGATGACAGGCAGCGCAGGGAGGGAGCCGGTGCCGCGGAGGCTGCGGAGCCGCGGGCTTTCCCGGCCTGCGAAGGGCAGGCTGCCGCTGGGGCCGGCTGTCTGCTCCCGCCTGGCTCACCGGCGCTGAACCAAATCTTTCTTTTCAGTTTTGTGAGCCAGCCCCACATGTTCAGTATGGTGTGTCTGGCTAACTTAATGATTTTCATCTTAGTCCGATGAAATGCCTTTTAAAAGGATGTTGTCAATTTAGCTTCAGTTTCTATTTAAAATCTAGTATTTAATGGTGGTGATTTCTAGTGCTCCTGGCAAGTGGCTCCTCTGTGTTCCTCACTGCTTTTTGAATTTTGCTGGGATTTTGGGTAACTGTTTTCATTTTACTGTACAGATGGTTTCCTTTTTTGTGTGTGTAGGTGTTTCTTGTGCCAGCCAAAGAAAGAGTGAAGAATATTTGAAATAGGAAAACAAAAAACTTGGCAGGGGGCTCAGAGAAGGAGGAGTATGTTTTGTGTGCTTGTTAACTGATCTTAAGTTTACTATCTTTCAATTTACTGTGGTTTTTTTTAAATGTAATCGTTAAAATTCAGCTTAAACAACAACTTAAACACAGATCTTGGAACTGCCTGCAATATAGAATACCATATAAGAATATTTTTCCCAAGGGAAAAAAAAAATACTTTCATGCAGGGACTCCAGAGGTGTTTCTAGGGAACATCTGGAATATTTGGAGTTGAAGGCCAATCATAATACATGACTCTTGCTAGAATATATTCCCTTCAAGGTCTACTTGAGATGGGATGTCATTTGCTATTTAATTTTAGATTTTCCTGCTGGCCCTCCCACTTCTTCTCCTGCCTTATCCCTAATAAAATACAACCCTTTCCTCCACCAGTGCTCTTTCTGATCCACTCTATAAGGCTTACAGCTTTCACAGTGTGTAGAGAGTTTTAGAAACAAGACTTTTTTTTAATAACCCCCCCCCCCCCACAGATTTTAACAGAAAACATAAGTGAATTGAATAGTCACTAAAGAGTTAGCCCCTAAACTGTTCTGTTCTGGGTGTTTGATTTAATCCTGAGGTGCACTGTGGTTAGCTTGCTTCTGCTGTGTTTCAATCTCTCTTAGCAACCCAAATCTAGTCAACAGGAGATACGGAAAAGCTAGGTTTGAGGTGTAGTCTGCAGAGCTAAAGAGGGGAATTTCTCCCTATATATATTCAGAATGCTGAGATAGAAATACTGCAGCCTTTTGTCTTAAAAGAAGAAAATCTTCCTTCATCCATGCTTCATACTTTAGTTCTACTGGTTGTAAAAACTGTGACAGTACTGGGAGCCCCATAAAACACGTTAACACTTCTTTTGTACTTGATTCGCAAGCTGGCCCTACAGTTGCCTTATTTCATTATGCACCTGGGGATTTGTGTCCTTTATCTGCTCCCTAGGTGAGTTTTTTGAGATGGAAAGAGACTTCAGGAGATGGATGTTGGTGTCTGGCAAGGATTTGTGAAATGGAAAGATGTTGCTTTCCTTCACTTTTTCTTCTTTCCAAACTGGATATTAAGAGCAGGAAAGGAATTTTGGTGCTGTACACACTGACTGCCCAGCAGTCTGGAGCTCCTTTAGCTGCAGCTGCTGCACTGCAGAACTGAAGCTAGGAATTATCTCCTCCTCTTCTCCACCCCGCTCCTCCTCCCAGCCTCGTATCCAAAGTGCCTCTCGGGTTAGCTGTGCGAGGCCAGCTGGCTGCTCTTCTGACTGTAGTGCATCGGTGCCCAGCCTGAGACTGCGGGGTGTTCTTCGGAGAGCCGAGTTTCAATGGCCGCCCTGACTAGGGAGAAGCGAGGACTGCTTATACGGAGAGCTTGCTTTTGTTGTGTGCACAGTCGTCTTTGTAGTGGGATGTCGAAATATGACACAATGCCTGTTTGTTTGCAATAGCTGCGACCCTCGTAGCAGAGATTCAAGTGGGAAACAGAGGGGGAATCCAGAGACAGACCAGCGGGGGAATTAGGAACTGTGACGCCGTGTCCTCCCTCCTGTGCCGGAGCAAGCAAAGGAAGGAGAGGTAGAGGAAAAAAGACTGAGCCTTGCAACCAACCGTCACCCTGACGATGTGTCAGTCAAACACCCTGCAGGGACCAGATCTACACACAGGGAAATGGTGAGATGCTATAAAGCTTTATCTACCCCTCCACCCTCTTGCTACAACCTCCGCAAAGTTAAAATTCATGTCYGGAGGCTGCGTTCAGGGAACGGCGGCAGCAGCAGCTGTGCCGGGGACCAGCACCCACAACTGGAGAGTCCAGGCCCGGCTGGCTCTGCCGGTGATACACCAAATAGGAGAAGCCGTTTCAGGTACTGTTCAGTGTTTCCTGCTTTGCAGGAGGGGAGAAACAAGGGAGGGAGGATGGGAGGGTTTCTGGGCACAGCGACAGCCATCTGCAAAGCTTTTGTTTGGCCTAATTACTATAAAGCTCCTTATGTGTTGAATTGGCAGAGAAGGGCATGCTGTTTTACGACAAGGGGAATGACAAGGGTTTCTTTCCTTTCTACTCTGTCGGACTAGGAGAATAGGAAAAATTAGTGAGGGACTGCTCTGAAACCAGGCCAAGGCAGCGAGAAGCCCGAGGGCTCTGGAGCAAGCTGCCAGGATGCAGCTCTGCGGGGATTGGTCCGTGATCGACTGCAGTGAAGGGGGGGAGAGCAGTGGGAGGGGGAGCGGTACCGGCCGCACGCTCCTGGCAGCCCAGCTCCTGGCCCTGCCGGCCCTCGAGCAGGCCCGCAGGCTGGCGGGTGGAAGGAGAGCAGGGGGAACGCGAGCTGCCCCTTCCTACTCCTGCGGCCAGGCAGTGCCAGCTCCTGCTGATAAAGCCTGCTTTACCTCTGCCAAGGCAGCGCTTCATCTCCTCGGGGTTTTTTTGTACTTTGCCCAGATCGCTCTCTCGTTTTCGGGGGAGGAAGCAGGGGGGAAGAAGTTGTGTTTGCTGCAGAGAAAATCTGTGAGCCAGAAGCACCGTCTTGCATCCCAAAGTGGTGATGGTTGTGCCTGCTATTCTGAGCCAGGTTTTGAAAAGAACAGGTTGGCACAAAATTTCTGTTTTGGTTTCCTAGCTTCTTTCCATTTTGGAAGGAAGTGCACAGTATGTTATAGTTCACTATTCATATCATCTAATCCAGTGAAGAAGAGGGCTGTTCAGTGCAGCCAGAGCCTACTACTTGCAGCCAACGTGTGCACAGAGCTGTGTGCTGGTTGCAGGCAGATTGAGTTCAGCAGCGTGGGGAAAACAATCTCTTAGCCAGCAGTTAAGTCAGTGCCCGGAAGACTTGAATATTTTGCCCTCAGAGAGGCAGACTTTAATTTGATAATGTGACTTTGGAAAGGTGAGAAATAGCTTAGTCAAGAACTTCTTCATGAGGAGAAGCCAAAAAATAAATGGGGAGTCAGTTCACTTGAAGGCTTTCTCATCCACACCTCCCACAGGAGTCTGAACTGAGGCCCAAGATGGCTTTTGCTAGTAAGATGAGGAGCTTTCCCCTGCTCAGAGTCACAAGCTCAACTTCTGTTCACAGCCACTTGTGCAAAAAGAGTTTGCTTTCAGTCAGGACATCCATATCTCAAAATCCTAGGTGCAGTTGGTTATGAGGCCAGAGAGTGATTGGGCTGTGGAGACCACATTAGCTTGTAGCGCTAGCAATATCTGTTTAATCTATGTATCCTCTGTTCAGAGCCACGGTATCCAGTGAAGGTTTAAGGCCTGCAAAGCTGTCTTTTGGAATTGGTTATCTGAACATTGTATTAATTAACTCAGGAATGACACTCCTGTTTGTCTCTCAAGTATTAAGTGCTTGTTTCCTGAAGTCAGTCAGTGACCAACAGGTCTGTGTAAATTTGACTCCTGCATCTTTTGTGATACAGAATACAACTTAAGACACAATATAGTCAGGATGTTTCCAGCACAAGAAATCTGTGAGGGACCGCAATTCTTAGGCTTCAAGGATTTCTTTCACTAGAGTATCTGCTCTTTCCTTAATATTGCCCTTCCATGCAGTTTAGGGTTTAATGTCCCAGAATGACAGATTTCAGGATATTCAGGTTGCTGTCCACTTTGGCTCTGCAGGAGCTGGAGCAGTCACAAGCAGCGCTTTCTGGGGAGGTAATCTTTTGATACTTGGAAGCACTTTTGCTCTCCATTGTTTCCACTGTAAACTATCCTGTTACATTTTAGTTGGATGAACCAGCTGTTACTTTGTTTTCATATGTCCCCTGCAAGTGATTTTTGCCTTTAATTTTTGAGGGTATGATTAATGAAATTTGACCTGTGACAGTGAACACCATTATTTGGACAGAGGACATTCATTTTTTTGAGGTAAACTGATCTTTTGTTTTGGGAAAGAACTGACCAAAACAGAGCAGTAAGCATTTGCAGAATCGAGGTATACATAAAGATAAGCAGGAATAAATCACTCCCAGCTATGAGAAGCTGGAGGTGATGAAGCTGAGATGCTGACCCTCTTATGTTGTGTATGTAATCTTTCAGGTTGCAATTCCCCCAGCTGGCCCTGAGGCGAAGGTTGGGCCAGCTGAGCTGTATGTCTAGGCCTGCTCTGAAACTCCGTTCTTGGCCTCTGACTATTCTCTATTATCTTCTGCCTTTCGGTGCTCTTAAACCCTTGACCAGAGTGGGATGGAGGCCTATGAGCAGGGTAAGTGCGAGCAGGTCTCTACTGTGCTTCATGTTAGCTGTTTTATATTGCAGGGAGCAGGCAGCAGCTGGGTGGAGGGATACTTAATGTAGAACAGGGTGGTGATTGCTAGTATGAAAACAGAGATGCAAATCATGTTTCTCTCAGGTTTTACTATTTGTGATTTTGGTGACTAATTGCTTCACAGACAGGTGACTGTTCAGTAGCAGAGAATTTCTTTATGTCCTCTAGCGGTCATGGGTATGCCCAGGAAAATCAGTAGAAACTTTTCACTTGATTCAGTCACCTGCCCTCTAAGTATCAGGGCTAGGACAAGGCAGAGCAAACTGCTTCTCCAGTTCCGTTTCCTGGCCATATTCAAATGGTCTTGTTTGCTGTCATTTTGCCTAATAAGGGTTTGTTTCTCAAGTTCTTTGAGCATCTGTAATCCAGACTGTCCAATGACATGCTAATGCAAATCTCTGCTCTGAAGCTGGTGAGAGCAGTGGGTAGGAAGCCTTCCACATAAATATTGTTTAAACACATCACGCAACTACAAATGCAACGTCCATGTGAATATTTTGACCGAAAACTGTAGTTCTTGAGATGATTTCCTTTTAACAGCTATTCTTTGATCCCATCAATTTGAAAAGCAGCCTTTTTTGAAGAGTAGGTGCTACTGGGAAATATCACTTTGACAATTTTTGTGAATTTACAGTTGTATCTGTGTTTCACTGTAGAAAACTGAGCAAATTGATTTTAGCAATTGACACTGTATAAATCATGTCAAATAAAATGGCAATATATTTTTCTTTAGTACTTCAGTTTATATAACCTGAAGTACCACTGATTTAAAAGTTTTTATTTGAAGTAAGATTAAATTGGTGGCTTCTTTCTTAAATATCACTGTAATTTGATGTGATGCAGGAGGGTAATTTGTGAGTGAAATAAGTGTATTTGATAGGACGGACAAGCTCTCAGCTGGTGTGTGCTTTTGTTTGCGTTTATTGCTGTCTTCTGCAAGGCTTAATAGTGAAGGATACAATTGACTAACATTGGGAATAAATGATGACTTTTGATAAGGAAAAAAAAGTTTTTTTTTTTTTTTTTTTTAACTTGGAAGTTAAATCTAGCTAGTTGTACTGTTTAAAAAGACTGTACCAGATTTCTATTTCTTTTGCAAAACTGGCTTCAGAGGGTTCAGTGTTCCCCCATCCTCCCCAATTACATCATGCTCATACAAGTTTTTTTGGCTGACACTAAGTACCATAAACCTCCGAAGAGTTATCTCCTGGAATTACCCAGCAGGAAAACCTGTCATCTGCCCAGTTATATGAACAGCATACCTCTTAACATTGTTTCATTTGTTTTTCTTGCTACCAAAACTTATGCTTTGGCCTAAGTCCAAAAGGTAAAAGTCTCTATTAGCAACTCCCATTCTTGCAAGAGAAGGGGCAGTACTGGCATGAGACTGTGCCAGTGTAGCGGCATCCACGTGGGTACGTTTCTTTAATTGTTCCAGTATCATTAAGCAGTACAATTGTGTGGTGCAGAAAAATATCTGCAATAGCAGATGGCCATCTGAGAAGTACCTTATCAAACGTGGAGAAGTTATTTTTTTAGTCAATTTTTCTTTGGTTGTTTACAAAAATGAAACATTGGTAATGGTAAACCCTTCTAATGAGGGTTCTACTAGAATATGTGAAATGTGTCTTTTTTCTGTAAGCCTCACATGGGCAGTTTCCAGTAACTTGCATGTGAAGCTTCAGCCCTGCAAGGGAATGGAGTTTCTGGCTTCAATATAAAGTTATAATAAGCTCCATTGCTCCATCCTATCCCTCATCTCAGGGATATTCCCATCAGAATGGCAGAAGTGAGGATCAAGTGCAGTGGAATTTTCTGCAGGTGTCAAGGCTGCTTCCTGCATGCTGTAACTCACTGAATTTGAGGCAGTGTTAGCAGGAACAATTTGAGCCCTTCTGTTTTATGGGGAGAGGTGAGGGAAAGCTGGCAGTGGGAAGAACTGTGAATGACATGGTGTAATTCTTCTTTCTTTAGGTAGCTCTGTACAAATCGGTACCAACTCGCCTGCTCTCGCGAGCCTGGGGTCGCCTGAACCAGGTGGAGCTGCCTACATGGCTCCGGAAGCCTGTTTACAGCCTGTACATCTGGACGTTTGGAGTGAACATGAAGGAGGCAGCTGTTGAAGATTTACATCACTACAGAAACCTCAGCGAATTCTTCCGCAGGAAGCTGAAACCGCAAGCACGGCCAGTCTGCTGTTTGCACAGTGTGGTGAGTAAAAGGAAATGATAGCTTTCTGGGGGAAAAAGCCTGCAGTGTAAAAGGAGCATATCTAAGCTTTCTCTTGGATATGTAATTAAAAACACAAAGCATAGACCAGAATCCCACACGGAGCTTTCACGACTTTGCTTTTTACAGGAGCTAGATGTGAAGGAAGAAAAGTGTGTTCAGTGTTTGAAACGATCGGTTGTTATGTTTTCTGCTTGCTGTGATGGCTGGACAGATGAGGTATGCATGAATTTCTAATGTATTTCATTTTCTGTCTTCTCTGTAGATTAGTCCCTCTGATGGAAAGATACTTAATTTTGGACAAGTGAAAAACTGTGAAGTGGAGCAGGTGAAAGGTGTTACTTATTCGCTGGAATCTTTCTTGGGACCTCGCATCAGCACAGAGGAGTTGCGTTTTAGCCAAGGTAAGTTGTGCATCCACTGGACCTTGCACAGGCTCTGCCACTTCAGTGCTCTCAGAGAGCAAGAGAGTATATTTCATGTCTTTTTTTTTTTCCTCTTCACATTGTCAGGAACAAAAGTAGTTCTGTTTTTTTTTTTTTTTTTTAATGTATACTTACATTTGAGGATAAACACATCACTATTTTAGTTCTCTTCTCTTCAGTAGCTTTGTACTGTCTTGCCTGAATCATTCTGATTCTCCCCATTAATCACTTGGTTCCTTTATGTGTGGTTTTATTAATGACTAAAACAGATTTCAAGATCTGCCCCTATAACGAAGCTGTAGCACTCCTGCTTGTCACTCAAATGTGCCTAAGCAGCCGGTTAGCAAAGATTGTACAAGGTGCTCCATACAAAAGTTTCATGCGGAAGCACCATTCCTCACTTGGCTTGTGCTACCACTGCTTCTGCTGTGCCTGGAGCACTGTTTTTTAAGGCCTTTGGTTTTGATGAGAGCAACACGTTTTGCTAAACCTGAGAGGGGACTGGAGAGATAGAGCCCTTCTGCAAACAGTAGTTATTTTCAATACATGCACAGATGCAATTAATGCCTTCTGTAAACCTAAGGCCTCTCTACAAATTCCATTCTTGAAAGGGTGGCTTTGAGGAAGAATTCTGTGTTTCACTGAATTTCAGTTTCTGTTGTGCTGTTTGGGGAAGGTGAAACTCTAAAACTAATAAATTTCCAAAATGTTTAAAACTCCGTACAGGATTCAATTCTGTTGTAAAAGGAAACAAGCACCTTGAAACATTGGATCCCTGGGGCTGAATGTGTCTTTTTGTAGTCTCAACAATGCACGTGGGCTGCATTTAGTGCTCTGCTATTACCGCTGATTATAATACAGACTTCTAGGCTACAGTAGATGATTGCAGGAAGACTATCTTTAACCCCTTTCTTTCCATGGTTTCCTTGCAGCCCCACCTGGCAACTCATTTCAGCAACAACTTGTCACAAAGGAGGGGAATGAGCTCTACCACTGTGTGATCTACCTTGCACCAGGGGATTATCACTGCTTCCATTCACCCACTGACTGGAGAGTGTCGCACCGACGTCATTTCCCAGGTAGGCTCCTGTTCTTAGCAAATGGATGCAGAGCAACTCTGGAGGGAAGCACTGGTATGGGCCACTGCTGAAGGAGACGTGCCTGTGGAGCAGTTGTACAGTCACACGATAGATAACTGGAGGAAAGTGATTTGTCACACACAATAATGAATTTTAAGGTAGTATAGTCTGCCAGTACAAATCACATATGAATGGTGAGAACAGGAATATTGTATTCAGGCTGTCCTAACTCTTTGAAATAATTGTTGATGCAGGCTGACCTGACTTGTTCCCGGAAAAAGAATTATTCAGTTTGCATCTGAAATAAAGATAGCTCTGCAGATCAGAGCAAACAGTAGCCTAAAATATGATCTCTTTCCTGTGCTTGGCCAAGAAGATATAACTAAACAGTCTGCTGGAGCTGGAATGATCAAATGTTTTTGTCCTCCTCTCCTTTGCAGATTAAAAAAAAAAAAATACTTCCTGGTACGTAGCAAAAACCTAAGGATTTGGATTTGGTTTCAGATACCATAAGGGAGAGACAAAGACCTGCTAAGAGCTCTGAGCAGTCTCTCAAGTTTCAGACTGAAGCTAGACCTTGATTAAAATAATGGTGCTTGAGTGAAATGCTACTATTGGATCCAACACAGCAAAGCAAATATGGTTTTATAGCTAAAAATCTGTGTAGTGAATATATTTTACTTTAAGGACTATTTAGGGGTTGAAGTCCTTGAGGTTCTTACTGTAATCAACTTTCTTTTTAAACTTACTTACTTTATTAGTATTTCCTGGTCAGCGCTAGCTAGCTAGCTACTTGCCTTTCAGCTGCAGCCTTACTAACCACCTCTTTGCATTACCAAAGAGAACTGCAGGGGGTGCTTTCATGCATTGGATAGTTAACCACTAAAACCCGTTCCTAAGCTGTAAAAAGTTATTTGACTTGCTTTTAGTAGCCTGTGGCCTTTTGTTAGATGGATCCAAAGCTGATACTAGAAGGCTTCTTTCAGTTCTAACTATCAGGGCTGAGACTAGGCACTAGCTCTGAGTCTGTCTTTACCATGATCTCTCTTGGGTCTATTTGATGACAGTTAACAGTAGTCATCACATGTGAATTTACAGATGAAACGAGGGTGAAGTTAATTACATCTTTTGTAGAGCAGTAGTGTCAGAGAGTGGGGATATGAGTCCCTGCACCTCAAACTGGTGACAGGGGAGCACGTAGGATTGATGCTAGAACAAGCTTCAACAGTGGCAGATACTTTGAAACAGTTTCCCAGCACAGATTTTGCCCCCCTCTTTAATAGCAGGTCGTCACTGCCTGGAAACACAGTCAAGATGAAGCTGTAGGTGTGAATGAGAGAAAGGGGGGCAGGGCAGCATGAAAAGAATCATTCCCAGGTAGGAAATTTGAACCTTTCATTCTCTAACAGGGAAAACTAGATCATGCTCCAGGTTGCTTTCAGCCTTCCAGTGAAGGGCGAGAGTGATCTTCACTGTTTGCCAGTAACTGCAAGGAAAAATGCAAAGTCATACAAGTCCCTCCTGAGCAGTATTGATCTTTCTGGCCAGAAGACTAAAGATCACATCTTTCTATGACGTGTTGTTTTTATTACAGCCTTGTGTTCATTTGCTGTGCTTAGCATTTGTCGCTCTTCCTCCAAATAAGTGATAGAATTGCTTACTGAGCCAGTTATACTGAAAATACCATTTAGGGCATCACAGTAGTGCTACAAGACTGACAGCCTAGCTTGAATATATTCTCACTGTTGCAGGCTCTCTGATGTCTGTGAATCCTGGGGTGGCTCGCTGGATCAAGGAGCTCTTCTGCCACAACGAACGGGTTGTCCTTACGGGTGACTGGAAACATGGCTTTTTCTCCTTAACAGCAGTAGGAGCAACAAATGTGGGCTCTATCCGCATCTACTTTGACCAGGTGAGTAAGATGGTAGTAGGTACCCTTCTTCCTGTTTTTGAAGGTTGGGGTTGGTAAATGATAATGAAAGAATTAACAAGTTGTTTGTTTTTTTTTAACCTGAATTTCAGGGTAAGTTTCACCTTATTGGTGTTCTGCACTGACTATTAATATACAATTAATTAAAATATGACTAATTTAAACAGTCATCTGCAGTATAGACTTTAATATTCCTGTCATGCTCTTGACTTGTAAGCTCATGCATTGAAAATGCCTGGACAGCCACAGTTTGCAGCTCTGCTAATGTATAAAGAATGCTGTAATCTTTCAGTAATGGTTTCTTCGTTCTCTGTACAGGACTTGCACACCAACAGTCCAAGTTACTCCAAAGGTTCCTACAATGACTTCAGCTTCATATCCAACAACAACAAGAAGGGAATCCCCATGAGGAAAGGAGAACATTTAGGGGAATTTAACTTAGGCTCCACTATTGTACTAATCTTTGAGGCACCCAAGGACTTCAAATTCCACCTCAAGGCTGGACAGAAAATCCGCTTTGGAGAGGCACTGGGCTCTCTATAGAAACTAGCACAGCAAGAAGGTTTTATATGCAAAGGAACTCAGTCACACCACTGAGTGTTTCATTTAACAAGTATGTATCACTCAGCAGGACCTGGGTGAGGAGAACAGATGTCATTGCTGTGTTAGGCTTGGGAGTATTTGCCCTGTATTTACATACCGCTGCTGAATGCAGAAAGAGAATCAGATGATCCATATACGTATCAGGTACAGCTGCCTTTAAAAATGTTGACCAGGGAGGTTTCAGTCCCACCCTGTGCCTGCAGTCTTTCATGTTTCCCCCCTCAATGTGCCACAGGATAATTATGTTCTCAGAGCCTGTAAGTCCCTTTTAAGCCTTCCTAGGCTCTGCAGGTGCAAAGGGGAAGGGTGGAGGCAGAGATTAGCTGTATTTAAAGGGACAGTGACAGGTTGATTCGAACCTTGTACCTCAGATTTGTCATATCTGTTTGACAGACCTTGAGTTGAGAATGTGTTCTCATTTCTGTTTTAAAACAATCCTCAAAAGGCAGCCTGTGAACACACAGGGAGCCAAACAGTTAAATTGGCTAGTATGGCTTTACAGTCCAACCTAAGCAGTGTGCACAACAAACAGCATCAGTACAACAGATGAGACTCATCCAGTTTGTTTTCTAATGTTAGACAACTTTAGTTCTTTTACCTGACATCATTGTCTCTTTAAAAATGGACTTTGCACTGTATTTTAATGAAAACACTGTGTCTACATTCCATACGATGAAACTGGTCATCTTGGGTGTTTTTTGTTTTTTGTTTTTTTTTTTTAATAGTAGCAGACAGATCAATGTGTCCTATCCCTAATCCCTGGTTTTATTTTGCCGTTACAGGCCTTAAAGATTTTGTTTGTATGAGTGAAAAAACAAGATTATGACAAAATAACAACAGGATTAAGGGTTGGAGGGTAGAAAGGATGTTTATCTTCTGTGATGCAACAAGATGGCAGCCAAAATAGGTTTTTACTTTCTGCTATATATCTTAATTGTTGCTTGGTCACTGAATTCTTCATAAATTCCTCTATTTAAAGAACAGTTTCAAATTCTTAAGGACCAATTTTTATTTGCATGGAATGAAATGCCATATGCACTGATTGTGTATTAAAATATTACAGACCTTCAAAGCAATCTAAAGTTGCCTCCCAGGTGCATTAGCCTGGCTGTCCTATAATGGGCTGGCAACTATTTATCTTACTCAAAATATAAAAAGCCTGTTCTGATTTCTGCCCTCATACTTAATATTAGGCATGTGCTGGGGGYTGAAAGCTCTGCTCTGAAGCTCCATCCTACAGCAAAACTTCAGAGCCTCTTCGTAACTTCATGTCAAGAAAAGTTATAACAAATACTAACACCTTGGATCTGTTGAGCATGGCACTAAATGGCATCGACAGAAATTGGTGCCAAAGTGAAGAGGAGGATTTCAGTTTTAAAGCAATGTATCAGTTGTTCTTAGAGAATAAACTCTGTTTTGAGTCCAGGCACTCCAACACTTAGAACTGGCTTTGCTGCCCTGAGCTTGTGGGAATGGATGTGCTTATGAAACCTGCCTTTCTGATCTCTGAAAGATTTCTCATACTATTTCCTTGCTTGAGCCTTGGGTGTTTTTTCTGCTGCTTCAAGGAGATGGTAGGCTTTGACCAGCTCTGATCTCCTAAAGAAAAATTTCTCCTTTGTATGCACTGCAGAAAATAGAATATAATTTTGTTGTACAAATGTCCAGTTTGCCAAGTCCTGTATGCTTAGCTTGTCATCAGGAAAGAAGGGGTGATAAACTGCATCTAGTGATGTAGCCCAGCTGTGGCTTTAGGGTGATGGTGGCTGTTTGGGCGGCAAGCAGGAGAAAATTATTCATTTGGCTCCAAGAGTCAATGTTTCCTCACATTACATGGGGAGGAGTTTGAAAAGCTTGAAGTGGCTCTCAGCCACCTATCTTGTTAAACTTCTTGGTATTAGCAAGTTAACTCCTGCAGTAGTATATAACTATATACAGGTTCTAGAAATGTACACTTTTTTAAAAACATTTGAGTGAGAAATACAAAGGCAAACATCAACCCCACAGGTTAAAGCTGTAAGTAGTCTCTTGCCTCAACTTCAAAGACATGTTAACGGTAGAAAGCAAATTTGTTCCAGTGAATCAGAGAAAAGAAGAATGAATAGCTTCCACCTTCTGCACTGGGGCCTCTGGCACCTGACAGCCAAAGCAACTTTAAGCTTTAATTACTTGCTACTCAGCATCATCATCTGCAGTATCTGAAGGTCACCGTTAGCCTAGTAATGGAGAATAGGCTGCCTGATGTTTGCTTTAACAGGAATCTAAGAGGGGGGGAGAGGATTCAGCATGCAAATGGCTGTTTTTGTGATGGTCTTAATACTGTGCAGAACTAGCTGATGAACAAACATGAGTTGTTAGGMAGTAGTCACCAGTGGGCCCTGGAAGTGGAAGCAAAGTTCCTGGAGGGTACTGATAATGCTGTGAATTTCTCCTGCATGGAGAATCCATTTAATTCTTCAACTGTATCAGTAGCACGGTATTTTTGTATGTCAAAGTGTATGACTTACTGACATTAACTCATTTAATTGCAAACATTTTGAAATAAAGAGTCTTATCAGTGTTGCTTATATTTCTGAAATGTCAGGGGCACCTAAACTAGATATTGTGAGCACAGCATGAGGTAAGTTCAGCTCTGGTTTGGTTTGTTTTTTAAACCAGGTATTGTTAAAATAAAACACAAAAAACAAGCAAAAATATTTAAGTTAACTTACAAAATAAAAATGACATACATGGATGAAGAGAAGGTATACATTTTTTTCTATTTCCCCTCCCCCACTACAAAAGAGGCAAAAACTGAGCAGACATTCCTACCGCGAGCTGGAAGATTGATTCAGCGTCACATATCCAGAGCGATGTGAATATCATGGAGACGGGCAACCAGCTTCTGTACATGGTCTCTCTCTTTCAGTTGTGCTTTGGTGAGAGTGTTGATCCTCATCTCCAGCTGAAAGTGAAGAGGACTGCATAAGCTGTTTGTACAGCAATAAAGTGTTCAGTCTTTTTGACTGAGGAAGACTAAAGGAGCTCTAACAGCCTGTATATTATCCCACTTAAATAAAGGACCATGAAGTGACAGGATTGTGTCACCTCTAACCAGTCAAGTATCAGTTAGTTAGCTGATACAGGACTCTCAGACATTGCTGTACAAAGTGGGGAACAGCTTAATGCAGATACAGTCACTGCAGTGTACTTGAGCTGTCTTGAGAAGCCACAGAAAAGTTCTTGAYGCTAACGGACTGAAGCCTGCTGCGCAGATTGGGGCTAGCCTGGGAATAACCTGTAGGTGCTGCAGTCACATTTCTGAACGAACAGAAAGAGGCATCCACACTGCAGTCCTTGGGCTGTTGAACAGAACACGCTACCTACAGTTCTTCCCTTTCTGATTACAAGTTTCTCTTCTCTTGACATTTTAATAATAGTTTGCTATATAATTCCCTACAACTACCTTCAGCTTAAGTGCATAGCATAGTGATAATCACTTAAGTAACTTCAGTTTGTTTGCTAGGTACACACCTGATCCAATTCTTCTTGTACGCCATCTTGGTCCTCTGGTTGTGTGCTTGTTTCTAGCCACTTCTGCAGAATCCGTGCCTGCTGCTGACAGGACCTGATAAAATGGATTAGAAGGATTGCTTATCCCAGGAGGATCTCTACAGTCTAAGCAACTTAGACTTGCAATTGATACTTGCAGTAGGACCCAATTTTTTGTCTCAAACAAGTAAATGCTAGAACTCAAAAAAACAAACAACAACAAAAAAACCCACCACACACTGGAAAGCAGAGAAATCTGTATGAAAGCTGGTGTCTATCTCCTACCCTTAGTTCCTGACTTTTTGCTTTCCTCACAGTTGGATCCCCTCCAAGACCCATTCTCAAGCATTTCTGTAAATTGGTGCTTACTCTAATAGAGAAGTAATCTGTTGTCAAACCCTAGCCAAAGCTTTTTGAATTGACGGTTGGAAAAGCTAAGTCTTCACTCCTCATGATAAAAGAGCTGAAAGCTAAATTTTAGCTGCTCTGCCAAGTTCACTTGTATTGCATTTAGATTATGGCCAGTGACATCTTTGCCATGCTTCCTCCAATAGCTGCCAAAAGAATAATTATATTAGTTGTTTAAATTTAAATTAAAGAAGCTGTACATGCTTACTCTCTCCCACCTAGAGTGAACTCTAAAAGGAGAAAGCACAAAACCTCTAGAACTTCTGTTTCATTCACAGTTCTGCTGTGAAACAGACTGGTTTCAAAGCAAATCCACGCATACAAAAAGCGCAATACTGAGTTGAGAGCATGAAGAAAGGCAGGCTAAAGGGGCTTTGCAACATACTTGAGTTCTTGCTTTCTGCTGAAGTAGTACTGCATTTGCTGTTGGATATGTTGGAGCTCTGCTTCCAGCTGTCTTTGTAACACCCTTTCTTCTCTGGAATTGTGCTCCCTTTCTTCCCCTTCAGCTGCAAGGAAGATACAAGGCACAAGCACTGGAAGTGCAGCAGTCCTATCTTTTTAATTCTTCTCAGGGAAGTTCAGGTTAAAAGACAGGAAACATGGAACCCTCTGCTGAGTCCTTCTCTTCCATTTTGTCACCACGTGACATGTACCTGTTCACCCAAAGGATCAGGTTCAGCAAGAGGGCAGGGATCTTGACAGAATTACAAGCTCTCAAGACTCAGTTTAAGCATACCAGAGAACATAAGAAACCCTCCAGCACGTGGTTTAGTGTTACAAAGGCTGTTTTAGCCTATTCATGATAGTGTTTTACATCTACACTAGAAGCAAGTAAGTGGTTCTGCTCCCATGAAACATGGAAATTTCAGGCTTCATTTCATGAAAAAACACCATATTGAGAGGTGCTTGGACACTATCTTTAAATCTCCTCAGCAATTACAACACTTACTAGGTGAATTCTTCTCTCACAAAGAGAATTCAGCTGTACATTCAGCTTTGTGTACATGACTGCCCCTGCACTAGAGTATGTTCTTGCTAAAAAAGCTGACCCCTAGCAGTTCCCATGCTTCAGTCCCTAGAACAGGACTTCAGCCCCCCTCAATTCAGCAGTCCACAAAACTGTATTACCACGCCAAAAAGGAATGACTGACTCCTTGTCTCCTGAGGCAGGCGCATGGACTACCTTGCCTCCCCAACATTTTGGGGAGTTAACTGCTTTGTCCTTGCAGTCTTGCATACACTGGAGGAGGATCTGTAACTGCTACAGTTTAGAGCTGGGGACCTACCTGCGGTTTGATGACTCTCTTTTCCCACAAAGTCTTCAGGTGACAGCAGATGTGGCTGCAAGTTTGGTTGCAATTTCTTCCCCACAGGGGTCTGCTGAGAATCTTGGGAACGTGCTTCTGTGTGACCATTCGCAGGCTGGCCTCCTCTCTGCAAGGCCCAAATGACACTATTTCATTCCTCAAAAGGTTTTCTTGAGTGAGCCTTACAAGCAGGAATGCACCCGACGCAAGCTACCAAGCCCTACTCCCGCTAAGTCATCCCCTGTAGTTGTTGAGCCTCTCTCAACAGCTTTGCTTGTTCTGTGATATTTCAAGAAACTGGAGCTCTTTCATTCGTAACAGTGAGAGAGATCTTTCATCAAGGTTAGCGCTTCCCATTCTGCATGAAACAGAAGAGTTTAAACTGCAAGCAGCTACATGCAGGTGAACTGAATTTAAATTTTGCTGTTGAGACTCTCAGCCATAGTCACAGCTACTAAGCTGAGTTACTCTTAAATTCCTGTAATTTGGCTGGCAAATTAACTACCCTGAACTCTTTGAAGGAGCTGCACTCTCAAATCAATTGCTAGGAAGAACATCCTGCTGGGAAGGAAACAAGACCAGGAAAAAGGCATGAATTAAAGTACAAAACACCCATGGGCTGGCCTATTAGTGAAGCGTTGCTTCAGACCAGTGGTACAGAAAAAAGTTTTTATGAATTCAGAGCCAGTTAATTTGGCCAACTTCTAAGATGACAGCTAGAACAAAAATAGAACCGCTCACTGAAGGGGCAGCCCTGAGGAGTCATGCGAAGAAGCAGCAATAAGCAGGGTCTGTGCTGACAGCAGCCTGGTAAGTACTCTAGTTTTTCTCAGCAATACACTCACCTTTTCTGCTTCAGCTTTCATTCGGGGCATGAATGACGAAGGAGGCCGCAGCTCTGGCCTTGGACAGATTTGAACAGCATGGTGCACGTCATCTGTCCACACCGGCACAGAGGGGAGAGCAGCACGTACAGGAGATGGGCAGGCACGAGTGGTACTGCCCACTCGAGACAGCTGATCGCAGGTGCTTTCTTCCATTTGAGTTGATAGCATTAAGCGCCCAACCTGAGCAGAACATTTGTTCACAACTGTTTGCTGAAAGGGCGTCTCTGATCTGTAAAGGAAGAAAAGGATAAGGTCTCTGTACACTTCAACCTACTCTTCAGTCAGCGTTAAAAAAGGGAGAATCTTGTTAGTCCCTTGCTTATTGGAGGGAGCTTGTGCCTTGCCGAGAGTTAGCTGGCCCCCTAAATCACCCGCAGTACCAGATTCCAGCACAGGACTGCTGGAAACCTACCTCAGCCAGACCCACGCTTACCCTGCTGTAAAACAGTAGTAGTTCAAAGGAACAAAAGCAACCCTATTAGAGCAGCTTTCCTGTTGGCTGCTTTATTATGCAGGGGAAACATCAATAAAAAAATAATAAAAAAAAAAACACTGAAGAACCAACACAACAGGTTAAAAAGGAAAAAAGCAGCAGACCAGCTAAGGTTTCCATGACTCCTACCTGCCCTGCTCCAAACCCTCCACACTAATCCAGGCTGAAACAACTTCTTCAGAAACTGTGAATTCAACCCAAGGACAAAATCCTGCCTTATTTTGGTTTGGGGACAAGAAGAGGGGAGCAGCAGCAAGCAGCAATCACAGACAGGTTTTGACAGGAAATACGTATCTCCCTTCTCTAAAGCTAACGAGGGACAGCTAATTATAGAATAATTTCCCCCCCCCCAAAAGTCAGTCAGTCTTAACAACTGCCTAAAAAAGCAATTTTAGCTTCTACGGCAAGAGCAGTTTCAGCTCCGTCACTCTCAGGGCTAAGAAGCAACACCATAACTAATGGTATTGCTACTATTCAGCAGCACAGGCCTTTGGGGAAAGTAACTACAAAAAAGTAGCTCCCTTCAGAGCTGCAGAGTTGATTCAGCCAAGACAGAGAGAGAAACATTCGATTTTGGCTCACACATTAGCAGAGTTATTAATGCTGCCCCACAGACTAGTTAAATCTAGATCCAAGCCTGTTGTGGAGCAAATATAATCTATGAGTCAAAAAGCATCCTGCACTACTCAGACTTCTAAGTTAGTTTTCTTAGAAAAAGAAACTTTGCTTATTAACTAAGCCTATTAAATTTTGGAAATCAGTGATGTGCCTTATCTTTCCCCGTAAATTCCTCACTAATGAAACAAAGCTCTYGGTTGCTATTTAATTAACTTGACAGTTCCATTATTCTTGTCCACTTTATAAGAAATCTGAAGTTTTTAAGGTCACCATGCCCTTTAGATAGTATAGACCAATGCAGAGCCCTGTAATTTCTGAATGTTCTGTACTGTGAAGGGAATTGAGGGGATAAGCATAGCATGAGGCCCAGTTTAAGTCTTTACTTAAAAAGAGATTTTCTACCTAGTAAAAGGAGTTCCCAGCAGTTCCTTGCTTTCTAGAGATTCCAGAAGAAAGTCAGGTCTTCGTGGTGGTAACCTTGCTTGTCGAAGAGCATTTCTGAAAAGAACAAACAGGACCAATAATGCTATAGCTTGATGATTATTTTAAATTGGCATAAGCTGGCATTGCAGCTAAAAGTCATATTCCCTCATTCATCCCTGCCCTGAAACATTCCCCTTGCATGCAATAATAATTTTTAAAGATTAATTTCAACCTTTTATCAATTTTGTGATCTGGTTCACTGCATGAACGATTGTAACGCACAAGAAGTGGTCGAAGGGGCAGAACTGAACCACACATCTTTCAAACATTTCTCTACATAACAGCTCCCCTGACAAATGACTGAGGCTCCATGAATTCATTGCTGTATATTAAGAAACTGCTACTGGAAAGTATTTAGGTGAGCTGATGCTACTTATGGCTGATATGGAAGTATAAAGTCACGAATTCTTTCATTATTTGTGGGCAGATGTATGTATTATGCAGCAGCTCTTGCATAACTCAGCAATACCAGACAAAAGGGGCAGTGTCAGAAGAGAGTTAGGGAAACTGCATGGAACTAACAGCAGTCACTGTGAAAGTCTGCAAATATAAAAACGAGCCAGAGAACTACAATGCCAGAGAAACACGGGAGGGACTACAACTTTACACTCACAGCTCACTGAGAATTGAGTCCCCAGCAGCAAGGACAAATGGTAAATCACTGCTTTTTGAGGGCCATGGCACTTCCTCTGCTGAAAATCCTCTTGTCCCAGGGTTAACATCAGGCACCTTAAATGTTACTTGCTTCTTCAGAGGCGGCAGAAGAGAAGGCTTATTTAATTTCTTGTAGAGTGCCTTCTGTTTCCAGAGCATGGCACAACGATACACTGACTCGTGAAGGTTGTAGGCTGCCTGCCAACACAAAGAATAGCGGATCATTTGACGACTGAGAGCAGGAAATAACACCGTACCACCTGGGGAGAAGGACACCACAGAAAGGAACTGAGATTTCTGATGACATCGCAGCCATACCAGCTCTCCATGCTAAATTAGCAGATCCACCATGCGTTTGGAAAAAGAGAATTAACCAGGCACTTCTGCAATGAAGCAGGCTGCACATTAGCAAACAGAACAACCGCTATCTTGAAAACCTGGAAAGGAGCTGGGAGAGCTACCCAGGAACAGGAGGAGAACACACACCACCAGCAACCCTACCTTCCTCTCCACACACAGGGCTAGACTGATATGCAAATGTACGAGCGACACCGTAGCCACACTCAGAGGTGGAAGTGGTGCTAAAACTAGGACAGGATTAGATGCAGCCTGTAATACTTTGTGCTAGCACAGTCCCTAGAGTTTAGAGACCGTACCCAAAGGCAAAGGTCTCATCCAGTTCTATTCTCTATGGTGGGGATGGGTCAGTTTTGAAATACCTTCTTTAAGAAAGGTCCCCAATTAGCAACACCAGTCTGAAGTGCTCTAGTCCCAGCTGAGTGACAGGACAGGGTGTTCTATTTTAAACCATAGGCAAAAGTGTATGTCAGATCCAAACAAGAGTTTAGACTTAGGGCTCCAAGACCCTCTCCCCTCCATAGATCAAAGCAATGCAGCACCCTGAAAGTATCCAAGTGATCACTTGTCTCCTTCACCTTCAGCTGGTGCTGGGCTTGGAGCTGCCTCCGCAACTGTTTCCTGCCAGCGGCGTATCTCAAGATCCAGGTTACACCTTCTTTCGGAAGGGCAGTGTGGTGAACTCCTATGGCTCTTTCAATGCAATCTTTCTTCCGCTGCTGCTCCCGGGCAAATCCCAGCCAAGCACCAAATACCTTCAATATGAAGAGCAGAGAGCACAAGAGTGCTGCAGAGACGAGTCCCAGGTTAGGGATTCCCCTGCAAACAGGGACGGGCTCTGTTCCACTGGTCAGTAACAGGTAGGGCTCCAGCAGGACCACAATACAAGGGCAAAGGGACAGGGATTTAAGTCAGCTGAGGCTGGATGGGGAAAGCGTGTGCAAATTTTTTAATCAGATAAGAGGATTTGGGGACAGCTTTTCAGCATCCCAAAATGACATACAGCACTCTGAAGATCAAAGGAAAGATATGTTCAACATGCACTTTGCCTAGTGCAGTCAAACCTGCACATGATCTGCAGAGATCCCAAATGCACTTGTCTGCCCCTCGGCTGCCCCCCACACCCTTACCTTCCCCTGCAATGAAAGGGACCAGTGCCACAACGCTCGCATTGTCTCCTGCCTTTCCCACTGCCGCTGCACCAGCTATCAGGAAAAAAAAAACAAAAACCAAAAAACACACACACAGCAAACCAGGAGTTTACATGTCCCACACCAAAACCCCAGCCAAATGGAGCATTAACCAAAGAGTAAGTGCTGGTGGAACAGTAACAGAACAGCCTACTCAGTCTGTCCACTTGTTTAAACACATTTTTGTACTCTCCATGGATAAATGGAGTATGAAGGAGAAGGGATAAGGATCAGCAAGGAGCTAGGTACTTGTCCCAGGGGACAATTCCTTACCTGTTTCTTCCAGCAGGAGAAGCAGTTAGAGCAAAGTCTCCAGGTCATTAGCTGATAACCCTGTCTCTGAAGGAGCTGTCGGGCAACCAGAACAGTGAGTCACTCTCAGACAAACCCCACTTATCTGAGCCAAATGCTGCGAGAGCAGAACTGGTACTGAACAGCCTTTATCTCCTCCCCTTTCCTCTACTGAGGCCAGGCACCCTCAATACCTWAGTGTTCTACGGTGTAACCCCTGTAGCAAATTTCCAGGAGTCCAGCAAGGATTCCACACAGAGCAAACGATCTCACACGTGGCAAGCCCTGCTTGCCGTCTCCCGTTGGGTCTATTAGTTCTGTCAGTATTTCTTCAAGCAAGACACAGGTCAGTTCCTTCCTCCTCAGAGCACAAGGGTCTCGTGCTCCTCCGCAGCCAGCACTACCACCCCCTTCACCAGGAGGCATGGCCTGCTCCCCCACACCAGCAATTTCCCAGCCTGTGGTCACCGGCTGGAGAGGTGTTGATCGTTCTCACCATCTTCGCCATACACTGCTGATGGTATTTCTTCCAATTCACCAGGTACTTGTGGAGCAGGTGGTGGTGGTGGTGCTGCACTGCCCTGTCCTGCTTAGCTCTCAGCATCAGAGACTCYGCAGTGAATTCCTTCCAGTGAAGAAACAGGGTCTGTAAGCGCACTGTTAGGAAAACACAAATTAACAGGAGACTGGTTATCTCAGAGAGTATCAGGAGATTAGCTCCTCTTTCAGGTTGTTTTGGCAATACTTAGCACTAAGGAGGAGGATAGTCTAATACTTCAGGTAATGAACAGGGAGTTGGGACTTGCAAGTCTTCCCCACTGCCACTGACATTCTTCCTAACCTTTAGGAAAACATTTGCCCTCTTTGTGCTTCAGATTCCTCACTTTGAGAATGTGAATGATACCATGAAAATGCTTGCAGAGTTGGAGAGCCGTTTCATATTAACTGCTAGAGAAAGATTGAGGCAATAACTGATAAAATTACTTGCACTGCCCTCAAAATAGAGATGCCTGAGCTCTTCACCRTTAGTAATGGAAAATTCCTTTGAGGAGGGAAGTATTATCATCCATTACATAGACAGGGAACCAAGAGAGGCAAAGGTCACACAGTAAGTCTGCGATAGATCACAAAGTCCCAGGTCATTCCCCATTCCACGGGGCCATCCTCTGTGGGATTAATGCACAGTCCATCCAGTCCTTTCATCTGTACAGATGAAACAAAAGGCTGCCCTGCTAAGAGACATCTTCTAAGGATCTTACACAAAAAAATTAGTCTTTCAACAATTTAATATCTACATCAGCTCACCTATATCCAAATGCTTTCTGACTTCCTTCACAGCTGCCAGCTTCTGCTGGCGGCAATATACTTGTAGCGAAGCAGCATCCCTCCACTGTAGCAATACCTGAAGATATAATGCAAACAGGAGACAGGATGCAGGCTGACATTGCAATGCTCTCAAAAGTGGAAGGAATGTACACCACATTGCTGGCACCACAACCATTTCCATCTCATTTCTCACGTAAGCCTCAGCAAGAGGGTACAAATACCCTCCAAATGAAATGTAGCACTATTTCAGGGGGTCCCTGTTGCATTTTTCAAGGCGTTGCCCTTTTCTGTCCCCACACAGGTATTACTACCATGCTGTATCAGACTACTCCTT